>NC_042616.1:385651174-385990416 GCF_901001135.1 Rhinatrema bivittatum
GGGGGCATATCTGTGAAAATATGACAACTAAGTAATAATTATTGATATAAGTTATATCATATCAACAAATAGGAGTGGTTTACAAACAATTTAGGTCCAAACTCAGAACTCCAAGGTAATAATCACATATAGCCCTAGATACACGGGTGAAAATCTCAATTTTAATTATTAGTCAGTTTATTGATTTCAAGTACAACTTTCAGTTTTAGCCTTTGGTTTAATATGGGTCATTTAAAAAAAGATTTTAATTTTAAATTTTATTTTTGTTTGCTAGATAACGCAATCTCTACTTAATACCCGATACAATTACGTATATGTGTTGTATACTAACCTTACTACGGATACATGAGGATTGATGTTGCTATACTAATCAATTCCAATTCACATCGCTAATTTTTTTTTTTTAGGGAGGCCCGCGCCGCTAAAAAAAACAAAAACAAACCACCCGACCCGGCCATCTTTACTCATCAGCCCCTATTATACTATACTCTATAATAGGAGCTGATGGCCGGCACAGTCTTTAAAGACGGCGCCGGCCATCTTTACTCATCAGCCCCTATTATACTATCGTCTGTCGGTGGGCATGGTAGAACCAGTTCCCCGCAAACAGTTAGTGTAGATGGGTTTAAAAAAACCTTGGATACATTCCTAGAGGAAAAATACATAAATTGTTAATTCTTAAGCAATAGTAGCTTGAGATTTATTTAATGTTTGGGTTCTTGCAACTTGGATTGGCCACTGATGGAGACCAACAGACTCCTGGCATTGAGGATTGGTAATCCGCTAAAGGGTTGCTTCAGGGCAACCCTATAGCGAGGACTGGTGCAATTCCATGCATGGAAAGTGCATCGAAGGGGACCGGTGCCATTGCTTCTTTGGCTTCCCTCGATGCTTGGCCCGGTCCTTCCTCAGTGCCAAGGCACATGACAAGGACCAGATGTCTTCAGCCTGGAGGAGATCAATGATGGTCTGTCTCCGGCACCCGTATCCGGCAGCAACATCGGCGGGACCATGTCCATTGGTGCGGCTCCTTGGTCCTTTGATGCAGATGGCTCGGATTTCTTCAACCCAAAGAGTTGCTCCATCTTGTCGTCCAGGGTTATCTGGGCACATAAGCAGCAACCCTGGACGTCATGTGATCCCCCCCTAGGCAGAGGATATGTCTCATGCGGATCTATAATGGGAATGGTCCTCTAAACAGGACGTGACCATGACAAAAAAAGGGACGCTAATGGAGAAGGATGGCAGCAAAGCGTCGATGGCCAATGGGCATAGATGCATCGTCACCATGAAGGGAATAGACCACAAAAGGAAACTTACCCGAATCGCCGAAAACTTTTACTAGGAGATACTACAGGAAGGCACAGAGGGAACCAGTGACAGAACAAGAAAAACCCCACAAAAAACACAAGAAAAATGACCTTTTTCCACAAAGCCAAAAAACAGCCAAAGTGAGCACACTCAAACCATGATGCTTACAGCTCTGTGGAAAAAGAACTAGAGAGGGACGCTGTGTGGCACATGGTATAGGGCATGCTCAGTTGCCTAGTCGAAGTTCTAGAAACTGACATAAGTTTTTCACATCAGGGCTCCATCTGTCACCAATGTGAGGGGACTAGCATCCTGCTTGTCCTCTGAGAATAGTGGAAGGGTCTATTAAAATTGAAGAAAAATTCCCAGGTAGTTGTGAAAGGCTTAGAGCACCGGGATATAGTAACAGATCTAAGATTTAATGGCACAGCACTGGAAATAAATTCTGTATGAGGTTTACCAGATCTCTGTGATAGAAAGGTTACTTGACACATCGCTTGGAAAATGTGGTATAGCACCCAGTAGAAGCAGCATCAGGCTGGCAATATAAGGCAGACAGGTGTTTGGGTAGTTTCCTAGAACTATGTCACTGTTTTAGCAGGACAAAAAAGGGGTGGAAGTGAAGAATCACCGCCCTCACCGCAACCGCTATTTACTCTTTACAGTCCTTACTACCAAAAAGCATACCACACAAAAAAACAAACAAAAAAAAAAACCTCAGTACAAAGCAAACCCTCCAACACAATACAATCTCCAACCCAATCTTCTATAAACCCTTAAAGACAACTTCCAATATTCCAAAAATAAAAGCAAGCTCACACACTTCAATGCTGCTCAATGCAAGGAAGCTTTTTGGGACTTTTGGCCAAGGGTGCAGTTCTAATACACTCCAGTTGAATTTTCTTACTTCATTGTACTCAAGCACAAAAAATTAATTCCCACTTCTTTAATATGAGGTATTGAAAACTGGAAAGTCTCTTACAGTTGCAAAACAAAACTTCTGAAATAAAAAGTTCACACTTCATAAACTGTTCAACCTGAAACAGTACAATCAAATGATTAAATAGAGTTTCTTCTTTAACCCCACCAGCAGTTTTATAAATTCAACAAGCACTGAAGAAATATTAAATTTGGCCTTCCAACTGCAGAGATAACTGCACCTGGTAATTTCTTTGACATATCAAAGAATCTCAGCAGACCTTACTTTCTATGTATACACACTTCCGACCGAACTAAGGATGCAACCCAACTTAAAATCACTCAAGAAAGATCTAAAAACCTGGCTGTTCAAAGCATACAATGACACCCAAGATCGAACCAATGGCCCCTCACAACAGACCTAACTGGGCACAAACACGCCCATATCCATTAGACAACAACATTACCTGAACACTTAATATCAACTGCAAACATAACCTCTCTCTCCCCTCAATTGTTAACTGCTACCCTAATGTTACCCCACTCTGCACCCTTATCTGACCTTACTTTTATCTGGCTACCTGACCATACTACGATCCTTGTACTTCCCATTTAACTATCTGTCTCCTATCGAAACTTGTAAACCGTTATGATGGCGAAACCGAATGACGGTATATAAAACTTGGAGCAATGTTGGAGTCGCATTATAACAAACCCGAGGATTTCCAGCACCTGAATGGTTAGGCGTAGGGAGCGAAGCGCCCCTTCGCGCGTGGCGCTCCAGTCATCTAAGTAGGGGAAGACATGCATCCACTACTGCCATGCACTCGGTGAAGACCCATGGGGCCGAAGAATGGCAGAACGGCAACATCTTGTATTGGAAGTGACTGTCACCCACATGGAACCGTAGGTACTTCCTGTGACCAGGAAAAATTACTATATGGGCATATGCGTCTGAAGTCGAGAAAGCAAAGCCAGTCCCCCCTTTGCAGGAGGGGAATCAGGGTGCCCAGCGAGAGCGTCTTGAACTTTTCACACATTTGTTCAAGGCCCTCAAATCTAAGATGGATGTAGGCCCCTCCCCCTGTTTTCTATAGAATCAGGAAATATATGGAGTAGAATCCCAGACCCGCTGATGTAATGGGACGAGTTCCACCGCTCCCGCCATTACAAGGGTGGAGAGCTCTGTCCAAAGGACTTCCTGATGCGAGGTCTGACCCCACGACGAGCTGGGGGGAGGGGAAATTTGTGGGGACACACAAAGTTTAACCGATATGATTGATGGATGATGGACAGAGCCCACTGGTCTGAGGTGATCTGTGGCCACTGGCCCTGAACAGACTGTAGCCAACTCCCAACCAGGGGCCCTAATGTTGAGGGTATGGTCACAGGCCTTATGCTCTCTTGGGGCCAGTCAAAACCCTGTGGCAGGGCTTTGCTGGGGAGCCGGCTGGGTGCTGGGAGTCTACTGCTGTCTGATGGGGATGACTCCAGACGCAGTTGCGTGGGCAGGACGTCGAGGCACTCCAGCAGTGGCGCTAGCATCTCAGAGGCAGGCACCGGTGGAGCCAGCGGTTTGATATCCTGAAGGGCTTGGAGCATCGCCTATTGCACCCTGCAGTCCAGGTCGTTCTGGACGTCAGCCAAAGCGAAGACCAATGGAGGAGGAAGAGGAGTCACCGGGGCTCTGGCACAGATATCCGTGGGGAACACCTAGGACTCCCGGGTATGATGGAGGCCGATGCCTCCTCTCCACAGGGTATCTTCAAGAGCACAGTGGACACCGGTGCTTTCCCGAGTTCAGCACCGTGCAACAATGGTGACCAGTGTCTATGCTTCTGAGGCTTTCCATGATGCTCGTTCTTTCCCTGGCGCAGAGGATGGAGATGAACCTGAGATCCTGAAGTGTGACAATGCCAAAGAGGGCCTATCCCCAGCCCCTCTCATTCCTGTGAGGGCCCTGGAGGGGGAATAGACACCGTTGGACCCTAGGAGTCAAGGCTCCCAATGCCTGAGTTGAAGGATCAGATTTTCTGAATCTGAAGGTCTTCTCATTTTGTCTAAATCGAGCCAGACGACCCTTGTGGGTCATTTGATTGCATAGACACCCCTGGATGTCGTGCCACCCCCAAGCAGAGGATACAGACATCATGCATATCCGTAATGGACACGATCCGCAGGCACTAGGGGCATCGGCGAAAACCCGATACCATGAAAAAAAAGAGCCGGCGAGTAGTCAATCAGCAGTCACGAGGAATGACACTGTCAGGAATCGACCGCAAAGAGGGAAAAACTTACCACACCACCCTATTGAAGCGCCAACAGGGAGAAAGGGAATCCAGTGCAGAAAAGTACCAAGACTCAAAAGAGCAGAGCTTCACAATCATGAAGCAAACACTTCGCAGAAACAAAGAGACTGAAGGGGGATCCCGCATAGACAGCGGCATGCTGGGCATGTTCAGTGTGCCAGTCAAAGTTCTAGAAACTAACAAAAGTCTTCCGTGCCGGGCTTCAGCTGATGTCACCCATGTGTGAGGACTACCATCCTAGGAGATCAGGTACTACCATCTTCAACAGCTGGAGCCACATCAGTGTTGCGTACTGCTTTCTGTCTGGCAACCAAAGCATAGGGAGAAACCATAAAAAGCATTGGAAATGGGAAGCTGAAGTTCAAGGAAGGATGTAACCAAGGTGAATTGCATCCACCACCAACCTATCTGAAGTGATTCGGGTTCATTCCTGGTAAAGCTGCTGCAAGCAACCACTTATAGACAAAACCAGAGAATGGACCCACTGTGTTTCACTGAGAAGAGTGGGCAGACTCCTGAGATGGAGGTTGAGTAAGACTTTGACCTTCTGCAATTGCCAGAGGCCTGACCACTTCCTTTCACATCCTGGGAATCTTGAAAGGAATAAGAAAAACGTATTGCTTCCCTGGCCTATAACGCCAGAGTCTGGAAACTGGCCTTGACCTTTCTTTTGCTCCAATAAAGATCGCAGCTTATCAGGAAGCCTTTGTGGTTTAGGATCTCTCAGATTGACCATTTGCTCCAAATCCTCCCTAAATGGAAGCTAGCCTTTAGAAGAGGAGCATACCTAGCCAGAATGTCAACCAGGAATTTACATACTAGTTGCAAAGCCAAAAGGAGCCTCCTGGCAACCACCGAAGAGGTGATCAACCTGGAAGATACCCTCAGAAGATCATAAAGGGTGTCAGCCAAAAAGGCTGCAGCAGATTCCATTCTAGCCACATCCTCACTCTTCAGATGTTGAATCCAGCGTTGAACATTGCAAATGGAAATCTGGACCACTAAAGCAGCAGAAATACAGATGTTTCAGCAAAACCTCAATCTTACAATCCTGGTGATCCTTAAGGAAAGTGCTGCCCTTGACAGTGTCTACCTGAGGTAACAGAACAAGCGCAGAACATCTGGAAGTAAGGAATATAACCAAAATAGATTCTTCATATCCCCGAGACCACTCTCACAAAATTCCCATTTTGTCAAGACCATCTCTTCAAACTTGCAATGCAGAAGAAAAGCCAGAGAGGACTTGACTTCCTCCATCTGATCCCAGAGCAGCATCTCTTCCACTGCTGGGTTTGCAATCCAGAGCGAATTTTGTCCATGTGAAACAGGCTGGTAACTCATCCTCCATATCCAAGGAACATATAACACATAAGATTGCCATACTGGGTCAGACCAAAAGGTCCATCAAGCCCAGTATCCTGTTTCCAACAGTGGCCAATCCAGGTCACAAGTAACTGGCAGGTTACCAAAGGGTAGATAGATTCCATGCTGTTTATTCCAGGGATAAGCAATTGATTCCTGCAATTCCATCTTAATAGTTTATGAACTTTTCCTCAGAGAACTTGTCCAAACCTTTTTTAAATGCAGCTACACTAAAATCTTTCACTGCATCCTCTGGCAAATGAATTCCGGAGGCAGCGCTCAAAGAATCCTCTGGTATGTACTGCATGACTGGAGAAGGCAGATTCAAAGCCTCTTCAGATCTTTTAGGAGCTGTAGCGCTTGCAATAAGAAATCTGGATAGTAGTACAAGCCTGATGCAAGAAACTACAAAAATTTTGGAGAAAATTCCCCAACTACCCAGCTTGAGATCCAGCAGCTTTAATGAGAGGCTCTTAACAGACCACACAATCCAAGGATCTCCCAAAACTTCTCCTGCATTGAAATGTGTCTACTTTAAGGGAGAAAAATCCATGGGAAACACGCTTAAAATGGCTGACAGAAGTCACCTCGCAGGTTCCCTTAAGCCCATCTGGGATTGGGAACCTCAGCAATTGGGCTCACTCTCCAGGTAGAAGGGAAGTCTTACCTTACCAATCTATTACAATTTTTAAAGGTGTAAACAAATATGTAGATAGACATGCCAGTTGATACAGCTGCCAGTTTTCATTGTTTCTTTCCTGCCTGCAAAATGTCCTCCTGCCAGCAGAGGGGGTCAGAGAGCAGCACCTATCTTTTCCTGCTGCTTTCTTCTGTTAGCTCTCTCTTGCTGGCCTCAAGCTGTTATTTGAAAGGCAAGCCAGCAGAGGAGGAAGCAGCAACAGGTAAGTGCTGCTCAGACTTCTGCCGGCTCAGAGGAGGGAAGGGCCAGGAAGAAGCAATAAATGTGCAGGGGATTGGGAAGGTGATGCCAAATGGTGGGAAAGAGGGAAGATTATGACAAGGGCTAGGTAAAGTGACAAGGAAGGTGATATACTGGGGGGTAGAGGGAAGGGAATAATGTGACTATGCGAGGGGAGAGGGAAGATTTAAGATGATGGTGCCGGAGGGAGGGGGGGGGGGGGAGAAAGTGGTGATTCCAGGCTGTGGAGGTGATACCAAAGGATGGAGGGAGAGAAAAGAGAAGAGAAAGTGATGATGCCAGGAGATGGGAGAGGAAAGGTGGTAATGCCAGAAGGGTAGAGAGAGGGAAGAAGGTGATAATGCCAGGGGAAAGGGAAGAGAAGGTGGTGCTGGTGCCAGACAGGTAGAGAGGGAAGGGAAAAGAAAGTGATAATGCCGGGGGTGGAGGGTGAAAGTGGTTGATGCCAGGAAATAGAGAGGAAAGAGGGAATGTGATGATACCAGGGGAGAGGGAAAATTAAGGTGATGATGGTACCAGAGAGGTGGAAGGAAGGTGATGATGCCAATGTGTGAAGGGAGAGAGTTTGGGCAGCAGGAAGGAAAGGTGGTGATATCAGGAGGTTGGAGGGCAAGAGAGAGAAAAGGTGGCGATGGTGATGATGCTATATGAGTGGAGGGAGAATGAAAATGGTGGTGGTAATGCCAGGAAGATGGAAGGCGAGGATGATGCCAGGGGAAAGGAAATGGTGATGATGCTGGGGGAAAGGGAATAGAAGGTGATGGTGCCAGCAGTGGGGTGAAAGGAAAGGGAGAGTGATACCAGGGGTTAGAAGGAGAAGGTAAATGATGCCAGAAGTGAAGAGAGAGGGAAGAGAAGATTGTGGTACTGTGCCACAATGAAGTAAATCCAGTGCTGAGTGTGCTATGACTCACTGGTTTAAATGGTCAGTTTTCCCAATGGACAGAGGTGCCCCACAGATCTCTACTGGGACCATTTGTATTAAATATTTACATAAATTATCTGGAAAAGGGAATGAGTGAAGTAGTTGAATTTGCAGATGACAAAGTTATTCAAAGTAGTTAGAACAGACTGAGGAACTGCAGCAGGACCTTGCCAGTCTGGGGAACTGGGCAAATAAATGGTTGATGAAATTTAATGTGGAGAAGTACAAAAAGATGCACAAAGCAGAACTAGAAAAGGTAGAAAGAAGGGCAACAAAAAATTATAAAGTGGATGGAACAACTCCCTTATGAAGACAGACTCAGATTACAGCTGTTCAGGCTGAAAAGACCAAGCAGATGTTAGATATTTATAAGATCGTAAGTGGGATCGCCAGGTAAATAAAGAATTGTTATTCACTCTTTCAAACAATCTAGGGGACAATCCATGAATTTAGCAGGCAACAGATTTAAAAGAAAATTGGAGAAAGTATTTTTCACTCAACACACAATTAAGATGTGGAATTTGATGCAGCAGGATGTGGTCAAGGCATTTAACATAGCTGGGTTTAATAGAGGTTTGGACAAGTTCCTAGAGGAAAAGTCCATAAACAATTGTTAGCCAGGTGGACTTAACAGAAAGCCACAGCTTTCCCTGGAAGCGAGCAATAAGGATTTAGATCTGCAAGGTTCTTCCTAGTAACCCAGATTCGAGACTGGATGCGATAGACTATTGGTCTAACATGGCACATTTATTTATTTTTTATCTATAGGGTTTGTTGGCCATTTTAATTTTCTTTCCATCCCTCTGCAGCATGTATGGGTTTGGCAATATTTTAATTCCAACTGTTTGTGGGGGCAGGGGTTGATCTTCAAGAGAAACCATATCCCAATATCATACCACAAATTAGCCACAGAACACCACTTACCGCTCCTGCTAAACACTCCAAGTTCCCCAGCGGGCCCGACAGGATTGCAGCAGTTTTGCTACAATGTACACACTTTTCATATGCAAACATTTCCCCATTATAAAATAAAATTGTTTTCCAACATAGTGTGCACTTGAATAATTTCTTGTCTTGAACCTTAATAGCAGGAGGGAGTGTGCAAAGGTGGTGAATGGGGATGGTTTCCACAGCAAAACAATTGTAAGACAGTTACTTAAACCACATGATCAGCATAATTTGGGGACCATAAATATAGATAGTGCATTTTCTGTTAGTGCAATTGGAATTGTAGCAAACAATGGGTCCTGACAGAAAGTGCACTGACAATCACAGCAAACAGGTCCTGTGACTTTTTTTCCACATTACCAGTCCTAGCTCTCATAGCCATCACTAATCCATGCCTACTTTTTATTTTATTTTACTCCTGCCTTTAAAGCCACTTCAAAAGCAGATTACATTCAGATAATTCAGCAGCAGTAGTGTGGAATAAGGGTAGTGTGAGAGGGGTGGCCAAGGAAGAAGGGAGAGGCAAAGGGGAAGGGAGTTGAGAACACACCTGAGGATAGAGATGGGTGGGAGGAGCCATAATGAGAGGGCAGGTTAAGAACAGAAGAAACTTAAAAGAAAAAAGAAAAGTTGGCAGGGTATTAAGAATCAAAATTCTCATAACCATTTGAAAATTCTGAAATATAAGATGATTTTTTTTTAAATAAAATTTGGTTTTGTACATACTAATAAAATGCATCCTAACAAGCAAATTCACTGCAAAATCTCAAGAACTATGCCACAGTAAACAAGCATCCTTGGATACAAGTATCACAAGTATCTCCTCTAGAGTGAAAAGTTCCAATAATGCAAACAAGGAAAGAAATCTTCATAACTCCCTAATTACCGTTATAATAAACTAGAGCTGGGAAGAAGGGGAAGGAAGGTAGGCTACTTAGCTGTAGCTTTGGGTGGGAGAGACTGGCATCTGGTTTCAGCAACTGTGCAGGGACTGTAGGAGCTGAAATGAGTAGGGTATTGGCTTACCTATGATACAAGACACCATAGGTTTAACATTAATAACCCTGAAACTAAAGATGAAGAACCTCCATGTTTATAGGTATAATGTAATAACCAGAGCAGACACCAAACTTTTTTCATTAATTTTGTGCAGTATTTATACTGGAGTATGCTCCTAGCTTCCTGATAGCCATGCTGATAGATTACCATTTAACTAATGGTATTCAAGATTTTATTCACTGATTCTTTGGATCAAATGCATTTGTAAAGGTATACTGAATTTAAGTAATGTAAAATTAAGGCATGTTTGGCATTATAAAGATTTTTTTTTAAAGAAAAGTATGAAAATTTACTGTGCTTAGACCAACAATTCAGTTTTAAAGTGATCCTCCATGGTCTGGGAAACACAAGCTATAATTATATTTCCATTTCCAGTCAAGAGTACTAAACTAAATTGTGAAGCATTTGAATCATATCTGAACGAAAAGCTCTATGAATTCTAATTGTGGAAGACCAATTATCTTGTAAACAAATATCTCTAAATTGGCTTCTGAAATAGAGTTGATCAGAGACATTTCAGCCATATTGCCATGACAATCTTAAACACAACCATATTCTTAGGATTATCCTGTTCCTTGCCTCTATCACTTGTGTTTTTTGCTTTAAGACATCACTATGATTTATCACAGCAAATGTTATTCGAGTGTTAAAAGCACTGATCAAGTTTAAATTATGTTCAAACCTTTCCAAATAAAGATACTTCACTCTTCCTGAAGCACTTTTATGTCAGCTGTCAGATTAGCCACGCATCCTTTTCAGCAAAGTTACAAACGCACTTAATGCGAGCATTCCCGAACTGAATATTTTATTAAAATAGTGCTAAAAAGCTGAAAGTATATTGGCCCTAACAAAAATCAGACCGCTTTTAACTAACAGAAAAACTCTACAAATACAAAACGATACACGGAATCAAAACGCCACAACTCCCATGCTCC
This sequence comes from Rhinatrema bivittatum, assembly GCF_901001135.1. Taxonomy (NCBI): domain Eukaryota; kingdom Metazoa; phylum Chordata; class Amphibia; order Gymnophiona; family Rhinatrematidae; genus Rhinatrema; species Rhinatrema bivittatum. The sequence continues at coordinate 385,661,882 of NC_042616.1, forward strand.
TTTTTGACTGGCAGCCATTTGGTCATTTCTATAAGCACAAATGGTGATCTAAACTACAGCATATTTATTTTAAGCCAGATTTCTTCTTGGCACAGTTTTTGCGTAGGAGATGAAGTAAACCTGTCGCAGGTCGTTTGCCAGCAATTCTCGCTCGTCACCCGTTTCAGGCCAAGCCTCCCTCCCTATGTAACGAGTAAAATCCGAGCGTTTCACTACCTTCCCTTCCAATCAGCAACTGCAAATAGCTCGACACCGCATTTCACTTTTTTGGCAGCCCCAGCTCTACGTCTGTTGGCAACATGTTAAAGGCGATTGTCCGAGGGCAGGAGCCGCTGCACTTTATTCCTCCCCACCGAGTCATCGGGGAGAGGTCACCGAGCCCCTTGCCCCAGGACAAACCCTCAAAGGAGGTGGAGGACGGCCTTCCCGGACCCAATCCCTGCCATCACTAAAGGATCCCTACCGAGCTAGCAATGAGGATCGATGAGGGATTATTTTATCTGATTAAATACTCGGTTGGAAGGCGGCATTTTCTTCCACCGCCACCAGACTAGCTAAATTAAGAATATCACTCAACCCCCACCCCAAAAAAAAAAAACTCACTCCTGGCGGGGGCAATGAGATCCGCCCTGCAGATCGGGGTGTCAAATCACTGATCTTCTAGTTTTTACATAAACGAAACCTTAAATTCGGCCTCAACAACAAGAGACCCATTACCCTCTCGTGTGTGCCCCCCCCCCCCCGGTCCAGCCGCTCACCCCTGGATACCGGCGCTGTAGCTGCTGCTCTTCCAGGGGGTGCCGGCGGGGCCCCGGGGCTGCCGCCGTCCTCCTCCGGGCAGCAGGTAGTTGATGCCGTACGTGCTGGCCTTGTTGTCGCGTTTCCTGCGCCCCGGGTGGTACTGGTGTTGTCGGGCTGGGGTGGGGGGCGGCGGGGAGAGGCCGCTGAGGCGGGGGCAGGCAGCAGGGGGCTGATCGGGGGCCTCCCCGGGCGCATCGCCGCAGAAGCAGGACGCGGGGGAAGGAGAGGAGAAGCCGCTGGGGCTCTCGGCGCCGGACTCGGTAGAGGAGGAAGAAGAGGAGGAAGAGGAGCAGGATCCAGAGGGGTGCTTGCGGGGCTCGGCACGGGGCGGGCGGCTGTCAGAGCCGGTGCTGGCGGCGGGAGGGGGCGGCTGGTGCTGCCGGCTCAAGGCCGGGGAGTTCAGGCAGAGGTAGTGCGGAGGGTGATGGCGGGCACCTCCCGCCCCCCCACGCCGGGCACGCAGCCCCTGCGATGTCTCCCAGATCTGCATCCACAGCGCATTAGCGGGGCCCGTCTGCTCCGGCTGGATCCAGGCCACGCGGGGATCCATGCGCTCGAGGGAAGGGACCGGGCCCCGCGTTCCCGCCGCTGGAGCTCACGCCCCGGGGTGGGTGTCTGCCACCACCCCCCGAGAGCCGCAGCAGTAGTAGTGCTCCCCCGCCCGGCCGGGTAAGTCTGGGCCGCCGCACGAAGCTAAGAGGAGCCGCCGGGAGCCAGGAAGCCGGGAACGGCACGCGCCATGCGCGGGGCTGGGCAGACCACGGGGGCGGGGAGGGGGGGTTGGGGGGGATGAGGGGAGAGGGCGCGCGCACGAAGGACACAGGCTGGGGTTACGCGCGCCAGCCGCTGCCTACAAACTTTAAAAGTCCGCTCCAATGTGGCGTCCGCTCTACGGCTTAAAGGGCGCAACGCGCATGCGCCGAGGATTTTAAACACTCACTAGACACACCGCCCTGGTAACGGCGCCTGCGCAATGAGAGTTGGGCGAGGGAAGGGAAAACGCTTGGAAAGAATGCCGCTGACTATGGAACAGGGGGAAAGAGCGCCACATTGGTCCAGGGGATGCGTTTCTCGTCTTGAGTGCCTTTCCCTCCCTCTGGAAGTCACGTGTCTGTATGAAGCTGGGGTGTTCCTTCTGTGGATTCCCCTCCATGGCCCCCACCTATCAGATGTCATTACCCTGGACGAGGAGGCGGGGTGATGACGCGCAGAGAGTGGGCGGGCTCGAGCTGGTGCCCCGCCTTCACTACCGTCGGCAATAAATTTTCAGGGCGTAGGTGGTAGTGTCAGCGAGTGGTGGGGAGCGCGAGCAATGTCTAACGGGCGTGTGTGCAAATGTTCTTGCATTCACCAACATTATTTTCCTAGTTGATTTCTTAGATCCATACTAGAATCATTTATTTTCAGTACACTAAGCGTATGCTCCACGTCTGCTATCTACTTTCGATTAATAGACAATTGGTGAATGCAGGGGCAGTGCAAGGGTATTAGGCGCCCTAAGCGAACCTTCTGCCTTGTCCCCCCCCTCCCCCTCAAGCCCAGGCCCCGACCGCCCCTGCCCAAACACCCAAGTAAAAATTATGCAACAATAAATGAAGAAATATAAAACAGTAATAGTAAAACCTTACCTGTAAAAGGAATATTTAAAAATAGCAGAGAGCAACATCCAATAATTAGAAACAAACTAAAAATAATGTTCCAGCTCCAAAACAAAAATTGAAAAACAGCACATCAATGATTAAAACTAACAAAACTACCAGGGAACTTTTGATATCCATATGTCCTTAGATTGTCCTGGATTAGCTGATGGGGTGGGACTGGGGGTTGTGCATAAACCTTCCTTTCTCTCATATATACACACACACACACACACACACACACAATCATACAGGTGTGCTCTTTCTCACACACATGCACAGTCTACTAGACACACCCACATGTTCTCTGGCTCTCACACCCTCTCTCACATACACATGACCTTATGTCACTCAGTTAGGCCGGAACCGTAACAGCTTACTGCCTGCTCTGACCTTAACTAGTCTCTGCTTGACCTCTGCCTGCCTTGATCATAGCCTGTCTTGTCTCTGCGTGAATGCTACTTACCCTGACCTTAACCTATATTCTGTTTCTCCCTGGACACTGGCTGTCCTGACTGTAGCCAGCAGCATGTCAGCCACTGCCTGCTGGGGCCTAATCCCTGCTTGCATGCATTAGGCTGCGCCAATCCAACAGTGGTCCAAGGGCTCAATCATCCTGACATATAGTCTTAGCTGGACTAATCTCAGCACTCTGGGTGAGAAAAATAAATTTTTAGGTATGGTCTTACAAGATGATAAATATCCTCTAGTATTTCCCAGTGGAATTTTAATGGGGCAAAAGAAGTCACCAATATATATGGATAAGCCACTCATCTAAAAAAAGGAGTGTGCAACTGAACCAAACTATGTGCAGGCCCAAGCAACACAAGACAGAAACCAAGCCACATGATGGCCCTTGCAGTTTTAATGTGAATACCAGTGAGATCTGCATTGAGGTCAAGATGCTATTGTTCTCCATCTTGAGCAATCTGTCTTCACTTTACAATTTAGCTGGTACCACTGGACACAAACTTTATATTCAGTCATGAAGCACAATTCTATTTGCCAGATGTCTTCAAGCCCCCATTATATCATCCACGTGAGAATCTGTATACATGTACCAGCTAAGAAGAAGTTGTATTGGAAATTCACGAGTCCTATGCCAGTGAATTGTGTTAATCTCCAATCAGTATCAATGTTTGGATCATATACATATGTATGAAGTCCTGATTAAGAAAAAGAATTGATTTCATACACAGACACGTGTGAACTTCACGCTCCCAAAACTTCTAACAAAGCCTCATACCAGGCTTTGAGAATGGGCTCCCAGCTCAGCTCAGCCCTGCTCCATTAACTTTGGAGTTCTTGCCAGTTTCATCTTTGCATGAGCCTTGCAAGCCAAGCCAATCTTCGCTTCTGCCTGCACAACTTACAGAGGCTTCTGTAAGCTTTGGGTCCACCATTACCCTGGGACAGTGGTGTTAACCTGTCGTATGCCCACCAGGGGTCCAGCTGACTCTACAGAGCCGGGCCTGGGGGGTGGACAAGGGGGCAGCTGCTCTAGGTGTCAAGCCCAAGAGGGCTTCATCAGCAAGGCTGCTTTTACCTATGGGCATAAGCGCACAAAGTTGATGTCTTTATTGGCCAGTGCCCAATATCTCAGGCAGCAGAGATCAGCTCTCTGCTTCCTACTCCAGCCCCTCCCCTCCTGGCAGCATGCAAGCAACTATCTGGGAGTGGATGTGATCTTGGAGAAAAGAGAACGCAGTACAAAGCAAAGAATAACGTTCCCTATCCCTAATCCAGCCTCTTCTCCTTTCTTGGTCAACTCCTCTCCTCCTATCTGCAGGAAACAAAAACATAAGAACATAAGAAATTGCCATGCTGGGTCAGCCCAAGGGTCCATCAAGCCCAGCATCCTGTTTCCAACAGAGGCCAAAACCAGGCCACAAGAACCTGGCAATTACCCAAACACTAAGAAGAACCCATGCTACTGATGCAATTAATAGCAGTGGCTATTCCCTAAGTAAAATTAATTAATAGCCATTAATGGACTTCTCCTTCAAGAACTTATCCAAACCTTTTTTGAACCCAGCTACACTAACTGCACTAACCACATCCTCTGGCAACAAATTCCAGAGCTTTATTGTGCGTTGAGTGAAAAAGAATTTTCTCCGATTAGTCTTAAATGTGCTACTTGCTAACTTCATGGAATGCCCCCTAGTCCTATTATTCGAAGTGTAAATAACCGAGTCACATCTACTCATTCAAGACCTCTCATGATCTTAAAGACCTCTATCATATCCCCCCTCAGCCGTCTCTTCTCCAAGCTGAATAGCCCTAACCTCTTCAGCCTTTCTTCATAGGGGAGCTGTCCATCCCCTTTATCATTTTGGTTGCCCTTCTCTGTACCTTCTCCATCGCAACAATATCTTTTTTGAGATGCGGCGACCAGAATTGTACACAGTATTCAAGGTGTGGTCTCACCATGGAGCGATACAGAGGCATTATGACATTTTCCATTCTATTAACCATTCCCTTCCTAATGATTCTTAACATTCTATTTGCTTTTTTGACTGCTGCAGCACACTGAGCCGACGATTTTAAAGTATTATCCACTATGATGCGTAGATCTTTTTCCTGGGTGGTAGCTCCTAATATGGAACCTAACATCGTGTAACTACAGCAAGGGTTATTTTTCCCTATATGCAACACCTTGCACTTGTCCACATTAAATTTCATCTGCCATTTGGATGCCCAATTTTCCAGTCTTGCAAGGTCCTCCTTTAATGTATCACAATCCACTTGTGATTTAATAACTCTGAATAATTTTGTATCATCCACAAATTTGACAACCTCACTCGTCATATTCCTTTCCAGATCATTTATATATATATTGAAAAGCACCGGTCCAAGTACAGATCCCTGAGGCACTCCACTGTTTATCCTTTTCCACTGAGAAAATTGACCATTTAATCCTACTCTCTGTTTCCTGTCTTTTAACCAGTTTGTAATCCACGTAAGGACATCGCCTCCTATCCCATGACTTTTTAGTTTTCGAAAAAGCCTCTCATGAGGGACTATGTCAAATGCCTTCTGAAAATCCAAATACACTACATCTACCGGTTCACCTTTATCCACATGTTTATTAACCCCTTCAAAAAAATGAAGCAGATTTGTTAGGCAAGACTTCCCTTGGGTAAATCCATGTTGACTGTGTCCCATTAAATCATGTCTTTCTATATGCTCTACGATTTTGATCTTGAGAATAGTTTCCACTATTTTTCCCGGCACTGAAGTCAGGCTCACTGGTCTGTAGTTACCCGGATCGCCCCTGGAGCCTTTTTTAAATATTGGGGTTACATTGGCCACCCTCCAGTCTTCAGGTACAATGGATGATTTTAATGATAGGTTACAAATTTTAACTAATAGATCAGAAATTTCATTTTTTAGTTCCTTCAGAACCCTAGGATGCATACCATCCGGTCCAGGTGATTTGCTACTCTTTAGTTTGTCAATCTGGCCTACTACATCTTCCAGGTTCACAGTGATTTCGTTCAGTTTGTCTGACTCATCACCCCTGAATACCATCTCCGGAACTGGTATCTCCCCAACATCCTCATTAGTAAACACGGAGGCAAAGAATTGATTTAGTCTTTCTGCAATGGCCTTATCTTCCCTAAGAGCCCCTTTAACCCCTCTGTCATCTAATGGTCCAACCTACTCCCTCACAGGTTTCTTGCTTTGGATATATGTAACAAACATTTTATTATGAGTTTTTGCCTCTATGGCCAACTTCATTTCAAATTCTCTCTTTGCCTGTCTTATCAATGTTTTACACTTACCTTGACAATGCTTATGTTTTATCCTATGTGTGTGTGGGGGGAGGGACTGGAAAGGATAGCAGAGCAAAGAAGAATTCCGTTTTTATCTGCTTATTTCTATTTCTAATTTGTGATCCCTTATTCTGTATTTGGTATGGTTCTGTCTGTGTTCTAGATATGTGACAGAGATGAAGTATTCTGCTAGTATGTATGCTCTGTATAAGGGTATGTAGTAGTCCAGCTTGTTCTGTTTGCCCACTGGAAGGTATGTAGGTATTTCAGGCCTAGGTGGAATATTTACCGTGTTACTTTTCATGCTGGGTTGTTGCTGTTTGAGTTCTGGGAGTTAATGCCTTGTTGGTACAGCAGGCTTGCTATACAGGGTCTGAGTATCTTTTTGCAGGGATTGTGTGATACTTCACAAAGTTCCTAGTAATTGAGGAACTTTGTGTCACGGTAACTGAAGTGACAACATAAATTGAATATTTTTCTTATGGTGTGTAGCAAAGGGAAAAATTCCAGTTCAGTCCAGCCAGCCAGCTATTTCTGAGATTACCTTTAACCAATGTAATATGAATATCTTTTAGAGTCCATATTCAAACACATTTGAAAATTTGGCCACTTATCTGGCTAAATTCTAGCTGAATGATTATTTGTCCGGCAAGAATTTGGTGTTCCAGGGGCAGTCCAGAGACATTCCAGGGAAAAGCTGAGTTAGCTAGATAAGTTATCCAGCTAATTCTTATATTCAGAGTTAGCCAGCTAACTTTATTTTTATTTTTTTATATTCTGCTTTTTTGGCACTTCAAAGCAGACTACATTCATATACTGTAGGTATTTATCTGGCTAATTCTGTTCATCCCATACAGTTGTCCTAAAGTTAGCCGGATAAACTTATCTGGCTAACTTTAAGATAGCTGGGTACATTCAGCAGTGCTGCAGGAAGAAGGAGAAATTCCCCAAGGGATGAAGCCATACCAGACCATGCTCCGATTCTTCTACAAGGACAAATTACCAACCCTAGTGTCCCAGACTATGAAGACACTGGACCTTCCAGGCACGGAGCCCACAGCGGAACCACAGAAGAATCTCATGTTGGTGTACTTCCGTAAGGCCTCATGCTATCTTCCTATGCTGGAGCCCATTAAGGAACTGATTGACCTGGAATGGAATGCTCCAGAGGCCACTTTCAAAGGGGGACGGGCACTAGAAGCCCTATACCCGCTGGAACCCAACGGCTAAGGAACTTCTACGTTTCCCCAAAGTGGATGCTATGATCTGTGCAGTCTCAAAACGCACTACAATCCCAGTGGAGGGAGGAGCGGCACTGAAGGACGCCCAGGATACTGACCTTTCTTTTCAACATCAAATTAAGGCCATGGCGAAATGAGTTTTTTTCAAACTTCAGATGTTACATAGTTTGAAACCTCTTTTGAACCTGTCAGATTTCAGATCTGTTGCTCAGGCTTTTATTCTTCCCTTTTTGGACTACTGCAATGGCTTATTTCTGGTTGTTCTATTTACCTCTGTACTGTCTGATTTGCATTGGCTCCCCATGTCTTGGTGAATCAAATATTAGACCATAATGCTAGTCCATAAAATGATGAGTCTATATTATCTACATGGGCAAATGCAATGCTTTATCTTTGTAATCCACTACCTGCATTATGTTTGTTTCAGAGAGGACTTTTGGAAATTTTCTCTATCCATATGGCATGCCTACCTGAGACACAGGAGCAAACATTCTCCAACGCAGCTACCATCATGTGGAACTCCCTGCCTGAAAACCTTTGATTGATGACATGCACAAAAACCTTTAAGGGCTTGTTGAAAACACATTTGTTTCAAATGGCTTTTGCATAAGGCCATCAGTTTTGAAATTCTATTTTAAATGAGTCTTTCAGCTATTTGTTTCTGTTTAATCGTTTGAAGTTAAATTATATTATGTATGTAGTATCTTATAAGTTGCCTAGAGCTCTGCACCAGGTATCTGCCAAATAAATAAATAATAATAATAATAAATATGGACCTCAGAATTTAATATTCAATATTGTCTGGCTAAATTAAAGCCTTTGAAAATTGAACTGTCTGCCTAAATTGTGCCACGTAAGTTTCACTAGGCAAATAAATTTATTCATTCAAAATCTGGGCAGGCCTAGAAGTATGGTTAGGGTGAGGAAGAAAGTTAGCCTCTTAGTGTCCCGACAGATGAATCCAGAACTACTGGGTTATGCACCTCTACCAGCAGATGGAGACGGAGCAAACGGATGACACAGTATATATACTCCTGCAGTGCCATCAGCCTGCCAGTATTCTCAGTCTCCAGAAGTTGGTGGATGTGCATCTCCCTTCTGGGGATTGCTTCAGCTTTTAGAAGGAGAATTTGCAAAGGAAAATTAATTGCCCCGCTTTCCTGCAGTGATACCAAATGGTCCCTCCCCCAGTTGAGAATTCCTGAGGCGATTTCTGTGGTCCCTCAGATATATACCTTGGTCCGGTAGCTGGTTTTTTAGCCAACATGGGCTTAGCTGATTCTATAGCTTAAAGGCAGCGGGTGCAGAAAGCCGAGTGTGGCGGTGATGGCACATGCCCTTTCCCCCACAGCTGGAGATCATCTCTGTTCTCAGCCAGGAAGGGCTGAACTTACGTAAGTGCTATTTAAAAAAAAAAAAAAAAAGAAGAAGAAACAGTCAGAGAAAGAGTGGAGGGGTTAGTTTAGAATTTCCTCCGGTCTCTGTGCTCGGCGCGCCATCCTGACGTCCTTTCCCGCTTCCATGGGGTTAGGGAAATTGGGCAGCCTGGTGGGTTCAGTGGCCCCATTGGGCTAGGCCCTGCCATTAGGCTTCTTTTTTGTGCGCCGCATGGTAGGCCATGATGGTGTTTTTGCGTGCTTTTTTCTGCATAGTTGGCTGCCCTCTACAGGATCGTCATGCACGAAAGTGCCTCCTGTGAGTCCGATTGGTGCGTGCGGCCTGTGTGCACACTTTCTCACATATCATTTGTGCACCAAAGTTTGGATCAGATCAGTGAGTCCTGGAGGTAATATGAGAAGGATATGCACTGGAGTTTTGCAGTATTCCTCGGATGTCTTCATGGTGTCTCCCTGCCACTCTCTACAGAAGAAGCAGGCAGTTGAGCCTCTCAAGGCTCCTCAGTAGGAGGGCTGTGTTTACAGTGCCCATATCTCAAGAAAATATGAGTCGATATTCCATTTATTTTATTGTGCCAAGGAAGAGAACTCCTTTTGTCCCATCCTGGATCTCAAAGAGGTCAACCGTCATTTGCGGGTGACTCACTTTCACATGGAGACATCTGTCCAAGTCATACCTCCATATTCCTATCCGATTGGAACACCAACGATTTTTGCGTTTTTCAGTACTGGGGTGCCATTATCAGTTTCAGGCACTGCCTTTTGGTCTAGCCACTGCTCCCAGAACCGTTTCCAAGGTTATGGTGGTAGTGGCAGCAGAAGTGAGAAAGGATGGGATCCTTGTACACCCATATTTAGACAACTGGTTGTTTTGGGCTAAGTCTCTGGAAGAGAGCCATCTGATGACCCACAAGGTGATTTCCTTGTTGCAGGAACTTGGTTGGTGATGAACCTAGCCAAAAGCAGTCTTCAACCATATCAGTCATTGGAGTATCTGGGTATATATTTTGACACGAAACAGGGCAGAGTTTTTATTCCGGAAGCTTGTATTCAAAAATTGATGTTGCAGGTGCGTCAATCCGCAGGGAGGAACCAAGAGCCAACAAATATTGCAAGAGATAGACCACTTATGGAATGGGCAGAAGTGCATCTTCAGGAGATCTCAGCCTCACACATTGCAGGAAAAGACAATGTAAGAACATAAGAACATAAGAAATTGCCATGCTGTGTCAGACCAAGGGTCCATCAAGCCCAGCATCCTGTTTCCAACAGAGGCGAAATCAGGCCACAAGAACCTGGCAATTACCCAAACACCAAGAAGATCTCATGCTACTGATGCAATTAATAGCAGTGGCTATTCCCTAAGTAAACTTGATTAATAGCAGTTAATGGACTTCTCCTCCAAGAACTTATCCAAACCTTTTTTGAACCCAGCTACACTAACTGCACTAACCACATCCTCTGGCAACAAATTCCAGAGCGTAATTGTGTGTTGAGTGAAAAAGAATTTTCTGTGATTAGTCTTAAATGTGCTACTTGCTAACTTCATGGAATGCCCCCTAGTCCTTCTATTATTTGAAAGTGTAAATAACCGATTCACATCTACTTGTTCAAGACCTCTCATGATTTTAAAGACCTCTTTCATATCCCTCCTCAGCCATCTCTTCTCCAAGCTGAACAGCCCTAATCTCTTCAGCCTTTCCTCTTAGGGGAGCTGTTCCATCCCCTATCATTTTGGTTGCCCTTCTCTGTACCTTCTCCATCGCAACTATATCTTTTTTGAGATGCGGCAACCAGAATTGTGCACAGTATTCAAGGTGCGGTCTCACCATGGAGTGATACAGAGGCATCATGACATTTTCCGTTTTATTAACCATTTCCTTCCTAATAATTCATAACATTCTGTTTGCTTTTTTGATTGCTAGGGATGTGCAGAAGGAAAAATTTTGTTTCGATTCGGTTTTTATTTCGCCAGGACCCAAATTTGTTGCATTAGTTTCATAGGGGGGAAAACCAATTCATTGATTAGTTTTATTCATTGTCCGTTTTCCCATTAAAGTCAATGGGGGAAGTATTTGCAGCCTATTTTTGGCTGCAGAATTGGGGTTTTCTAATCAATTCTGATGAACCGTATGGGGAGCAATCATCAGAATGAGAAAAAAGCTCCAAGGTACTTAGACTGTGGCAAAGTGGCACCAAAGTGGCATGAAAAGCCTAAGGCACTGTAAAGGGGCAAAGGGGTACCAGGAGTGGCAAGAGTGCTTTAACAGAGGTGTAAAGCAGCAGCGAGAGTGTCAAAAACAAACCACAGCTTCAAAAGAGAGCACCGATAACAGTTGCATGAACCCTCGAAGGCAGCACGACAGGCAAAGTGGCAAGACAAGTGGCATCAACATCCTACAGCTGTACTGATGTGGACCCTTGGTCCGGAGAGAATGGGAGTACTCACCGAGGAACAGTCCTGATGAAACTCCTCTCCAGGAGGTGGTGTGGGCAATAGTCCAGGCGAGGGTGAATCTCAGCATCTCAAGCCTTCCGAAGAGCGGATGGCCCGGAGGTGTCGGAAAGTCCCCGAGGAACGGGTACCACCAGAGTTCTGAAGCAGGTGGCTACGTGAAGTTCGAGTGCAGGCAAAGGTCGAGGCAGGCGGCAAGCACAGCAGGGTTGAAATCCAGGCAGGGTCAAGGCAGGCGGCAGGCAAATGCAGAGACAATGTCCAGGCAGAGTCGAGGCAGGCGGCAGGCAAAAGCAAAGTCGGTGTCCAGGCAGGGTCAAGGCAGGCGGCAGGCAAAAGCAAGTCAGTGTCCAAGCAGGGTCAAGGCAGGCGGCAGGCAAAAGCAAAGTCGATGTCCAGGCAGGGTCGAGGCAGGAACCAAGGAAGAGCACAACAAGCAGCCACTCAAAAACCTTGTTGCAAGGCATCTGTTGGTTCCCAGGGAGTGGTTTAAATCTCCCCGGGTGATGACGTCATCTTCTGGGGCCGACCAGATCTTCCCGCCACGGCCCCTTTAAGGGGCGGAGCCTGCCGCACTCTCCCCGATGCTGCTCGAGGAGGCGCCGGAGAAATTGTGCTGCGGCCCGCGTGATCAGCTGTGTCTGAAGAGGGTCCCGCTCAGCCACATCACGATGGTAGGGGTCCTGGCCGGGGGCTACCACGGCCAGGAATCACAACAGTACCCCCCCTCTTACGCCCCCTCCTGGAAGGACCAGGCTTACCAGGGTGTGAAAGATGAAAGTACTGGAGTAAGGTCTTATCCAAGATGTTCGCCGATGGTTCCCACGAGTTTGCTTCCGGACCAAAGCCCTCCCATGCAATCAGATATTCCCACCATCTGTGGTTACGACGGACATCAAGAATCTCACGTACTTGATAGATCGGATCATCCTGTGATGCAACGGCCTGTGAAACGAAGAGGAGATCACTGGTTTGAGCAATGAGACATGGAAGGAATTATGAATACAGAGACTGGTAGGCAGCCGCAAGCAATAGGTTACCGGTCCCAGGCGTTTACTGATGAGGAAAGGTCCAATGTACTTGGGAGCGAGTCTCATGGATGGAACCCGGAGCCGTATGTGGCGTGTACTGAGCCAAACTCATGGAGAAGGCCGATGATGTTTGTCCGCCATCCGCTTGGTGGTTGCGGCCACACGTGAAAGCTTGGCATTGGTAACCTTCCAGAGTTCATGCAGCTGTACTGCGGAAAGGTGAGCTGCCAGGGAGGCAACCGAAAGGGCCAGAGGAAGGGGAGGCCGGGGCTGCTTGCCGTAGACAATCTGGAACGGAGAACTCCCAGTGACTGAGTGCGTGTGGGACTTATGCGAGAACTCGGCCCAGGGTAAGAGTGTGGACCAGTCATCTTGGAGGTCGTTTACAAAAAGGCAGAGAAACATTTTCAATCCTCTATTGATTCGTTCAGCCTGCCCATTCCCTTGGGGGTGAAAAGCTGTGGTAAAGTCCAACTGCACACCAAATTTCTTGCACAACTCACCCCAATATTTAGCGGTAAATTGTGGCCCCCTGTCCGATATGATGTGGAGTGGAAGACTGTGAAGGCGGAACACATGGAGGGAGAATAGCCCTGCCAATTCAAGGACGGATGGTAACTTGGGTAAAGGAACAAAATGTGCCATCTTTGAAAATCGGTCAACCACAACCCAAATGACTTGATTACCGGAAGAAGGAGGGAGATCCACTACAAAATCAGTGGAAACATGGGTCCAGGGTTCCTGAGGTGGTGGTAGGGGTTGGAGGAGGCCCCATGGCCGGCCAGGTAATGGCTTCTGTTGAGCACACTTCGGACAGGAATCAACGTAGGCACGCACATCCCGACACATATGGGGCCACCAGTAGTAGCGGGATAATAATTCCAAGGTACTTGCTCTTCTGGGATGACCAGCCGTAAGGGAATCGTGTGCCCATGAAAGTACTTTGGGACGAAGGCGGAGAGGAACCACCGTCTTCCCTGGTGGTGCAGTCTCCGTAGTGGCCAGTACCACCTTGGCTGGATCAATAATATAGCTGGGGGTGTCATGTGTGTCTTCAGTTTCATGCAACCGAGAAAGAGCATCCACACGAATGTTCTTGGTTGCGGGGCGATAGAGTAACACAAAATCAAAACGACTGAAGAATAGCGACCATCGGGCTTGGCGTGGATTCAATCGTTGTGCCTTACTAAGGTATTCCAAGTTTTTATGGTCTGTGTAGACCGTAATTGTGTGTTGTGTTCCCGCCAGCCATTGCCTCCATTCCTCGAAAGCCATCTTTATAGCCAACAACTCCTTGTTTCCAATCCCGTAGTTTCTCTCGGCCTGGGAAAATTTGCGGGAAAAATAGGAGCAGGGGAGTAATATTCCTTGGTTGGAGTGTTGGCTAAGTACTGCCCCTACGGCAACGTCCAAAGCATCCACCTCCACAATAAATGGTCGCGTGGGATCTGGGTGATGGAGACAAGGTTCTTGTAGAAATGCAGTCTTGAGACTCTCAAAGGCCTGTACAGCCTCGCTAGGCCAATTCCTAGGATCCGCCCCCTTCTTGGTCAGAGCTATGAGGAGTGCCACAATGTGTGAAAATTGAGGGATAAAATTCCTGCAAAAATTGGCAAACCCAAGAAAGCGTTGCAAGGCACGAAGTCCCACAGGTTGCAGCCACTCCCGGATGCTAGCTAACTTATCAGGGTCCATTTGAAAGCCAGTGGTGGAGACAATGAAGCCCAAAAAAGGTAAAGATTGTTTCTTGAACAGGCATTTTTCCAGTTTTACAAATAACCGGTTCTCTCTCAGGCGTTGAAGAAGTCTTCGGACATCCGTGCGGTGAGCAGCCAGATTCTTGGAATAGATTAGTATATCATCAAGATAAATGATTACTCACTGATGCAACATGTCCCGAAATACCTCGTTCATTAAATTTTGAAACACCGCCGGAAAGTTACAAAGTCCAAATGGCATCACCAGATATTCGTAATGGCCATCGCGTGTGTTAAACGCGGTCTTCCATTCATCTCCCGGTTTTATCCCGACCAGGTTGTATGCACCGCGCAAGTCCAATTTAGAAAATACTTTAGCCCCATGAAGGCGGTCTAGTAATTCCGGAATCAGTGGGAGAGGATATCGATCCTTATGAGTTATTGCATTAAGTCCTCGGTAGTCAATGCATGGTCTCAACGACCTGTCTTTCTTGGGGACAAAAAAGAAACCTGCTCCCGCCGGAGACGACGAAGGTCAGATAAACCCTCGTTCAAGATTCTCTTTGATATATTGGGACATGGCAAGTGATTCTGGGCCAGATAATGGATACACCCACCTTGCCTCTGTGGCGTGGGCCGGGACAGCGCCATTAGCCACTGTCCCGTGGAAGCATGCGCCAGCACTCGGCTGGCGTGTGGAGATACTTCAACTTCCCAGTTGAAGTTAAGTAGTAAAACAAAAAAAAAACAACCTAATAGTTAGGTAGGGGGTAGGGGTTGGGGTTGGGGAGGAGAAGGGAAAAGGCAGGAAGGTTAGATATGGAGATAGGGAAGTTCCCTTCCAGTCCGCTCCTTAACTGGAGAGGACTGGGAGGGAACTGGGGAAGCTCCGGAGTGCACATGTTATAAATTTGTCACGTCCATGTGCGAGCGCCGGGAACCACGCACACATGGACACGCCTGTGCTCTTTTTAAAATCGACCCCTTAGGTTCTAGATGGTTCAGTTGGGCATGGTAGGCAGGAAGGACTGAATTAGGGAGAAGGGAGGGGACTGAGAGGAAAGCATGTTTAAACTGTGAATGTGGAGGAAGGTTTGGTTGGACAGGAGAAACTACCTAAACCAGATGGAGTAGGGGGAACCCATCCTGTACTTGAAGCAGCTACAAGGATGCTCTTTTCCTCAGTTTGGACTCCTTATTTAGACCTGCTACTCCCAACTAACTCCCCCTTGCCTTTCTCCACTTCAAACGAGAGAGAGAGAGAGCAGGTCAGTAAGTGGCACTTAACAGTGCACTATTCGAGAGCTGTTGTGGGAAGTGCGGGGGAGGTCAGATTTCTTCTTGTTTCAAGTTATTTTTGGTGGTGAGATCACACTTTTGCACCAGCCATTACTGATAAGGTACCAAAGCTCCATTCCCTGATATAAGAAGAGTAATTTCAATTTCTCTGCCAATAAATATTCAGTGTCAGAAAAATGGCTAGTTTTATTTTTAGTATACAGACAATCATCAAGCTTTCAAGTTTCATTTTTCTTTCTGATTGTAATTATATTAGTTATAAAAGAAAGTAAAAAAAAATAAGGCAGGACTTTATACTTCAGGATTACCTGACAAAGCTGCCTCTACAATCTAAGAAATCATGTGTTTCTGTTTCTGTTTCCTGAAGTCAAGGTGGCAGAGATCTCAAACTGAGCTACCTTTGAGGACTGCAGAGCCTCGTCTTGAGTTTTGATTTTGCATTTCCTGATCTTGGCAGCTTAGAGCTGAAACAATTGTTTGATGAGTGATTAAGTATGACTCAAACACTAAGTAAGGATACATGCTGTAAATGAGCATATGTAGGAAGATAGTTTGTGGAAAATGTATGCTTGACAGGTCGTAACAAAGAGTGTTCTGTTTGTTGAACTTTGTTAAACTTAACATTATACTACTACTGTTATGATTGATCTATAAATAGAGGTCCATATTCTGACACAGACTGGTTAGCAAAGTTAGCCAGATAAACGTATCCGGCTAACTTTGGAGAGATACTCAGTGGTGAAAGCACACTATTGAATATAGCCACTATCTTAAATTTATCCAGCTAACTATAGCCTCCTAACTTTAAGACAGCTCTTTGTCCCAACCAGATTTAGGGGGTCATTTTCCTACCGTATTGCACGCGAAAAGGGACTTTTCGAGTGCGATAGCTAAAAAGGGGCGGAGTCAGGGCGGCGTCGGCCCTGGAAGAGGAGGAGTCGGGGCGGCGTCAAGGCGGACGCTGCGAAGACTTCGCTGGCGGCGATAAGGTAAGCCACGTTATCGCCGCCGGTAGCGTGCCCAATAGCGCCACCTTTCACAGTGGCGCTATTGGGTGCGAAAGCCGGCAGCAATAACACCGCGGTAGTGCAATCGCTGCCGGCTTTCGCAGGCCCGCCCCTGCTTCTCCCCCCCTGCCCCCCGTTACCGCCAAATTCAGGGAGCTCCGCGAAGTTAGAAAATCCAGCCCTTAGCCTGCTAAGTCATCCAGCTTACTCTAAATATTGGAGTTAGCTGGTTAACTTAGCCAGCTAACTCAACTACTCCCAGTTACACCCTCGGAGCATCCCTAACTTAGCCGACTAAATCTAATTACCTAATTTATTAGGGAGCTAAAATTTAGCCGAATATATGTACAAATAGCTATTTAGCTGGCTAACCTCTGAGTTAGCCGGTTAAATGCTTTTGAATATAGATCTTCTAATGCTTTTAGAAGGAAGTGGAGTCTGTCTGCTGCAGAGAACCAGAAGGCTCATCAGCATATTTTTCCCAGTAATCCCAGCAGAGGACTCTGAGCTGTCTAAATTTCAGCTACCACAGCCCCCACACTGTTTCCAGTTGCAGAAACTAGAAAACTCATTTGCATACTTTTCCCAGCAGAGGACTCCAAAAGACACTGCGAGCCGTCTAGGTTTCATCTTTTACAGCCCCTGCTGTTTTGCTAGCACCAGATGATCTAAAAGCTCATTTGCATGCTTTTCCTAGCGGAGGACTGTAGTGGACACTGTAAACCACCTAGGCTTTAGCTCCCACAGCCCAGCTTCTACATCCCCCCTTCTTTCCAGCAGCAACGAATCAGAATGCATGTGCCAAAACACTATTGCTTAGACATTTACAATAACAGATTTATTTTTTTGATACTGTAACAAGAAATTATTTCAAAATAAGGTCAATAAGGTGTGTAACTGAGTAGTGACAAGTGAATGGTGTTGCATCCGTCGGTGCTAGACGGCTTCGCCCCGTTTACCTCACCTTGTTCACGGCTCCTCCTGCTTACCTTGGGAAAATGGCTACTGCTGTGTCTGCAAGCTGCCCTATCCGGCGTCCCTGGAACGGCTATGGTGCTGCCTCCCGCCATGCTCCTCCCAAGGCCCTACTAGGGTGCGCGCGCGCTTGCTACCCTCATCTTTATTCCAGCATTGGCGTGAACGTCGGGGGCGCCCCCCTCTAGTGACGTCACGCCATCCGGGTATATAGCCTGATGCTCACTGAGTTAGCAAAGGATTGGATTCGTCCGGTCTAAGTTACTCTGCCGCTTCCGTGCTGCCGCTGGAAGCTCTCCCTCAGCCCTTCGGGGTATTGACTAACTTGGGTACCCACTCCTCGGGGGCCCTCTGCTTTATTTCAGGTGCTTTACAGGGATCAGGTACTCGCTCCTCGAGGGCCTGCTCTCCCTGCCTCGATGCCAGTACCATCGACTTCAGCCTGGTGGAATCGCATACCTACAGCTACCATCTAATGAGTAATCTAACTCTCAGTCTGTCTCATCCACAGCATTGCCTTGCTGGGAAACCTGCACCGGAATCTCCTTATACCAACGGGGTGAGAAGGGTCCCCCCAGCCGAGGGTCCCGAGACTGCTTCCTACAGACTACCTCACTACTGCCACCTCTGGTAGTATATACAAGCTGTACAATAAAAGATCTATTCTGGGTTTGTGCGTCCTGAGCCTAGCCCAGTACTGTGGCTCCCCATGGGGCCCCTCCCCGTGGGCGTGGTCATCTGCCACAGTACCCAAGAATCCACTCAGACACCTCTTAACCATAACAAATGGATTGTAGTCTCTGGAGAATTACTAACAGACACATATATAATCAACCAATATATTAAAAGTGCTTTAGATTAGTTTGATCATCCCTGTTCCCTTAGAAATTTTAAATTGCTAACAACTGAACAAAACTAAGATGCAGACAGCAATCCAGCAATGAGAGGGTGGCTGTCCACTCGTTTGCACTGACAGGTTGATGCAATATTGGCGCACGGAAACCGGGCACTCACGATTGTGCACCCACTCTCCTAAGGCACGCCGATGCACCTCTCCAGGGCACCCGATGTAATATTTAAATGGACTGTTGCGGTAAAAAGGAAGCGCTAGGGGAAACTGTTCTCCCCTGGCGCCTCCTCGGCAGTGGGTGCCCAGGAGAGGTGGCTGTCAGCGGGTTAGGAAAATGGACTGCCGGCACACTTTATTTTATTTTATTTTTTAAGTTTTTTCCTTTTTAGTTCCTTTGACTTAATATCACCATGATATTGAGTCGGAGGAACTACAGAAAAGCAGTATTCTCTGCTTTTCTGTAAACATTTTGGGCTCCTCAAGAATTAACACCTGCTTCAGGGCAGGTATTAAATTTTTAAGGTAAAAATGTGCACACATTTTTTGCCTCGGAGGAAATAGCTAATAGCCTCATCAACATGAATTTACATGTGATGAGCGCTATTAGCTACGCACTCAGTTGGTCACATGTTTTGGATGACGACCCCCATTTTGCAGCGGGGTTATGGATGTGCATCCAATTGTGTATTGAGCTGTGCGCTGCAGCCAGTGCATGGTATTGCATCAGCCTGTGAGTGCCACATGTATGATTATCTACCACTTGGTAAGAGGTTGTATATGAGCACCCAGTGCAAAGAGCTCCTAGCCCTTAGATAACAAATCTAGAAGGGCTGATGCTTGGACTACTGGGAGGGGGGTAGGCTGTGCTGCATTAGGAACTGTATATTTGTGAGCCCCTCTTGCCATGATGCAGCCTCATAGGTAGAGTCCTGAAACCCCTGCCAGTGGCACATGAGCAAGTCTTGGCATTGGCCAGACTGTAACTGAGTCCAAAAGTCTATACAAAGAACAGGCTACAGCAGAAGCCACACAAGGACAAGAGGAACAGCTTAAGACAAGGCTGATAGCTTGAAACAAGTTGAGGCTAAAGCAGAGCTGAGAACACAGACCCACACAAGAATAAGCATAACATAAGAATAGAACCAGAAACAGCAGAAACCAAACAACCTTCTTGCTGAAACAACACATTCAACTCCAGGCAGCCTACGTGGTCTTGAGTGTGTGACATCATCATCGGGGTGGGTACCCAACTCTCCCACCAATGTGCGCTGAATCGTGCGCAGCAATGCACACGTACGTCCTAAGCATCTCTTTGCCGGGTCCTAGTTTCACACACGTCAAAGCATCCAATGGCGGCTCCCTGCCGCATGGTGAATCTCCGCTGCTGAGGAGTCTGGGAAGATGGCTGGATTCGAACATGCTGTGGCTGGAAGGGGGAGGAGGCAGGTTGTGCTGGGCTGGGTGGGGGAGTGCAGGCTATACTGAGGCTGCAAGGGTGGGAGGCAGACTGTGCTGGAGGGGGAAAGGAGGCAAGCTATGAATCTCCTGTAATAGGGGGGTGGGGGGGGGGGAGCAGAGGGCAGACTGTAATGGGCTTGGAGCAGGAGGGCAGGCTGTGCTGGGGCTGTGGGGGCAATTCATAGGAGCCTCCAGGGAATTTCCATGGGTGTCAGCTAGTGGTTATAAATAAAGATTCAAAAAAACATTGTACTGAACAAGATTTTTGATTGCACAATCTGAAATACCAAGTTAGATAACTTTATTTGATATACCACCTTTCAATATGAAGCCAAAGGAGTTAACAAAAACAAAATACTTTACATCAATTTCAATAAAATGACTTATAACAAACAACCCAATGTAAATGCATCTAAAATATAAAACATGAAAGCAGATACATTAACAACAAACATACAGGCCACTCTCCTGTGCACGCGATTCTGTATTTAAATGAGGCCCGGCAGTAAAAATGGGCAAAAGGAGGCGCTAGGGACACTAGTGCGTCCCTAGCGCCTCCTTTTGGACCAGAATGGCGGCTGTCAGCGGGTTTGACAGCCGACGCTCAATTTTGCTGGTGTCGGTTCTTGAGCCCACTGACAGCCACGGGCTCGGAAACTGGACGCCGGCAAAATTGAGCGTCCGGTTTTCGACCCGACAGCCGCCGGCCGACTTCAAATTTTTTTTTCTTTTTCTTTTTTTTACTTTTGGAAAGTTTCGGGACCTCCGACTTAATATCGCCATGATATTAAGTCGGAGGGTGCACAGAAAAGCAGTTTTTACTGCTTTTCTGTGCACTTTTCCAGTGCCCGAAGAAATTAGCGCCTACCTTTGGGTAGGCGCTAATTTGTATCGCTCGGGAATACCTAATATTTTATTTTATTTATTTTCATCTTTAATTTTTAACTCTATTTATTTTATTTTCATTTTACAATGTAAACCGTTTTGACAAAAAAACCTTGTTTTGAAAAACGGTATATAAATACTTTTAAATAAATAAATAAATAATAGGGCCATCATTTGCATGTTGCGGGCGCTATTAGGTTCGGTGGATTGGATGCACGTTTTCGGCCCCTTACTGAATAAGGGGTAAGGGATCAGGCCGATACAGTACAGTGCGCTCCGTCGGAGCGCACTGTACTGTATCGGCCTGATACTCAATTAACAACAAATGAAAATTATTCCAATTAAAAGAAGTAAAAATAAGATTAAAATAAATAAATAGCATACATT
Source organism: Rhinatrema bivittatum (assembly GCF_901001135.1). Classification (NCBI taxonomy): domain Eukaryota; kingdom Metazoa; phylum Chordata; class Amphibia; order Gymnophiona; family Rhinatrematidae; genus Rhinatrema; species Rhinatrema bivittatum. Next base: position 385,682,778 of record NC_042616.1, read on the forward strand.
CTAAAACTATTTATTTATTTATTTATTTGTCAAATTTATAGACCATTTTACCAGTAAAAATAACTGACCAAAGCGGTTTACAATAGCAAAAATAACATAAACAAAATAAAAAAATGTATTAAAATTAGATAAATAAATAATAAAAGTAAAGTTAAAACAAAGTAAGAATAAAAATACAATATGTTACACAATCAATAAAAACAATGATGACAAAGTAAGAATTTGGCCATTACAATTAAAAACTAAAAGAACAGAAATAGAATAACAAGCAAGTCAATATAGTTTAAACATACTTAACCTTACTTAGTTTGATATTTATTATTTATTTATTTATTTAAGGCTTTTATATACCGACTTTCTTGATACAGATCAAATCAACTCGGTTTACATCAAACGAAGCAGAACTATAACCAACCATATAACAAGAGACAATTTGAAGGAGCATAAAAGTTACATTCTAACAAGGTTGCCTTAACTGGGAGAAGGAAAAAAAAGAGGGGGAGAACGAAGACAGATTACTATATATAATAAATAAATTACTATTTACAATAGAAGAATGGGAAGGAGTCATGATAATTCAAAGTCAAGCTGTTGGGTTATTGGCAGGGAAGGCTTGGCAGAATAGCCATGTCTTCAGTTTCTTTTTGAAAGTTAGTAGACAGGTTTCCTGTCTGAGGTCCGGAGGTATGGCGTTCCAGATGGAGGGTCCTGCGGTAGAGAATGTCCTGTCTCTGATGTTAGCGTGTTGTACAAATTTGATTGGGGGAACATGTAAAGATCCCTTGTAGGCATCTCTTAAGGGTCTGGTCATCGAGTGTAGTTTGAAAGGGTGTAAAAGATCTACAGGAGTCTGATGGTGAATATTTTTGTGGATAATTGTTAGTGATTTATGAAGGATCCTGAAGTTTACTGGGAGCCAGTGGAGGTTCTTTAGGATGGGGGAGATATGCGCTCTCCGATTAGACTAGAAGGTTCAAAATCCTTAAATGCTTCCTGGAAAAGATGAGTTTTTAAAGCCTTCTTGAACTCCTTTTGACTACATATTAACCTCATAGAGTCTGGCAAGGCGTTCCATAAAATGGGACCAGCAACCGAGAAAGCTCTATTCCTTGTCACATTCAGTGCTGCATTTTTTACTGAAGGAATTTCTAGTAAGTTTTTGCCTGTTGATCTGAGCTCTCTCTGAGGTTTATAAACTCGCAACGTGGAGCATAGCCAAGTGGAACATCCCAAACAGAGTTAATCATAAACGATCATTACAACTCTAAATCTTCCTGCTCAAGCTCTCTTTGCACCCCATAAGTTATAGTGACAAAAGACAATGGTAAACTAAACACCACATTTCAACCAAAACTGAGATGTGGTAATTTGGAGCGGTTGTGGCTGGGGAAACAGCCAGTAGGTTAAAGGAGGCAAACACTGGCTGTTTCCTTATATAAAATTTATTTAAAAAGCAAAATCAAAAACAGAAAGAAATTGCTCACCTTGCAGTGCTGGTAACATAGTCAACCTACTGTAATTGGTCTTATTGTACTATGGCTTCCTGAGTGCTCCCTGGGGACTGTCTAACTCTTCTGGGCCCTGCCTTATACTAGGCTGAAGGAATCCTCCCTGAGCCCAGAATCCCTTGCGGAGCTGATCATTAAGGAGGACTGGGCTAGATAGCTGTGACTGGTCCCTTAAAGTGGATTGAAGGAGTTTCCAGTACACTCAATCACATACCCTCTTCCTCAACTCACCCTTATTCGTTTGAGCACCTGCCTATACCAGGGTCACCTATCTGGATAGGAAATCCACATTTTTGTTTTCCTTTCCTGCCCTAGGTCATATTTTATAGTTAAAGGGCTGTAGGGCCAGGAACCATCTCATCACCCTCACATTGGACTTCTTATTTCTATTTAGCCATAGGAATGGTTGGTAGTCCATTACAAGCATGAATTGTTGTCCCAGCAAGTAGTAGCGTAAGGCCTCTAAGGCCCACTTGACTGCCAAGGCCTCCTTCTTGACTGTTGAGTACTGCCTCTCCTCTGGCATCAACTTCTGGCTAATGTGTGCCATAGGATGTTCTTGGCTATCCTTCTTTTGGACTAAGACAGCTCCCAAGCCTACTTCTAAGGCACTGGTCTGTACCGTGAAGAGTTCAGTGAAATCCAGAGTTATCAGGACCGGTTCGAAGCACAATGCCTCTTTCATAGAAACACAGAAATTTAGTAATGATGGCAGAAAAGGACCAAATGGTCCATACAGTCTACCCAGTAAGCCTGTGCCTGTTATGACTGTCACCGCGGACGGCTGCAACCGACCCAATTCACCTCATATATTGCCCTGCTCTCCTCTCCGGGTGAACTCATGCCTGGGGCTAGCTGCTACCGGCGCATACCTCCAGGTTCTCGAGACTCCTCATGGCGGTCGGGACGCCACCGACCCACACACCAACTCTGGGCCTTCCTAGGTGCACGTGCACGCCACCAGGCCTCCCTTTAAAGACCCAATGGCGGGAACCTCAGGGGTGTCCCTGACTGATGTCATCACTAGGTTGGGATTTATAAGCACCTCCCTTGTCCTACGTTAACCGACTTGGCAACGACTTCCTTCGCCTACTGGTGCTTGCTCCTGTCTCCTAGGACCCGTGGTTCCTGCCTTCGATCTACCTATGGCTCTGGACTCAGGCTCGAGTACCCACTCCTCAGGGGCCTGCTCGCGCTTCCTGTGGGAGACCTGGTCTCCAAGCTTCCCTGCTCCTTTCCAGAGGTCCTGCTTGCTGGCTTCCCTGCTCCTCAGGGTTGCCTCACGAACTGCCTATCAGAGATCCCTTCTCTGCGCTTCCCCGCTCCTCGGGGTAGCATCTACCTTACTACATTGGCAACTCGACTCTGTGCTCCCTCGCTTCTCGGGGCAGTGCCTACACTAGTGACTGTACTCTGTGCTTCCCTGCTCCTCGGGGCAGTGCCTATGTTTCTGTACCAGAGACTTTACTTTACGCAGCCTCGCTTCTCAGGGCAGCTTATGTCACTATTTCGGAGACTCGACTCTGCGCTTCCTCACGCCTCGGGGCAGCCCTATGTCATCACACCAAAGCCTATGTCACTACGCTGTCCTGCCCTTCAAGACAGTCTCTGCATCACTCCTCCAGAAGTTTCTGTCTCATGCTCCCTGCTCCTCGGTGCCTGCCTAGAGCTCCTCTGTCAGAGGTTCCTGCTCTGGTACTTGTATCTCCAGTCCTGCCTGAGTACTGTGTGTCTCCTCTGAACTGTGCCTCTTATCCCGCTCCTTGGGACACCTCATAGTATTCTCTGTGCAAGTACCTGCAATCACGTGGCAGTAACGCAGGACGTTCTCTCTCTCTACTAACTACCATCGTGTCCCCTGCTGCAGCTGACCTCGCCTCCCGACAGTGAGGACCTGTGGGGCTCCACCCTGCAGGCTGTATCAACCTTCACTTTGAGCCAAGGATCCACGAAACCCAAGAATCCTAACAGATTGCCAAGTCCATGGACCCGGCAGAGGTCTCAGCTATACAGGCCATCCCTGGCCTGGCATAAAGAATCAGTGAGCAAAAAAAGTTCCTGGAAACACTAGTAGCAGTCATTGATACCTTGAGCACTCGTTTAGACGCCGCTCTGACTGCCACTATGACATCTTCCAAGCTCAGCCCTTCCACTTCTTTGGCGGTTCCTCGGCCTACCGTGCCCTTACCGGCACCTCCATGCTTTTCTGGGAACCCTCTTATTGTTATGGTTATTGATGTTTGGGTGGATCCTTGGACACTGTGGCAGCTGACCACACCCATGGGGGGCAGTCCCGTGAGGGACCACGGTTTCAGGGTAGACTCTGGACACACAAACACAGATTTGAATCTTTATTTAAACAGTTTTGGAAACCACCAGAGGTGGCAGTAGTGAGTAGTAGATGTTGAGCCCGGCTGGGCGAGTATCCACAGGACGCTGGAACAGTAAATCCTCTGCTTGGCTGTGCTGTAGTGGAAAGAGACTGAGAGTTATGAGTACACAGTGAGAAACATACAGAGTCCCAGGTAGAATAGGAGAAGCTCCGAGACAGGGAGAGCAGGCCCTCGAGAAGCGAATAACTGATCCCTTAGAGCAGAGAGACTCAGTGGTATTGTACTCACACAGCGATTCCACTAGACGAGAGGTCTGGCACTGGAACAGAGGGCAGGCCCTCGAGGAGCGAGTACCTGGTTCCAAGGAAGCAGTACTGTGGAATAGATGATAGTTATACTCACAGATGGAAACTGTTAGTGAAATCTTCCAAGTAGAAAGGGTTGTAGATGCAGGCAGCGACTCCTTGAGGAGCGAGTACCAGTTTCCTGATAGCACCTGAAAGAAGCAGAAGAGGCCCCCGAGGAGCGGGTACCCCGTTAGCAATAAGAGTTCCAGATAACGCTGGAGTGGCAGAGTAGCTTTGGTACGGAGAGCAAATCCCATCCATAGAGTTCTGGGGGTTGCTAACTCGATTAGCTAGCAAAAGTTGTAGGCTTAAATATCCGGGCAGCGTGAATTCATCTCAGGGGGACACCCCTGAGGTTCGCGCCAATGAGGAAATAAAGATAGGGCGGCGTGCGCGCGTGCGCGCGCGCCCTATGGTACCTTGGAGGAGCATGGCGGGAAGCAGCACCAAAGCCGATCCAGGGACGCCGGAGAGGACGGCACACAGATGCCATGGCAGCCAGTAGTCCGAGGTGAGCGGGAGGAGCTGCAAGAAGAGTGAGGTAGGTGGGGCGAAGCCGTTATAGACTGAAGGTCGCAACAATGCCCCCCTTCAAAGGGCGGACTCCAACTCTTGTACCAAGTCTTGGTTTCCGAGGATGCATCTGGTGAAAATGATGAAGCATCGCTTTATCTAGGATATTAGCCATCGGCTCCCAAGAATTTTCTTCGGGGCTGTAACCTTCCCAAGACAGAAGATATTCACAAGTCTTGCCATGTCTTCTTACGTCTAGAATGGCTTCAACCTTGTATTCAAGGTCTTCTTCTGCATTGATAGAAGATGGTTCAGGAGGCTTGGATGAGAACTCACTGAGAATGAGTGGTTTCAGAAGTGAAACGTGGAATGCGTTGTGGATTTTCAATCCAGGCGGTAGCTTCAGACTGTATGTAATGTTGCCAAGACATCAGTGAATTGGAAATGGTCCAATGTAGCGAGGAGCAAATCGAGTGGAAGGTAACTTTAGTCTCAGATGCTTAGTGGATAGCCAGACTTTGTCACCAGGTTGAAACACAGGCGCTTAGAATGGTGAGCGTCGTAGGACTTCTTTGCTCGATCACCCGCTTTGATTAGCATATCTTTAGTCTGAGTCCATAGTCGATGGATATCATCAGCAGTGCATTGAGCTGCTGGGGACGACACTGAGAGCTTCAGTGGAAGTGGCGGTGAAGGTAAACGTCCATATACCACTTCAAATGGTGTTGATCCAGTGGATGATTCTGGATGACTCTCTATCTCTCTATCCTTGTTCCTAGTTCATTGTAATATCGTTGACTCTCTCTATCCTCGTTCATTGTAATTTCCTTTCTCAGTTAAATGTGAACCGACATGATGTGTCCTACGAATGCCGGTATATAAAAATTGTTAAATAAAATAAATAAAATGTGAATTAATGGCCATTAGATTGTGGATGATAGGCAGATGTATAATCCAGAGAGATGTCAAATAGTTTGCACAAAGCCTTCCAGAATCTTGCCATGAATTGAGATCCTCTATCCGAGACTGTGTGCTTTGGTAGGCCGTGAAGGCAAAAGATGTGTGCGATGAAGAGCTTCGCAAGCTCCAAGGCTGAGGGTCAGCTAGGCAGTGCCACAAAATGAGCCATCTTGCTGAAATGGTCAACTGTGACCCAGATGGTATTCATTCCTCCAGAAAGAGGTAGATCAACTACAGAGTCGGTAGCGATGTGAGTCCATGGCTGTTCCGGAGCTGGCAGCGGTTGTAGCAATCCCCAAGGCTGACCAGACGTAGGCTTATGTTTGGCACAGTTCATGGCGGTCCAGATATCGCAGGTTAAATGCACTCTTCCCTCTGCCTCAGCTAGCAGTGCTTGCATGCGACTGCGACACTGCTTGTACAGGCTGGAGATGACCTTTCTACTAAATGTGGTTCTGCAGGGGATTTTGTAATTTGGAATTACGACCTTCAAAAAACGCTTGAAACCCACATTCTCCACTAACTGCAAGGGCTGGTCATCAAGGGCAATCATTTCCCCAATGGTCCTGGTTACAACTTTTGAGGTTGCCTGCCTCCTACCCCGGGATAGCGTTACCGCACTCCACCCCATTTTCTCCATGGTGGATTGTGCTTCTGCCACATATCAGGGGGTTGCTGGCCTGCCACCTGACTGCTAGAAGGGGATGAGGGCGTGGGCTGACTCTGCTGCTTTCCTACCACTGCGCACTGGTTGGAAGGGGTCCCCCGACTGGAACTGCCACCATCCCCAGATGGCAGTAATCTTGTTAGGTGTTGCCTCTTCATATGATGGTTCATGCCAAAATTAGATAGATGTCCCATTTGCTTGCCTCTGCTAATATCCCTGGCACAGTAATTACACCGAGCATAACGCGGGTCTTCCGTCACTTTAAAGTGTCTCCAGATCGCAGATGTCTTTCGTGATCCTCCCCTCTCTAACACCTTGGGGGTGGATGCTGGCACTGGAGCTGAGGTAGTGGGTACACCTTGAGAAGCAATGCCTGAGGGGGCCTCAGTCACCCTCTGTGCCTTTGCTGACTGCTCTTCCTCCTCCTTGTTATCACTTTCATCTCTCTCCTGCTGCACATTTCTGGAGGCTAAGACAGGACTAACTGATTCTACCAAAGATTCGTCAGCTATTACTTCTTCCATTTCTGATGAGAATCCCACACAAGAAGATTCTTCATCTGAATCAGAAGCAAACAGTGACTGTGCTATCTTGTCAACGCTAAGTGTTAGTCGAGACTTCTGTCCCCCTGCTGCTTTTGGGTGTCTACATTTTGTCTGGCATGACTCTGCCTCCCCTTCCCTCACCTCCAAAACTACAGGGCCAGAAACAAGTGGTGGCGATGACGATGCATCATGGTCAGATTTCATTTTATTTGGCATGGAACTGCCATCCCCTACAAAGAGTTTAGATTGTGACAGTTGCCTTTTTAGCTATACTGGTGGTGTTGCACTAGTGTCTTTAGAGGTGCCTCCTCTGCCAGTCCCAATCACTCGACTACATCTCTCTTTCCCTGACATTATGGATTTAATGTCACTGAGTAGTAACACTGCCCACTGTCATGGTGCCTGGCTGTGCACTAATGTGTGTGGCATGCACACAGAAGCTGCTTGCTTGTAAGCACAAAAGAGGCAGACTCCCTGGGCACTTGACTGCACAGACCCACCCAATAGTTAGGTTCAGTCTGTTAAAACTACCCACTGCCCACTGTCACGGTGCCTGGCTGTGCACTAATGTGTGTGGCATGTACACAGAAGCTGCTTGCTTGTAAGCACAAAAGAGGCAGACTCCCTGGGCACTTGACTGCACACACCCACCCAATAGTTAGGTTCAGTCTGTTAAAACTACCCACTGCCCACTGTCACGGTGCCTGGCTGTGCACTAATGTGTGTGGCGTGCACACAGAAGCTGCTTGCTTGTAAGCTCAAAAGAGGCAGACTTCCTGGGCACTTGACTGCACAGACCCACCCAATAGTTAGGATCAGTCTGTTAAAACTATCCACTGCCCACTGTCACGGTGCCTGGCTGTGCACTAATGTGTGTGGGGTGTACACAGAAGCTGCTTGCTTGTAAGCACAAAAGAGGTAGACTCCCTGGGCACTTGACTGCACAGACCCACCCAATAGTTAGGATCAGTCTCTTAAAACTACCCACTGCCCACTGTCACGGTGCCTGGCTGTGCACTAATGTGTGTGGCGTGCACACAGAAGCTGCTTGCTTGTAAGCACAAAAGAGGCAGACTCCCTGGGCACTTGACTGCACAGACCCACCCAATAGTTAGGATCAGTCTGTTAAAACTACCCACTGCCCACTGTCACGGTGCCTGGCTGTGCACTAATGTGTGTGGCGTGTACACAGAAGCTGCTTGCTTGTAAGCACAAAAGAGGCAGACTCCCTGGGCACTTGACTGCACAGACCCACCCAATAGTTAGGTTCAGTCTGTTAAAACTACCCACTGCCCACTGTCATGGTCCTGGCTGTGCACTAATGTGTGTGGCGTGCACACAGAAGCTGCTTGCTTGTAAGCACAAAAGAGGCAGACTCCCTGGGCACTTGACTGCACACACCCACCCAATAGTTAGGATCAGTCTGTTAAAACTACCCACTGCCCACTGTCACGGTGCCTGGCTGTGCACTAATGTGTGTGGCGTGCACACAGAAGCTGCTTGCTTGTAAGCACAAAAGAGGCAGACTCCCTGGGCACTTGACTGCACAGACCCACCCAATAGTTAGGTTCAGTCTGTTAAAACTACCCACTGCCCACTGTCACGGTGCCTGGCTGTGCACTAATGTGTGTGGCGTGCACACAGAAGCTGCTTGCTTGTAAGCATGAAAGAGGCAGACTCCCTGGGCACTTGACTGCACAGACCCACCCAATAGTTAGGTTCAGTCTGTTAAACTGCCCAGTGAAGCCCAGTGCACAGAGAGACTAAGTAATTTGAATTAAAAAAAATCAGTTTAAAAAAGCTGGAATTTTTGTCACTCCAGAAAAATGGATGAAATTGAAAATAATATATCTCTCCAAGCCAGCCCAACACCCTAAATGGTGGTCAGTGCTAGCTGACCTAGCACAGCTTCTCTTCTCAGTCAGAGATCACCAAAATAAACAGCTTGAAAGAAACAGGACTAGCTGACCCTGGCACTGCAACCCTCTTCATAACAAGGAAACAGCTTGTTATGAGGACATTTGTGCGGGTGCCGATCCCGAAGCAGTCTTGTGTTCTGGCTGCTCCCCTATGGTCGGCTCCCGTATTTTATTCTTTATTATGTATTCAAATGTATTTTATTTAATTTTATTATTTTACTAAAAAGTCCGCTGCCCAATTCCCTCGACAGGATACGGGATACGGGAGCCGAATACATAATAAAGAATAAAATACGGGAGCCGAATACATAATAAAGAATAAAATACGGGAGCCGACCATAGGGGAGCAGCCAGAACACAAGACTGCTTCGGGATCGGCACCCGCACAAATGTCCTCATAACAAGCTGTTTCCTTGTTATGAAGAGGGTTGTAGAGTTTTTGCACAAGGCAACGAGGTTAGTTGATATATAGTGGACCCTGGCACTGCAGCAAAACAAAGAATAATTAGCTTTTTCTTTCCTTAACTAGGTTAACTAGCCTATTTCTCAGTGCAGCCTTCTCTTACACCCAGGCCACTTCCCCACAGCATCGCTGGAAATAAGTGCGTGGCTCCTTGTGCTGATGTTTATATAGTGCTGGCTCATCAGTAAAATTGACAGAGAGCACTGAATGACAGCGCGATTGGCTGCATTCAGTGCATTTCACAAAATGTCAGTGCAGATACGCTGCATTCCGGTATCCATGCCGGCCTGTCCGACCCTTTCCTGTGAGTCACTGTGACTCACAGGAAAGGGTCAGACAGGTTGGCATGGATACCGGAATGTAGGGCTTGGGCACTGCCATTTTGTGAAAATCATAGGTAGCTAGTAGCTAATGGGGGCGAAGAAAAGCGCGCTGGGCGCACCGAATTAATCAGATAATAAGTTAAATACATGGGGAGTCGTGATGCGTTTCACCTCCCCACGTATTTAACGGATAGGACAAAATACATTGCGGATCGCCAATACGTTGAAAACGGATGCACACCCCTAGTGTGTTATAACATCTGCCAGTCTGTCTCTCCTACAGTGCCTTACTGGACATCTGCATCGGGACCTTACACCACCATTGTGGGACGGGTCTCCTATGCCAAGGAGGACTGTTGCTACCTAATCTACTCTCTACTGACACCTCTGGTGGACCATACTAGGTGTATAATAAAAGATATATTCTCTGTATTTGTGCATCTGAGTCTAGCTCAGTTTTTCAGTTCCCTATGGGGCTCCTCCCCATAGGAGATACCATCACTGTTGCCCCTGAGAATCCACCAAACACCTCGATATCATAACACAGAGAGTAGGATTAAATGGAAAATTTTCTCAGTGGAAGGGAGTGGGCAGTGGAGTGCCTCAGGGATCTGTATTGAGACCCGTACTTTTCAATATATTTATAAATGATCTGGAAAGAAATTTGACGAGTGAGGCAATCATATTTGCAGATGATACAAAATTGTTCAGAGTAGTTAAATCACAAGCAGATCGTGATAAATTGCAGGAAGACCTTGTGAGACTGGAAAACTGGGCATCCAAATGGCAGATGAAATTTAATGTGGATAAGTGCAAGGTGATGCTGTTGTGAGGCTGCCCGCAACAGGCGTGGGCAGTCCTCCTACCTTCTATCTGGCCTTGAATGCAGCGGGCCGCTGCTGATACCATCCTCCATGGCCCAGAGGCCGCGGCTGCCTCCTCCTCTGTGCAGCAGGACTGAGCCATCCGACGCTTCCTCCTCGTGGCTGGTTCCACTGCCGGGGTCCTCACTCCAGGCCTCTGCAGAAGAGAGTTTTGAGACATCTGGGGTCCCAGCGAAGTTCCGCTGCCAGAGTCTTAAATTCTATGGCAAATTCAACCAATAATCTGTTGCCTTGCTTCAAGTCCACTAAAGCAAACCCGGCAACAGACATATGAGCAGGGTCATCAAAAACGGATTTAAACAAGTCCATAAATCCTTTTATGTCCTGCAAGATAGGGTCCTTGCATTCCCACAAGGTAGATGCCCACGACAAGGCTCTCCCTTCCAAGTATGACAGGATGTAGGTGGTCTTAGAGAGACCCATGGAAAACAATGAAGGCTGTAAGGTGAAATGCATGCTGCACTGGTTCAAAAAGTCCTGCGTCTTCTGGAGTTCTCCGGAGAAGCGAATAGGAGCAGCCAGTGGAACAGCTGTCTTCAAAGTTACCTCCTGTAACTGACCTTCTTGTGTAGAAGCTGTGCCTTGTATCTTCTGTGTGTGAAGCTGATGAAATGCTGCAGTAAGTTTCTCCAAGGTTTCTTGCTGTTCTGAGATGCGTTGAGCCAGGCCCGGTATAACCTGCAAAGTGGAGAGGTGTGCCAGGTCCATGGGGTTACTGACATCCCATACCTTAAGCTGGATTCCCAGGAGTACTGCTTCTCCAATTTATAGCCAGATCCACTGGAGTTAGCAATCTGTTATGGATCTGTTGCTGAAGACTCCTGAAGAAGGGAGGAGTTAGCAATCTTGTTATGCCTTGACTCCTGTAGAAGGGAGGAGTTAGCAGTCTGTTAGAGACTCTGTGAGGAGTTAGCAATCTGTTACCAGCGGAGTGCTTGGAGAGAGCACTCAGCTGTAAAGGAAAGTAGATAGGTGGATCCTTGGGCCGATGGCAGATGACAGCGCCCCCAGGAGGATATCCTGAGAGGGATTACCGGCTAGGCTTGGGTATGAGACAGACACAGATAGTTCTTTTATTAGACAGGTTAGTAGAACCACCATAGGTGGCAGTAGTGAGCTGATATGCCCGGCAGGTCTGAAGTCCCTCAGGAACTGGAACAGAGATCCCAGGGTTGCTGAGCTGTAGAAAAACTATAGATAGTGAGTAGACAGGGTATGCTGTGTTCATAGCCAGAACTAGATGACAAAACTCACATAAGGTCTTAAAGAAGCTGAGTAGCTGGAAAGGGTTAGGCCCTCAAGGAGCGAATACCTGGTTCCAGGGAAAGCTCTGAGAGAGCGTGGTAACTCACAATTGTCTGTATCTGCGATAGCTTCCAGGCAGTAGAGAATCTTCAGAGTGTTCAGGAACATGGGCCCTCGAGGAGCGAGTACCGGTTCCTATCTGCAATCTGAAATAGTAACTCACAAATGTCTGTATCTGCGATCGCTTCCAGACAGTAGAGAATCTTCAGAGTGTTTAGGAACATGGGCCCTTGAGGAGCGAGTACCGGTTCCTATCTGCAATCTGAAATAGTAACTCACAATGTCTATATCTGCGATCACTTCCAGGCAGTAGAGAATCTTCAGAATGTTCAGGAACATGGGCCCTTGAGGAGCGAGTACCGGTTCCTATCTGCAATCTGAAATAAAGAAAAGAGAGCGAGGCCCCCGAGGAGCGGGTACCCCTGGTAAGTCCGAGGAGGCCAGAGTAGCTTGGATGAATCCCGTATGCGATTCCGAATCCTTGTCCTTGTCCTTGCTAACTCGATTCGTTAGCAAATACTGAGACCTTTTATATTGGAAGCAGATGACGTCATCTCAGGGGACGCCCCCGAGGTTCACGCTCTTGCTGGTATATCAATCGGAGCGCATGCCCTACATCATCAGGAACATGGCGGATCTGCAGCATCGTGCCGGTCCAGGGACGCCGGAGAGAGATGGCATGAAGACACCGCGGCAGCTAACCGTCCATCAGACCCGGAGGGAGTCACCACAGAGGTAAAAAGGATGGAGTGAGGGTGTTGAGCAGCAACAGACACAACACACGGTGCGCGCCTCTCTTCGGTATTTAAAGGGCCAGCGGCGGGAAAAGCCCCGCAGCCCTCGCTGATGATGTCATCCATCTTCGTCTGCTTCAGCCTTACTGCCATTCCTTAGGGCCTTTGAATCGGGTTTGCACAGCATCTGTGATCTTCCTTCTGATGCAGGTCTTCCGTGATCTCCTATGCCTTGATGGATCTTTGTTCCATGTTCTTCATGTTCCTGAACTTTGTCTCCTTGATGTCCCTGGTCTCGTACCTCATTGGAACTCCCTTGTCGCTTGTCTTCAGTTCCTGATGTTCCAGATGTTTTGTGTCCTGATTTCTGATGTCCCGTGTCCTTAGGTGCCATGTTCCTTGTTCCTGATGTTCGATGTTCCTGTATTGACTTCGTATGTCTCATCTTCAGCTCTTCGTCCAGTTTCCAGGTCCCTTGTCCGTGACCAGCCCATGGGAAGGCTGTGTAGGGTGCTTTTTGGTACAAGGCCTTCTCACCTGCAGTGCAAGCCTCTGGGAGACTTCTGTTTTTAATGCCTTGCTTCTGAGTATCCTGAGTCTTGAATCTTGTCCGGATCTATGCAGTTCCCTTGTGCCTGCTTCCGTCCATGCCTAAGACTCTGCCAGAACCTGCTGTGCTCCAGCGTGGTCCATGACCAGCCACAGGCGGCTGTATAGGGCACATCCCAGTGCAGGCCTCTACTGAATCTTTGTCATATTCAAGTCTCAAATTCCACATCTTCTCCTGGAGTTTGCTTCACATTCAGCATGGTCCGTGACCAGCCATGGGAGGCTGTGTAGGGCATGCTGCGATGCAGTTCTCACCCAGTACTTTTGCCTGACTCTTGAATCCTTGCCTGAAACTTCCGAGCAACTTGAATCCTTGTCTGAGTCTTCTGAATATCTTGAATCCTTGTCCGAGTCTTCTGAACATCCTGAATCCTTGTCCGAGTCTCCTGAGTATCCTGAGTCCTTGTCTGAGTATCCAAGTCTTCGTCCGAGTCTCCTGAGTATCCAAGTCTTCATCTGAATCCTCCGAGTATCCTGAGTCTTGGTCTGAGTCATCATGTTCCTGCCCTCAGCCTCCGTCTGGCCTCACGCACTCGTCATTCCCAAGCGACGTGTCTGGAAGGGCTATCAAGTGGCCGGAGGGCTACTCTTGAGACCAGCATTGTGTTGCTGGGTCTCATTGTTGCGTGTAGGTCCAGTGGAGGTCTGAGCCTGCCTTGTTCCTGTTCCGGATAATCCTCGCCTTGTCTTCAGTCCAGCCTTGCTCCTGCTCCACCCGTGCTTGTACCTGCTCACCTCTCGCGGTGTGTCTTGGGTCTCCTCCCTGAGCGGTGCCGTGACCCAAGGGCTCACATCCTACTTCAGAAGGGACCACGCCTCCATGCTCCTAACAGGGCCTGAGGGCGTGCTCCTGCAACAGATGCATATAGGGAAAAATAACTCATGCTATAGTTACACAATGTTAGGTTCCATATTAGGATCTACCACCCAAAAAAGAGACCTAGGCGTCATAGAGGATAACACATTAAAATTGTCGGTTCAGTGCGCTGTGGCAGTCAAAAAAGCAAACAGAATGTTGGGAATTATTAGAAAGGGAATGGTGAATAAAATGGAAAATGTCATAATGCCTCTGTATCGCTCCATGGTGAGACCGCACCTTGAATACTGCTTACAATTCTGGTCGTCGCTGTTACGCGTGCCGGCCGCAGCAGACCCACAGCTCGGCGCCCTCACCTCTTTCAAAGTAATCCAGTGCTTGGTCCCTCGTCTCTGGTGGCTGTGGGCTGCCGGCTCCGTCCTCGGGCCGCCCCTAGTTCCTCTGGCTCTGCTACTGCCAAAAGCTGGTGTATATCTTCAAACCTCTCATAGAGTTTATCAAATTTCACATCTAGCACAGCCACAACTACATCAACAATCTCGGTTACCTTTATGTCTCAGGTCGCGGGAGATGGAGGTTCTTTTGATATCACAGCCATTTTAGAGTCCATCTGTTTATCTTTCTCCGTGCCTTGGCATTGCAGTTTGTAGCCATACAAACTAAACGCAAAGCACCCAGGTTAGTAGCGAGAAGCAGTATCGAATCACCAAGCTGACCACAAAAAACCCAAAACAAAACAGTATAAAAGCAAAAACTGAAACATCTCTGGAGGGAGGGAACATGGAGCTCAGCAAGAGCACGTGTTACGGCTGTGGCTGCTGTGCTACCGCCTCACCACCAGGGGTCCCTCTAGTGTTGACTTTCCTGACAGGCCCAGTCCATCTCCTATGTCCACTCTATGCTCTGGGTGTGCCCTCTTAACCCTGCCTGACAGTTGCCTCGGTGCTTCGGCATCGAGCTCACCTGGGCTCCCTGCTCTAGCCTGCCTTGCGTGGCCTTCGGGCCTATCCTTGCCTTGCCTTGCGTGGCCTTCGGGCCTATCCTTGCCTTGCGTGGCCTTCGGGCCTATCCTTGCCTTGCCTTGCCTTGCGTGGCCTTCGGGCCTATCCTTGCCTTGCCTTGCCTTGCGTGGCCTTCGGGCCTATCCTTGCCTTGCCTTGCGCGGCCTTCGGGCCTATCCTTGCCTTGCCTTGTGCGGCCTTTTGGCCTTCTTCCGTGTGTGTGTGTGTGGCCTACGGGCCTTCTGACCTGCCTTGCCCCGTCTATGGTGTGTGGCCTACGGGCCTTCCGTGTGTGTGTGTGTGGCCTACGGGCCTTCTGACCTGCCTTGCCCCGCTATTGGTGTGTGGCCTACGGGCCTTCCGTGTGTGTGTGTGTGGCCTACGGGCCTTCTGACCTGCCTTGCCCCGTCTATGGTGTGTGGCCTACGGGCCTTCCGTGTGTGTGTGTGTGGCCTACGGGCCTTCTGACCTGCCTTGCCCCGCTATTGGTGTGTGGCCTACGGGCCTTCCGTGTGTGTGTGTGTGTGGCCTACGGGCCTTCTGACCTGCCTTGTCCTGCTTACTGTGCCCTGACCCAGCCTGGACCCAGACACTGCTGACTGCCGCCTGCCCTGACCCAGCCTGTACTTGACTCTGCCACTTGCCGCCTGCCCTGACCCAGCCTGTACTAGACACTGCCATTTGCCGCCTGCCCTGACCCAGCCTGTACCAGACACTGCCACTTGCCGCCTGCCCTGACCCAGCCTGGACCCAGACTCTGATTATTGCTGCCTGCCCTGACCCAGCCTGGTACCTGACTCTGTTTCGAGCCTCCTGTCTCTCTCCACCTGGAGCCACCCTGCTGGGTGGTGTGCACGACTCCTGTCTGGAGCCCAAGCGTAACAGTATGCCGAAGCCATCACATTTTCCAGGGGAAGAGATAAGTCTGTGTCCTGCCGGTGAGTCAACTTTTCACTAATTCAAGATGCCTCCTTCTTTAAAGTTTTATACCTGCAGTTCCTGTCAAACTTTGAATTATCCTAGCTATCAGAACTGTCTTGCCTGTGAACTTGTTGGTCAGGAACACTGGTCATGCAATAACTGCAACAAGAAAAATGTCTCTGTCTATCAGGAGTGTTTGAACTGTCTGGCTCCTAAACCAGGGTGGTGGAAATGCTCCTGTCAAACTTTGAATTATCCTAGCTATCAGAACTGTCTTGCCTGTGAACTTGTTGGTCAGGAACACTGGTCATGCAATAACTGCAACAAGAAAAATGTCTCTGTCTATCAGGAGTGTTTGAACTGTCTGGCTCCTAAACCAGGGTGGTGGAAATGCTCCTGTCTCCCGTGTTTGTTACCTCCAGGCAAACCCTGCCCCTGTTGTTCTGCTCTAGGACCAGCTGTGCAATTAGAAAAAGCTATCAGCTCTCCTAACCAGTTTTCTGTTTCTGGCTCGACTAAAACAGACATTTTTGCTGGCAGTTTGTGGGTAGAAAAACCCAGGACTTACCTGGCCAAGAAGGCTTCTGTGAGACCAGTGCTAGAGCCTCGGGAACAGGTTTCTCTACAACGGAGAGAGCTGATTAACTCTAGCAGGGCTCAGCTTCCCACAGCTGCCAAGTGGACACTAACGAGCACCTTCCCTAGACGTCCTAGAACTGCCTGTGCCTTCTCTAAACTGCTCCTCCAGAAACAAAATCAGGAGCATCAGACTTTGGCTCGAGGTATCAAGCCCACGGCAGTACAATCTGTGTCTTCCATGCACACCACCTTTACCCATGCTACTCTGCCATCTGAACCTGCTGCACTACCCCGAGAAGAGCCTGAGTCTGCTGAACCGGCCCTGCTGCCGTCCTCGGAGGGGTCCGCACCAGCCCTGCTGACAGACTTTCTACCTCTGCCATCTGAGCCTGCCGAACCGGTCCTGCTGCCGTCTTCAGAGGGGTCCGAACCAGTCCTACTGACAGACTTCCTGAGTCAGCCATCGGAGTCTGCTGAACTGGCCCTGCTGCCACCCCGGGAGGGGTCCATACCGGTCCTGCTGCCACCCCTGGAGGGGTCCATACCGGTCCTGCTGCCACCCCTGGAGGGGTCCATACCGGTCCTGCTGACGCCCCGAGAGGGGTCCGAGCCTGCTTCATCGCCCCGAGAGGGGTCCGAGCCTGCTACAACGCCCCGAGAGGGGTCCGAGCCTGCTACAATGCCTCGAGAGGGGTCCGAGCCTGCTTCATCGCCCCGAGAGGGGTCCGAGCCTGCTTCATCGCCCCGAGAGGGGTCCGAGCCTGCTACAAAGCCCCGAGAGGGGTCCGAGCCTGCTACAATGCCCCGAGAGGGGTCCGAGCCTGCTCCATCGCCCCGGGAGGGGTCCGAGCCTGCTACAACGCCCCGAGAGGGGTCCGAGCCTGCTACAATGCCCCGAGAGGGGTCCGAGCCTGCTTCATCGCCCCGAGAGGGGTCCGAGCCTGCTACAACGCCCCAAGAGGGGTCCGAGCCTGCTACAATGCCCCGAGAGGGGTCCGAGCCTGCTTCATCGCCCCGAGAGAGGTTCGAGCCTGCTTCATCGCCCCGAGAGAGGTTCGAGCCTGCTTCATCGCCCCGAGAGGGGTCCGAGCCTGCTACAACGCCCCGAGAGGGGTCCGAGCCTGCTACAATGCCCCGAGAGGGGTCCGAGCCTGCTTCATCGCCCCGAGAGGGGTCCGAGCCTGCTACAACGCCCCGAGAGGGGTCCGAGCCTGCTACAATTGCCCGAGTAGGATCCGAGCCTGCTGTACTGGCCCAGCTGCCGCCCCTGGAGGGGCCTGTACCGGTCTTAATGCCGACCTTGGAAGGGTCCGGACCGGTCCTACTATCGCCTCAAGAAGGGTTACGGACTATTTCTCTGCCCCAGGTGGGGTTTGTGTTCCCCTTGTCACCCCAGGAGGGGTTATGGAAATCTGCACCGCCTCTGCTACCCCAGGAGGGGTCTCACCCTGCCGCCTTGTCCCAGGAGGGGTTATGGACTGCCTTTTTGCCTCGGAAAGGAGTTGAACCTGCCGCATCACCCCCGGAGTGGTCTCCCGTTATTCTTGACTACCTCCTGGACAGATGGGATCCAGGAGGAGGGGGAGGCCTTGAGGGGGGGGGTACTGTTACGGCTGTGGCTGCTGTGCTACCGCCTCACCACCAGGGGTCCCTCTAGTGTTGACTTTCCTGACAGGCCCAGTCCATCTCCTATGTCCACTCTATGCTCTGGGTGTGCCCTCTTAACCCTGCCTGACAGTTGCCTCGGTGCTTCGGCATCGAGCTCACCTGGGCTCCCTGCTCTAGCCTGCCTTGCGTGGCCTTCGGGCCTATCCTTGCCTTGCCTTGCCTTGCGTGGCCTTCGGGCCTATCCTTGCCTTGCCTTGCGTGGCCTTCGGGCCTATCCTTGCCTTGCCTTGCCTTGCGTGGCCTTCGGGCCTATCCTTGCCTTGCCTTGCCTTGCGTGGCCTTCGGGCCTATCCTTGCCTTGCCTTGCCTTGCGTGGCCTTCGGGCCTATCCTTGCCTTGCCTTGCGCGGCCTTTTGGCCTTCTTCCGTGTGTGTGTGTGTGGCCTACGGGCCTTCTGACCTGCCTTGCCCCGTCTATGGTGTGTGGCCTACGGGCCTTCCGTGTGTGTGTGTGTGGCCTACGGGCCTTCTGACCTGCCTTGCCCCGCTATTGGTGTGTGGCCTACGGGCCTTCCGTGTGTGTGTGTGTGGCCTACGGGCCTTCTGACCTGCCTTGCCCCGTCTATGGTGTGTGGCCTACGGGCCTTCCGTGTGTGTGTGTGTGGCCTACGGGCCTTCTGACCTGCCTTGCCCCGCTATTGGTGTGTGGCCTACGGGCCTTCCGTGTGTGTGTGTGTGTGGCCTACGGGCCTTCTGACCTGCCTTGTCCTGCTTACTGTGCCCTGACCCAGCCTGGACCCAGACACTGCTGACTGCCGCCTGCCCTGACCCAGCCTGTACTTGACTCTGCCACTTGCCGCCTGCCCTGACCCAGCCTGTACTAGACACTGCCATTTGCCGCCTGCCCTGACCCAGCCTGTACCAGACACTGCCACTTGCCGCCTGCCCTGACCCAGCCTGGACCCAGACTCTGATTATTGCTGCCTGCCCTGACCCAGCCTGGTACCTGACTCTGTTTCGAGCCTCCTGTCTCTCTCCACCTGGAGCCACCCTGCTGGGTGGTGTGCACGACTCCTGTCTGGAGCCCAAGCGTAACAGCACGTTTTACTCCTCCAACATGTCACGTGGTTCCGATCTAGACTTCTCTATAACTCTGAGCCAGAACATCTCCTTCACTTCAGTTTCAATTATGCAATGCCTGGCCTCACAAATCCGGTAGAGTCATTGCCAAACAACTCCAGGAGGCATAACAATATCATGCTGCACCAGGTGGGTAAAATTGGGTAGGTTTGAGAAGTTCTCCTTGTTTTACTCCACCAGCTGATTTAAGTAAGCTGTCTGTGAAATGGGCAGCTGCTCTCCGAAAGGAATCTGGGTTCAGATCCGACCTCTGGACCAAACTCTTCTTCGTGAACCACTCCACACACCTGTGTAACCCATTTCTTCAGAAGGTTTACGTGGTAGATTTGTTTTCTTTTGTTTATCCGGCTGGGATATTTTATAATCCATGGGCTCTGTTTTCTCCAAAACTTCATAGGGTCCTTGCTATTGGCTAGCAACTTGTTTTCTGAAGATAGAAGGAGGACAAGGATACAGACCACCAGCTGGAATACTCTTTGGATCAGGGGTGATTGCAACCTTGTGCTTGAGTAGCCTGAGGCTTTTCTGGACCACCTATCCAGTCTTTTTTAGGCGATCCTACACTTGGATAATGTAGTCAACAAGGTTCTGCCCAGGGTTCCCTTCATCTTCCCAACTTTCACAAGCTATATCCAAGATTCCTCTTGTCCTCCTCCCATATAGTAACTCAAAAGGAGAGAGCCTCATTGAGCTCTGGGGTACTTTGTGGATTGTGAACAGTACATAGGGTAGCAATGATTCCCAATTCTTGCCATCTTCTTCCATACATTTTCTCAATATTTGCTTGAGCATCTGATTGAAGCACTCAATGAGGCCATCGGTCTGTGGGTGATACACTGAGGTACACAGTTTTTACCTTGAGCAAGGTGCAGAGTTGTTTTATTACCTTGGACACGAATGGGGTCACCTGATCCATTAAGATCTCCTTGGGCAACCCAAGTTGAGAAAAAAACCTCCACAGGATCATCCCCCTTTTATGTCATCTCTGGGCGGCATCCTCGTGTACCCAGATTGCTTCCTATCTCTGACAGTTGTCCAGAGGCCAACCTGATGGAACAGGAGCTTCAAGAACTTTGAAAAATACCCACCTTCTTCTGGATAAAGTGGAAAAATGTTCTAAAGAACAAGCCGATAAGAAACACCATCTTGCACCTCAGATGTGCTCAGGAAGCTTAGTCTGGCTTAGCACCAAGAACCTGAGACTCAAGATGTTCTCTATGAAGTTCACTTCATGATTCATAGGATCCTTTTCTATCGGCTGGCAACTGGGCCCTGTGGCATACAAGCTCAGACTACTACCATCCTTGAGGATTCAAGATATATTCAATGTCTCTCTGTTAAAACCAACCATCCTATCTTGGCCGGGCAGACTGCCCCTCCAAACCACTGAAGTGGCCATCGAAGAAGATATCCAATTCAAGGTACAAGAAATTCTAGATTCACGTAAGGTCTGAAATCAACTACAGTACCTCATTTCCTAGAAGAACTATGGACCTAAGAAAAATTCTTGGGAACCAGCTGCTAATCTGCAAACACCATAACTACTCAAGGACTTCCACAAAAGATTCCTCAATAAACCTGGGCCCAGGAAGATGGGGAGGGTGCTTTGGAGGAGGGGCACTGTTAGGATTTGTAGCTTGCAAGGAAGGTCCCACGAGCCGCTAGACTTATTCCCAATGCCACCAGCAGCTAGCCATAAGGTTGCAGCAGGATGCCGCCAGGCTCCCCTCACACGGCCCAGATGCTGCCATTACCACCGCTATTCCGATTCTCCATAGTTAAAGGACCTATGCCGGTAAAATGCCCGCTGCACCCACCTATGACATCAGTGACTCAGCCCTATGTAAGGACTTCCCATCTTCACCTCAGCAACGGGTCTCCTGCCTAGCAGAGTGC
This sequence comes from Rhinatrema bivittatum, assembly GCF_901001135.1. Classification (NCBI taxonomy): domain Eukaryota; kingdom Metazoa; phylum Chordata; class Amphibia; order Gymnophiona; family Rhinatrematidae; genus Rhinatrema; species Rhinatrema bivittatum. The sequence goes on from NC_042616.1 coordinate 385,703,849, forward strand.
GTTGCTACAGCATTCCTGCATTTCTAGCTTCATCTTGCCTTGTCTTTTAATCCAGCCTCATCCTGCCTTGCCTTCCAGTCCAGCCTCGTCTAGCCTTGCCTTCCAGACCAGCCTTGTCCTCCAGCCCAGTCTGTCCAACTTGTCTTCCTTGTTATCTCATCCACTGTCTTCTGTGTGTTCACATCCACCCTCAGCTTGATAATCCGGATCTTAACCTGTTGCCTAAATCCGACTACATTTGCCTGCTGCCTGGACCTGATCCCTTGCCTGCACCTAACTATTCTTGCTCGCTGTCTGCCCCAATCTTGGCCCTCTGTTGTCTACTGTCTGCTGCCTATCCTCTGCTGTCTACTCTATCTCTGGTGTGTCTATGGACTCCAAGTACTGCCTCCACCCTAGGGACCCGTCTGTCCTGCCGGCTGCCAGAATCCAAGGGCTCGACCTGCGGAGGAGGTGGCTGGTAAAGTTGAAGCCTCAGACTGTCCCACTACAGGGCACGTTCACTATCTACTGGCATAGGAGATTTGTGCTCGGTAAATAAAAGCCTATTGGCAGTTCCATCAATTAAGCAGGCCCATATAGCTGAAATGCGTGAGAGGACAATATCAGTGGCTGGACCATTATTATGGAACACCATGCCAAACAAATTATGGTTGATGAGAGACCCTAGAGCATTTAAGAAACTTCTTAAGACCTGGCTTTTTAAACAAGCTTTCAAAGAATAAAGATCAACATGATGGAATTAGGCCTGACAGGGCAGTATCTAACTTGTTGAGATTACCTATATGAGGTCTTCATAAAATGGATTAGATTGGTTTCAGTTTTTATGTTTGCAATTGACTGTTTAACTGGATAATTTTTATTATATTTTAATTTTTAATGTTTAAGGTTAATTATATTTTGAAAAATTGTTTTGCGTGAACTTATTGTCTTAAATTATATTATGTGTGTACAAATATGTAAACTGCTTAGATTTTTTTGATATGTGGTATAGAAGTAAAGAAATAAAATAAATAAATAGGCCTTGGGGGCTTGCTCTGAATGTGCTTTGAATATTGGGCCCCACATTTTCTGGAGCAATCTTCACCAATATAAATGAAATACAACATGAAATGATGAGCAATGGACACCAGAGGGCAGCAGTGATCAAACTTTCAGCTATCCACCCATAGTGCATTCACAGACCAGTCAGATATATAAAATAGGAGGAAAGAAAAGAAAAAAGATAATGGGGGCAGTTTTTAAAGGGATTTCAGCAGCTAAGTGGGAGATTACATACAGTAAAAAATAAAATAAAGAAAAAACTTTAATATTGTCCCCCTCTCTATGCATGGGATAAGTACATGTGCTACCTACAGTGTGTGTTTACTTTTCCCCACAGGGAAAGGAGGTGGAACAGGGAGCAGGCTTAGGGTGGATAAGGTGAACTTGGTGCTAGCTTTGAAATCTCCACACATTGTTTACCCTGCCAACTTTGCGCCTTTGAGATAAAAAAAAAATATTCCCATGGTAGCAGCCGTTGGGAGATTTTCAAAAGGAAATGCCACAAAGGAAGTCATCTTGCAGACCTATGTGAACCATGGGGAGGCTGAAAACTATTCTCCGTATGTCGTAAACTACAAGCATACACGTGCATACAATCAGTATTCAGCCCCATGAATCCTAATAAGAAATCTCTGACCATCCACACTTCATCCCCTTAAATCAAGCAAATTTGAAACAAGTGTAACCGGTTAATCAAGGAAGGTTGTTTCCCCCTCCACACCATAAAACTTTTGTGTCCCATAAAGTCACTCAAACGGTCTAGGCGGTGTATATTGTGGATGTATATTGTGCCGGTAACGGGAGAAAATGAATGCTCGTATTAAGCATCCGTTTCCTAACTCGCACTGACAGCCACCTTTCCTGGGTGCCTGATACCGAGGAGGTGCTAGGAACGCAGTTTCCCCTAACACTCCCTTTTCACCGTGGCAGCTTATTTTTATATTAAATTGTGCCCTTGGGAGAGATGGTTTGGAGCGTGCTAGGAGAGTGGCCCATTTTACATGCGCCGATATTGCATCAGCCTGTCTTTTTCTTTCAGAAATAAAGGTGCATCCACACTCACACACACACACACACACACACACACACACACACACTTTCAGGCACAGAAAAAGGCACACACACACTACATCTCTCAGACACAAACAAAGGCACATGCACACACACACACACACACTTTTTTCTTTCTCTCAGAATCAGAAAAAGGTACACACACACTCTTTTTCTCTCGGTCACAAAGGAATACCCACTCTTTCTGTCAGGCACAAAGTCATACACACACACACACTCACTCATTCTCTCTCTCTTTCTGTCAGACAAAGGCACATATACACTACTCTCTTTTTGTGAGATACAAAGGCATACATGTACTTTCTTTCTTTCAGACAAAAACAAAGGCACACACATACATATACACTTTTTCTTTCTCTTAGACATAAAGGCGCAAACACATTTTTTTCTCTCAGCCATAAATAAAGTCACACACGCACACACACTTGCATACATACTTTCTCTCTCTCTCCTTCTCTCAAACACAAAGGCACACATACATACTTTTTTTCAGTTATAAAGGCACACACTCACACTCTCTTTCTCAGAAACAGGTAAAGGCACACACACACACTCTCTCTCTTTTTTTCTCTCAGACTCAAATGCACACACAAACACACATACACAATTCTGACACAAAAGCACACATGCACTTTTTCTTTCTCTCAGATACAAAGGCACACGCACACTCTCTCTTTTTCTCTCAGAAATAGAGAAAGGCTAATACACATACACACGCACTCTTTCTTTCTCTCAGACAAAAACACACACGCACTCTCTCTCTCTCTTCCTTTCTCTCAGACATAGACAAAGGCACACACACACTCTCCCTCTCTTCTTTCCTCTAAGATACACACACACTCTTTCTTAATGGTGGCATGGGCAGTATGCTGCTATCTTCCAATAAATCAAGTGAAGTGGAGCAATAGTGGTTACAAATGACCACAACTTTGTTAGACTGTATTTCAATGTGACACAATCTAATATATAAATGTTCCTATGCAAGCTAATACAATTTGTATCCTACCAATTAAACTACTATTCCATCACTATTTACATAAGCTATTCTCTTTCATTAATGATCCTCCCCCTCCCCCAGAGTCCAGTTCAATAGTCCCTATGACTGGCCCTGTGACCATGGTCATTCAAGTCTATCCGCTGGGGCTACTTGTTGTGGACTCCGAATGGAGTTGGCAATCTGTCAGATACTCCGTGAGGAGTTAGCAATCTGTTATGGACTCCGAACGGAGTTAGCAATCTGTTGTGAAAGCTCTGTAGAGAAAGCTGGGAATTAGCAATCTGTAGTTATTTAGAATAGTTGTGGGTGGATCCTTGGACCAGTGGCAGGTGACCACACCCTCGGGGAAATCCTGAGAGGGACCACTGGTCAGGCTTAGTGTAGAAGACAGACACACACTAGTTCTTTTATTAAACAATATGGTAAACTACCAGAGATGGCAGTAGTGAGCTGGAAGCGCCCAGCTGGGCTGTAGTCCCTCAGGTATTGGAACAGCGATCCCAGGGTGGCTGAGCTGTAGAGAAACTAGGACAGTGAGTAGGCAGTATATGCAGAGTTCTGGAACAAGTCCTTGATGGTAACACTCACACAATAGTCTCTTAAGGCAGACCAGGAGTTGGTATGCATTAGGCCCTCGAGGAGTGAGTACCTGTACCCAGAAAAAACTGTGAGAGATAGATGGAAACTCACAATATTGTAAGCAGCGATGACTTCTTAGCAGAAGTGGTATTCGGGAGCAAGTCCGGGATGTGGGCCCTCGAGGAGCGAGTACTGGTTCCGGACCGTGACCTGCAAAGAAAAAGAGAAAGTGAGGCCCCCGAGGAGCGGGCACCTCTAGTGAAGTCCGAGGAGGCAGAGTAGCTAGGGTTGCGGAGAGCGAATCCCATCCGCAGCGACCAGGAAGAAGCTAGGTAACCAATCCCTTGCTAACTTGTCTTGTTAGCGAAAACTGAGACCTTAAATATCTGGAGCTGGTGACGTCATCTCAGGGGGACGCCCCTGAGGTTCGCGCCAACGCTGGTACATTAGTTGGGCCGCGTGCGCGCGCCCATAGGCATCTGGTCAACATGGCGGCTTGCAGCGTCGAGCCGGTCCGGGAACGCCAGAGGGGGATGGCATGGAAACGCCGCAGCAGCTAGCCTTCCATCAACCCTGAAGGGAGTTGCCAACGAGGTAAGGTGGGTGGAGCAGATACGTCGGACAGTGACAGACACAACACTACTAGCCCGACTTCGGCATCCAGACCTGCGGCATTGCAAAGCCGAGTCTGCCTACCTGGCCCTTAAGCACAAGGCTTATGCTTTCACTCCTATGCCCACTTGCTGGCCAGTGGCTGACCCTATGGTGGTAATATTCATAAGGGCTTCCCAATTGGACCTAGCAGATTCTGTCGATATCCCAGGCAACTCGCTATCTCTGCTGACCTCATGGCAACTCAACCCTCTGCGGACCCAAGGGAAGTATGGAAAGGGCTACTGCCAAGTTGTGACAGTCACTCCCTCCCACAAACCTCCAGAACCATAGCACCCAAAAAGTTCTCTAAGCCCACTTCTGGGTGGGCAGGCAGGATGCTGGCCGTCTGCTAAGAAAAAGACCCTACCTGTCTGTAAGGGCCTTAAGTAAAGGCCCAGGCAGCATTACTCAGCACTGCCCCCTGCCTGCTCTGATTGGCTGGCCAGCCCTTCCATTGTCCCCATCCCCCTCAATTCTACTGAGCATTTTGCACCAGCAGGATGAGAAAGAAGGAAGCTGAAAGGAGACCATACAGCACGCTAGTTGCCCTAACTCCTCTATCGCTGCCCAGTTCAGTACTGGTCTTGCTTTCTCTCAGAAACAGACAAAAGCACACATATTCACACTCTCTCTCTCTCTCTCTCTCTCAGTCAAAGCTACCACCCCCTCTCCCCTCTTCCAGTGTGTTCCCATTGACTTTGTGCTACACAGAGTCTATGAAATGCCAGACTGGCTGAGACCAAAGGTTTATCAAGTCCAGCATCCTTTCTCCAAGTGGCCAATCCAGATCACAATTATCCAGCAGAATCCCAAAGAAGAGATGCAATTCTTCTTGTTCATAACCAGGAATAAGCAATTGCTTTCCTAAGTCTGCATTGTTAATTGTGGTTCATGGACTTTTCCTCCAGGAATTTGTCTAAACCCATTTTAAATCCAGCTATGCTAACTACATTCACCACATCCTCTGGCAACAAATTCCACAGTTTAATTGAGTACTGAGTGAAAAAATGCTTCATCTGATTTGTTTTAAATCTGCTACCTATTAGTTTTATGGTGTGTTCCTTAGTCCTATTCCTTTGAAAGGATAAATAACTGTTCCCTAGTTACCCATTCCACCCCACTCATGATTTTGTAGACCTCTGTCATATTTTCTCAACCATCTTTTGTCCAGGCTGAAGAACTCTAACTTTTTTAGCCTTTCCTCATAGGGCAGCTGTTCCAGCCCCTTTATCATTTTGATCACCCTTCTCTTTCCATTTTTACTATATATTTTTTTTTTGATGGGGTGACCAAAACTGCACACAATATTCAAAGTGAAGTCATAATATATATTGAGACAGAGGCATTATATCCTCTATTTTATTTTCAGTTCTTTCCTAGTAATATTTAATATGCTATTTGATTTTTTGACAAAAACTGAACTGGAAACTGCAACAAGGCACATTCTGTGTACAGTGCAACAACAGAAACATTACCAATCGTCATAAAACATAAAATAATAAAATAAATAAATATACAACTTCAGTCATAATAGTAAAACCATATTAATAATGAAAATAAATCTTTCAAGACATCTGAAGAATAAACATCCAATAATTAAAAACTCATATAAATTGGTTTTGAACTTTCCCAAACACCAGTAAAATATTTCAAAACAGCAGACACATCAAATAACACCCAATAATTAAAACTAATTAGAATAAACATAAAATATCCTGCCCATACCTGGGAACATTTGGTTTCCAGTCACTCTGAAAATTTTGTGGATTAGTGGGGGGGGGGAGGGCACATAAACATTTCTCCTCTCTCTCATATGGGCACACACACTTTCCTTCTCTTATAAATACTCATGTTCACACGCTCATGCTTCCTCTCTCAGATACACACAGTCCTTATCTCTCACATGTGCGCACACACTCACACATGCTTCCTCTCACACATATGTTCACACACAGATACACGCTCTTTTTCATTCACACACACTCCCACACATTCATACTACTTCTCGCACATGCTCAGAAGAACATAAGCTATGCCATACTGGGTTAGACCAAGGGTCCATCAAGCCCAGCATCCTGTCTGCAACAACGGCCAATCTAAGTTACAAGAACCTGGCAAGTACCCAATCATTTAATAGATCCCATGCTACTAATGCCAGCAACAAACAATGGCTATTCCATATTGATTAATAGCAATTTATGGACTTCTCCTCCAGGAACTTACCCAAACCTTTTGTTTCACTCACACACACACACACACACACACACACACATACACACACCCTCTCATACATGCACACACTCACACAGACACATATTCTCTCAAAAAGAGGGACTTTACCTTCTTTTCTTCCACTTGCATCCCCAGCAGCCTTGGGCCCACCTCTTCACTTTGGCCTCCACTCCACTTTGGCTGCTGTTGAGATGGGGGGCTGCAGGCAGCCTGCAGCCTCTTCTCTGCCTAGGCTACCAGTTAATGGGATGGGGTCTACTGGGTGACCTGCAACCTCACTACCTCAGCTCTTTCCCTTAGTTCTCATTCCCTTCCCTTACTACCTCAGTTCTTCCTCCCCTTTTCCTTCACTATCATACTTTCTCCCATTTTTCATCCCATTCCCTCCCTCCCTCTAGATATTCCCTCCTTCTCACACTACCTCAGTTCTTCCCTCAGCACTATCCCTCTAGAGATTCTTTTACCCTCTTAATCACTATCTCAGCTTTTTTTCCCCCCATCATCCTCTCTCCCTTCTTCTAGAGGCTCTTTAGTTTCCTCCTCTCTTCCCACCCCTTCCTGTGCTTTCTCCATTTTCTTCCAGCCAGCTCCCTATGCCCTTCCTTCACCTCAACCAGTCACTTCCAACTTCTTAGCCCTCCCCAAGCTCTTCCTCCTCCTACTCCCTGGTGCAGCTTATTTCAGTCAGGATTCCCCTTCCTCTCCGCGTGAGCAGGTAGCAGGAGCAGCAAAGCGGCTGAAGTAAAGAAAAGGCTGGCAGACCAGCCGTGGCACAGGGGCTGCTAAAGGAGGCTTGCCAGCTCAGATTCAGTTATCAGATTGGGTAGCTGTAACCCAAACCCCTGCCCGATCCAATGCATCAACACACAGATCTCCGGCATGAGCCAGCAGTAGCAGCAGCAGCAGCATTTGAACGATGTCATGTCCTGCTGCTGTGGGGCCAGTCTCGCGAGAGGAGCAGTGATCTTGCAGCTCTTCTCACAAGACTGGCCCCATGGCAGCGGGATATGAAGTCATTCAAATGCTGCTGCTCCTGCTGCCGGCTTGTGCAGGAGATCTACGTGTAGATGCATCGGATTGGGCAGGGGTTTGGATTATCTCTATCCAATCCGATAACTAAATCTGAGCTGGAAAGCCTCCTTTAGCGGTTCCCATGCCTTGGGAGGTCTGCCAGCCTTTTCTTTACTTCGCCTGCCGGCAGGATGGAGTGTGCTGGGTGGCCCTGCAGCCTTCGCTCCAGGAGCTGGACCTGTTGACGAGGCAAGGAGGAAGTGGCAAAGCAGGGTATTTATAGTGACATGATCATCATCATCCCAGGCCGCGGGGAACTTTCCTGCCGTTGGCCGTTTAAATTGAGTCCATGTGCGTGTGCGCGCGCCTAGGGAGTCCTGGGATGCAGCGGTGTTGGCGGTGTTGGGGCACCGCGAGCAGGCCGCCATGGCGGCGAACCGCGCCGGGACACGGCAGTGGCGGAGGGATGCTGGAGCAGGCTTCCTGCCAGCGCAGGTGAGGAGACCCAGCCCGACTCCCCGATGGCTGGGGTGCCTAACAGCGACCAAGACCTGGGAAAATGCTTGGAGGTGATTCACCATATTGACATGGGCAGAACCCATCCAACTGGCCGTCATTTGAATTCCACTATGGTTCCAGGATCAAAGAGAGGAACTCACAGAAGAATTTAATCAGTATGATTTCAGTATCGATCATGGACTAGGGATAAAACATCAGAATGCAGATGCCCTATCCAGAAAAGATAAGAGCACCAGTACCTGTGACTGTTAGCAAGCAGGAAGGGATCCTGAGTCCTTGCCCTACGGAGCTTGCTCTCACTGCCACAAGCTGCACCAACAGTGGTTAAGTTTTGATGAAGATATGGATGATGCAATACCTCTGGTCATATACCACACTGGAATTTCGGAAGCAGGAGTTAATGAAGGAGCTGTGAGCTCCGAGGGCAGTAAGGACACAAAAGAAACAGCAACCTCCTTCTCTCTGGAAGGCATAGCTGCTGCACAGAAGGCTGACTCAGTCTTGAATGTACTGCACCAGTGGCTGTACCAGAAGGAACTGTCTTTTTAAAGACTGGCGAAACTGGGATCCAGGTGCGATGGACTATGACCCTGCCAGTTCACAAATGGGAAAAACCACTAGTTCAATGTGAGTAACACTAAAGGGGCAGAATAATCACTGGGAGCCACCTGAGAATCAGGTAAGTTTACTCTGGCCCCTAGGACAGGGCCTAGAAGGGTAGGCCACATCCTGAAGGCACTCATCTGTGTCCAAACCACAGAAAGAGACTGTGAGCTGTGAGCTGGGGGTTGTGAGAAAAGTTTGAAATTGTATTATAGATAATGTTATGTAAGTTGTATTGATCTAGACCATTACATGAGTTATATGCCAGTGTTGTTAGGGATATGTAATGTGCTGAAGGGACTCGGCACAGCAGAAGGGGGGTAGTGTAAACCTACGCAATAGCACATATGTCCCTGCCACTTTGCAACCACTGCTGCTGCTGCGGTGCTGTTCCACCCCTCCCCCACTCCCTGTTGCTTCCCATGCTGCAGGCACAGAGCAAGGTACCTGGTTCCTGTAGTTTTCCCTTTAGCTCCCTGCCAGTGGATGCATGCAGATACAGGACAGGGGAAACAGCCAATGGGAGGAGTGGATGGCCTATTGGGAGGGTGTGGACATCAGGGAATTTCACAAGGACGCACAGAGAGACCCAAGAACCAAGAAAGACATGAAACTGTGAGTGTTCATCAGGTTGCTGTATGGTTAGTTTAGTGTGTATTTAGAGACAGTTAGGAACTGTTACTGTTAGAGGCAGGAGAGCCTGAAACTCTGTAGGAAGATGGCTGGGGCTGTAGAGGAGAGATCCCTGCACCTTGATAGGGAAACCTATGGTGGGAAGGAACACCCAGTGAAGAGGCTGGGAGGCCCAGGCAGTAACTGTACCAGGAGTGGCAGCTGTACCCAGTGGGGCCAGTGATATCTGACCATGCCTGCCAGTTTCCACAACTGTGCATTGTTAGAGATGAGCCAGTGAGCTGTGGAGCAGCCACATTGTCTCAACTGAGCAAGCAACCCCAGGACTGCAACAGTGCAGCATAAAAGTTCCTCTTGTCTCTGCCTGTTGCACTTCTGCTGTTAAAGTGCATGTACCAAAGTGTGGGACACGTCCTGCATGAACCCTCCTTTGTTACACACCGCCACTGAACCCACGGCCTAAGCAGGAAGGAGAGAAGAACCCAAAAGTATAACAATATTAAACGCTGAATTCAAATGTATTTCCAAATCCCTTACCGATTCAGAAAGCACAATGGAAACATTCTCTACAGAAGGAGTTAAGAATTGGAGGGATAGCATCACTCCCCCTAATTCTCAAAATCTTTGTCTTTTCACTATTTAATGCCAGTTTACTTTCTCAGAGTCTGCTCACAGTTATCTATCTATAGTCCACTATTTAAGGTCTCAATAGCAACCTCCTCATTTCTTGCTGGAACCATCAGCTGTATGTTACCTGCATAGAGGAAACCTGTCATGCTAAGATCTCTGATGATGCTCCCCAAGGGCTGACTCCTGAGGAACACCACATTCAGTCACTCTGAGCACTGACAAGGTGCCTCCAGCAATCACAGCGAAGTTTCTATATTTTAAAAAGGAAGCGATCCATTTCAAAGCACAATCTATGATCAACACCCCCTCCCCCCCCAATATCTAGATGGTGCAAAATGTTGTCTATCATTAGACAGTTTCTGTTACCAGCATGGAAAGTGGCCTGGCATACACTCAGTCCTGCCCTCTTCTCCCAAAATGAGATCACCTGTGTAATCCCATCCTCTGAGGTAGACTACACTCTGATGGGGGCCATAAAGGAAATTTATAGTCTCTTTTGGGTTGGAACCATTCATGACTAGCTCGAACACAGTCTCTTAACCCCAGGGCCTGGATTCTTTGTTGGGTGAGGGGAAAGGTTTCCCTTTCGAGGCTCAGAGTACTAGGGGTGACTCTGATTCCTCTTTTGTCCCTGGGAGAGGGGTATTTTCTGTCTTTTTTTCCCTGGTGTGCCAATAAATACTCTGGAGACGCTGGGTTAATGTCCATAATTAAAATCTTTAGTGATGGAAAATCAGATGAAATATGGCACAATAAACTTAGTCCTCAGCACCACAGAATCTCTCTTTCTTATGATGCTTTTCCCTTTATCTGTGCAAGGGTCTCAGTTACCAAGGCAAGGGAAAACATCCACCCTCCAGGGCTTGGCTAAGTGGAGTTCTCAATTGGGCAGGGTATCCTTGGTTGGGCAGGAAAACCCCTTCCAAAACTGGTAAAACTGGTAAATCACTATCTCTGAACACTTCTCAAAGATGTCCTCAGTGATCTCAAATGGTCCTTACTCACAGTTAGGTGCTCTTTCTTCACTTCTCTTTCCTTTATCTCTCTCTCTCTCTTTCTCTTTCTCTGGCTCCCAGATGGGAGGGATCCACTTAGAACAAGCAGCTCCCACTGCTCCACTGCAGGAAGGAAGTAGCAGCCCAAACTCTTCCTTCTGGATCCCACAAACCCAAGTCTTTTCCCCTTCAACTGAAGTTAACACGGGAGTTCTTCCTTGCAGCAGGTCACCACCATACCCCCTTCCTCATAGGGTACAGAGGGGGCAGGTCTTCTCTACCTATGACACCCCTGACACAGGGTTCCCCATGTCCTGGGCCCAGGGGATACCCAAGGGTCTCACAAGGCTCCTACCATGAAATAGTGTAAAAGCTCCCGAAAATCAACCCAGAGAAAAAATTCCCACCAGCCAGTGAAGGGACCAGCAGGAACCCCATCTCGACCCCGCTCAGGTTCCCCAGACGGTGTGTGACTGGTTCCTCCAAGTGGGCCTGAAAATCCAGCACAAAATAATGCTCTATGGCTCCTAACTCTCAGCAAACCTAAAGGGGCTGCCAGCAGTCTCTCAGTAGAGAGCTGCTTTTATTACTTCCCAGGGGGACAGCCATTCCAGCTCCCTCAAAAGGAGGGGCTGCATTTGAATGGTGCCTCCCCATGTTCTCCACCATACACTGCTATAGCTAAACTAAGAGTTCACCCAGGGCTTAATGGTAATGCACTCAGAGTGGCCGTTACACCCACATCATTAGTACGTTCTCATTTACGTTAGCCAAAATTGGAAGACACAGAGAGACATCTAAATATGCTTTCTTCAAAACTGGGGTCACAATGGATCTTAATAAAGACCCCTCTTGTAAGAAGACATTCATAATCTTTATAAGCCAATCCAAAATACTATCTGGAATGGACTTGACTAGTTTTGACGTGCAAGGGTCATAGCCACAATATGTTGCTGTAACTGTCTTCAGAAGGTCCTTCAGTTCTAATAAAGATAGCAGTGTAAAAGCCAACAAATTATATGGAGGCTTGAAGTATTCAGCCTCAGGCCTATCCCTATCCTGAGGTCCTTCCTCACTTGGGCTAAATCCTAACTTCTCATCAAATATAAATATTTCTGTGCCTTATAAATATGCTTGTCCCATAGATCCGTATATAGAACCAAAAGGGAGATGTAATATTGCACAGTGTTCTAGTGACAATAAAAAGGTTTTCCTAGGCTGGCCTGGTAGCTCAGGAGTAAATGCAGTGCATAGTCATGTGGAAGGTCACCGCTTCAGTTCTCAGATCAGATCTGCTGTACCCCTGGGTCAGCTAGGACTGTGGAGGCAACATTCACAGCTACTAGGGTTGAGGGAGCCAAGGTCATCAATAAGGGTGACACCTAGTGGCCAGATTTAGAGCCCATGATGCAGGGTTCTAGAAGGAGCCTTGGTGCATGGCCCACAGTCTCAAGGCTGTAACTGCAGGGATCACACTAGGAAAAGTAGGGAGTGCATTAAAATTGTGGTGAAAAAAATAGCTGGTAGTTATAAATGAAGACTCCTTCAGTGTCAGGATCCTAAGCACTGGTTCTGAATGAACTGCAAGAAAAAAAGAAAAAGAAAAAGTAGGTCCTACCCACCCACCCCCCTCCAGAAGAAAGGTGTTCCTGATTAATATTTAGGCTCTTAGTTATGATGCCCCAAGGTTTTTGCCTCCATGATTTGATGCATACAGCCCTTTAATAGACTTCAATATCGTGGGGGGGGGGGGGGATTTTACTGCATTTTTAGGAACATGGACAGGGTACTAGTCATTTCCATAGGGCTGTAACTAACAGATGCTTGGAGGCCCTTGTACCTCAGGGCCTGAAGCTTTTCCTTTTATTCAGCTCTGCATGCCATCTGGTTTCTGTTAAACAGGTTTCTAGATTCTAGAGTTTTCCTTACCTGATAGGAAGTAGTAGAGATTTAAACAGGGTTGCCAACTTATCCAACTCGGCACAAACAGGCTAATCGAAGTATGGTTTTGCCCCCATTGCATGCACGGAGTGTTATTTCTGTCCTAAGAGAAATAGGACAACATTTCCATCCATGCAATGGGGCAAAACAGAAGACTGGATCAGCCTGTTTGAGTTAATGCGGGTGAAGTGGCAACTCTGCATCTAACCAATTAATATCTCAGATCCTGTTCACTTTACCTGCATCTAACTGATTAATGTCTCACATCTTGCTGTTCTGGATTCAGACCGCACAAACTGGCATTTTGCCCAGGGGCTCAAACTCAGGTTCTAATCTCATTGGGGTCTATACTGGGAGTTGCCTGAGGGGCTTGTCACCAGCACACACACAGGACTACCTGTGTAAACATATATACATGCACACTCTAAGTCAGTACATTATGGGCCGGAGTTTAAAAGGGTTATGCGTTCCGGGCCTATTTTAAAAAGGCCCAGCGATGCATGTAAAGCCCCGGGACACGTGTAAGTCCCGGGGCTTGCAAAAAGGGACGGGGAGGGGGCAGGGCGGGGCAGGGTCAGGATCCCGGCACAGCAGCCATATTTGCTGCTGTGCCAGGGATCACGCGCCGGCAGTCATCCAGCGCACGCAGATTACTTCAGCCCCAGGGCTGAAGTAAGCTTTGTGATTAAAAAAAGAAATCATCAAAGGTAGGGGGGAAAGGGTGGAGAAGGTAGGGGAAGGGAAGTGAAGGTGGGGTGGGGGGGGGATAGGAAAGTTCCCTCCGAGGCCGCTCCGATTTTGGAGTGGCCTGAGAGGAAAGGGGGGAAGGCAGTGTGGCTTGGAGCGGGCTCGGCAAGCGCCCTTGTGCGCACAGACCCCCAATTTTATAACATGCGCACACCTGCGCGTGCGCATGTTATAAAATCGGGCGTACATGTGTGCGTGCCGGGTAGTGCGCGCACATGTACGTCGCTTGTGCTTCTTTTAAAATCTACCCTATGGTTCCAGGTCTTTAGCATAGTAGGTTTATTTGAGCAATAAGAGAATAGAACAGAGAATAAATAAAATCAGATACAAAAGTAAATTGTAGATAATAACAACTACTGAAGAGAATACCTAAATATGTAAAACAAAAAAAAAAATATGTATATACTTTATATATATATATATATATATATATATATATATATATATATATAGTGTATATATTTACAGCAAAGGTTACATTTTCAATGGATCAGTCTGCTTTATGACATCTGGGAAGTGATCTTTCTCCCCCTCTAACTATTCTCACTTTTTCACTTTTTATACACTAAAACTGGCAATTGCTTGGGATAGGAGCAATGTCCCCTCTTCTCCTCTGTGTTCTTAGTTCCAAGCACTGCTGTGAGTGCTCTCAGACTTATGGTTTCACTTAATTTCTTTCTTTCCCATCATGCAACTGTTGGCATAACTACAGTTCTCAGATTCTTGCCTGTTCGTAAGCATTTTTTTGACATTTCACAGTGCAAAGCAGTAAATATGAGTTCACTAAGAAGTTGGTCTATGGCCTTCAAACTAGTCTCAGTTAACTTCCATTACACCTGCTCAGATTACCTGCATCTAACCAATTAATATCTCAGATCCTGCTCACATTACCATGTTCTTCTAGAATCTGCCACTGAAGCCTAAATCTAGTAGTACTGAACAGAAGCACAGAATGTGATGGCAGATAAAGAGCACTAGGTCCTTCTACTCTGTTTATTGTCCTTTCTGTTACAGTACTGCACAGTCTACGGTACTTGTTTTATGAATTAACATTCATTTTCTTTCAATTAAGGAACCTTTGTGCTTATCCCAAACTTTGGAGGTTTTTTTTCCTGCCTACACAAGGATACATTTTTCTTTACTTGATGTAGACCTAAACATTCTTGCCAAATAATAAGCATATGGGGAGGGAACCTTTCATAGAGTCCAATGGCGATTCATCTTTTGGGTCCTAGGGAATAAACAGCATCTTAAAATTTTACAGTCAATAAATGTTAATCCAAAATCATCAGTTGATACCAATGGCCTTCTGTCCCCTCCATTTGTATGAGAGAGACATACCAGATAGGAATGTCCATTGTTCCTCCTTCCCCCCTCCCTGCTGTATGTCCTTGCTATGAAATCATTGACCTGATAAGATTAAATCATTGCCTAATATATATGGCATTAGTTTAATGGTTCTCAATTAGATGTATGTGTACCCTTGTGGATACTTGTAAGCCTGTCAGGGGATACACAACCAGATCACTGCCGCATGGAGAAGGGTAGCCCCAATCGCAGAAAGCAACCACCTGTCTCGCCATACAAAGGATAACCTCAAGTGGCCATGGTCTGACCTGGAGAAGTAAAATGAAGATGCCCAACATTACTGCCACTGCACAGGAGATGCACGTTTGCGGCTGTCACCACTAGCACCACAGCAGCAGGTCATGGAATTGAAGCAGAGACAGCAGGTACCATGGGGAATGGTAAAAGTGCCGTGCTTCCAGTCCCAGAGGCTCTTTTGTTTGTCTCTTAGCTCCCTATTGCAAAGGCTTCCCGAGTAGAAATAAAGCTCGCACAGGTCAGAAGGAAGCAGCTACCAGAAAAGAAACCAGAGACGTTTCACTGTCCACCATGATAACTGCAGCCTCTCCCGAGTCCCACTACTGCTGTGCTTGTGGTGATTGCTCTCTTGCTCTTCTTCAGTTGCTGTGGGAGAGAAATAAAAGTTTAGGGAGATGGAGGGCTGAGAGGTGAGGAGAGCAACATGTGGAGATGAGGGCTGGGAGCTAGAGAGAACAAAAATGTGTGATTGGGTCACTGGGAGATGGGGAGAAGAATTGAGAAGGGATGGGATGTGGATGGTTTAGTAATACTTGGGAGGTCTGAAAGGGTTAACTGCAATTATAAATGAAAACAGAAATTGTAATACAGAGATGGAATCCAGCCTAAATTATACCGAGGAGTCAAAAACCTTCAGCATAATATTAAAAAATGTATTTTAGTTGTTAGATGGCACCAACATGTTTCTGTTCACTGTGATGTAGAACTAGCAGAGAAAGTAAGAAACCTTGGAGTGATAATTGACACAGAGCTTAACCTGAAACAACACATATCGTTAAAAGTAAGGGAAGGATACGCCAAACTCATGACTCTTAGAAGACTAAAACCTCTACTTACAACTAATAACTTCCGTTCAGTGTTACAAGCTCTAATTTTCGCTAGCACTGATTACTGTAATGCCCTCCTACTTGGCTTACCATACACCACAATTAGACCACTCCAAATACTGCAGAACACGGCTGCTAGAATTCTGACTGGTAAAAGTAAACGAGACCATATCACTGAAACCCTAACTGAATTACACTGGTTACCCATCAAGCAAAGAATACAATACAAAACCCTATGTACCATACATAAATTAATACATAATGAAAAAGCTGAATGGCTGAACACAGCCCTTCGCGAACACGTCCCTCACAGAAACCTGAGATCAGCAAATAAAGCTTTACTGACCATCCCCTCAATTAAAACAGCAAGACTAACCCAAGTAAGGGAAAGAGCGCTTTCCTTAGCAGGACCTATGCTATGGAACTCCATGCCTGTCGAGATCCGCTTACAAAGAGACATCAAAACCTTCAGAAAAAAATTTAAAAACATGGTTATTTAAACAAGCGTACAACAAAGAGAAAGGAGAGTAGAACACAAGGAAAATAGAAGGTGGTCTGCAGTACACCCAAGAACACTACCCCAATCTACAAGGGCATGTATTTTTATTTTTATATATTTTCGCTTACCACCAAAGAATAAAATACTAGAAGTTCTCTATTTTAAATCTGTCACTAAAAAGAATGGACATGATGTATCACACCCACCTATGAGTAATTAACAAACTATATTACCGTAAATTGTTGGCACCTGTTTAGTGGATAGAATTCATTATTTTTCCAACATTAATGTTTGTGCCTTATTGTAAACCGTTGTGATGGTACCTAACTTAACGACGGTATAGAAATTTTCCAAATAAATAAATAAATAAATAAATAAATCTTAGTCCCTGGGAACATTCTAAGCTCATGATTGTTCATGTATGTTCCAAAAACACATTAGTTATGGCTGTTTACTTCATACCTGTGGAAATTCCCCACTATGAATTATCCTCCCCCCCAGTCCCAGCACAAGCACAGCCTGCTCTCTCACTCCAAGCCCCAGGAGCAGCACAGCTTGCCTTCCTTCTTCCTCAGCCCCAGCTCAGGCTACCTCTTCAGCCTCAGTCCCAGCAAGAGCACAGCTGCCCATGGAAATTCCCCGGAGGCTAGTATTTACAGTATTGCCATGCCTTCTTGTTATGTTTATGTAAGAATGTGAACCCTGGGCTGAGATGAGAGGTGTCTCCACCCACCGGGAGGAGCCCTGAGAGCCTCACCGTCAGCAGGCGCAGTCTCAGTGGCGTGGGACACAGCTAGAAGTAGAGACTTTATTATAAAGGAAAGCAAAAGTAATGTCCACAGAATTGGAGATGTAGTAGTACAGTTCTGAGCAATGGGAAATACCCAGAGTGAGACCACAGTTGAGAAGATCCGGTAGTGGCCCGCGGAGCAGGATACGCCGGGGATCCCCTCTGACAAGTGTAGGCATCTCAGGAATACAGATCCGGTAGTGGCCCATGGAGCGAGGTATGCCAAGGATGTCTGTTAGGTAGATGTTGAAGAACTGGTAGAGATGCCGGAACCCAGAAGTGGCTCCCGTAGTTGGTGTGTAGATATTCTGTAGTGCAGGAAAGCTGAATGGCTTCTACTGAAGAAAGGCAGTAGTGACCCGAGGGTCGGGGTACACTGCGTGGAATCCACAATACAGTTCGTATAGTAGAAGTCAATAGAGGTACTCACAGTAGATGGTTCCTGGAGAGAGAGAGAGACCTGAGAAGCAGGTCTAGTAGCAGTCAGGCAGGTAGGCCCTCCGAGGAGCGGATAGCCAGGTACGCAGGGGAGCCCCCGAGGAGCGGGTACTCAGAGCGTTTAGATGCCAAGACCAAGTCAGGAACAGGAAGTCCTTGAATGAGGAGGATTCAGCAAGACGGAACTCCTTGCTAACTCAAAGAAGGCAAGGGCTGGTCAGATTAAATACACTAGCGGGTTGACGTCATCGGGAGGGGACGCCCCTGAGGTTCCCGCCATGACGTGTTCAAAGGAGGCCCTTGTGCTCGTGCACGCGTCTAGGTAATTCCAGGTCCAAGATGGCGGTCGGCAGCACCCACGCTGTCCCGGGAACGCCGGAGAAGTAGACGGGGATTGGCAGAGACCGCCATTCTTCCCAGACTTGATGGAGTGGGGAAAAAAGAGGTGAGCATGAGAGGTCGCAGCCGTCTGCGACCGACAGGCGTAACACCTCTCCAGCCCCAGCACAGCCTGCCCCCGCAGCCCTAGCCCCAGTACAACCTGCCCTCCCCCCCAGCCCCAGCACAGCCTGCCCCCGCAGCCCTAGCCCCAGTACAACCTGCCCTCCCCCCCCAGCCCCAGCACAGCCTGCCCCCGCAGCCCTAGCCCCAGTACAACCTGCCCTCCCCCCCAGCCCCAGCACAGCCTGCCCCCGCAGCCCTAGCCCCAGTACAACCTGCCCTCCCCCCAGCCCCAGCACAGCCTGCCCCCGCAGCCCTAGCCCCGGTACAACCTGCCCTCCCCCCCAGCCCCAGCACAGCCTGCCCCCCAGCAGCCCTAGCCCCGGTACAACCTGCCCTCCCCCCCAGCCCCAGCACAGGCTGCCCCCGCAGCCCTAGCCCCAGTACAACCTGCCCTCCCCCCCAGCCCCAGCACAGCCTGCCCCCGCAGCCCTAGCCCCGGTACAACCTGCCCTCCCCCCCAGCCCCAGCACAGCCTGCCTCCCAGCAGCCCAAGGTCCTGCCTCTCTATTTATTTATTTATTTAAAATTCCAATCCAGACCATTCTACTACAGTTCATAGTGCCTTACATCTCTTCCATACATAAAAACCTAATATGTACAAAATAAAAGGCTGAAAAACAGGAGTAACAAAAAAAGCAACAATGCGACCCAAATTTCTTTTGGTAGGTTAAGATTGAGAAGTGGGGTTTTAATGTTTTCTTAAAGGACTTTAAGGCTGGTGCTATTCGAATGGACTCTGGCAGTGAGTTCCACAGACGTTGGCCGGCAATCAAGAACGCTCTGCTTCTAGTAATATCAAATCTGTCTAATTTGGGGGTTGGAACTTCTTATAAATTTTATTGGCTGAGTGCAGCTGCCTTGTCAGTTTATATAAATGAAGGGTCGAGGCAAGCCAAGTGCATGAGTTGTTGTTCAGCAGATTTAAATGAGATTCAATACTTTATGCTGTATCCTCCAATAAATAGGGAGCCAATGTAGTTTCATATGGATGATAGTTATGTGGTCTCTGAGGGGCCGATGCAATACAGTGCACTCAGCCGAGTGCACTGTATAACCCGCAGTCCGACGTGGGTTAAATAGGCGCTAATCTACCCCTTAATGCAATAAGGGGATTAGCGCCTATTTAATGAGCATTGAAAGTGGAGTGGATGAGATAGCGCTCATACATGCAAATACATTTGAATGAGGCTATTATTCACTCCGCATTCAAAAAAAAAAGTGTGTGTCTCAGATGCACATTTAGCTCTCAGGCATTAATAGCTGAGCACATGTAAAAGAAGTACAGAAAAGCTGAAAAAAATGCTTTTCTGTACTTAAGTAAAAAAAAAAAAAACCTCGGCAGACCGCCGAGTTAGGAAGACCAATGCCAGTAAACTCGGCATCGGTTTTCATGACCGGCCGTCTGCCAGTAATGAAAACGGATGCTGAGTTTATCAGCATCTGTTTTCATAACTGGCAGACGGCCGGTTATGAAAACCGATGTCGAGTTTACCGGCGTCGGTTTTTGTAACCGGCAGTGCCGCAAGCTCGTGTCAGCAAGGAGGCGCTAGGGGCGCACAAGAGAGTGTGAACCCCTAATTTCCATATAGCATGGCGCCCCCCATGAGCGCATTAAGAAAGCAGGTGCTGACTTTTGTTGCGTTCGTGGCTGCTCTACGCCCTCACTCCACCCTCTCTACCTCTGTGGCGACTCCCTCCGGGTCTGATGGACGGCTTGCTGCCACGGCATCTCCATGCCGCTTCTCTTCAGCGTACCCGGACCAGCTCGACGCTGCGGATCTGCCATGTTCCTGATGATGTAGGGTGCGCGCGTTCCGAAGTATGTACCAGCAAGGGCGCGAACCTCAGGGGCGTCCCCCTGTATTGACGTCATCTGCATCCAACATAAAAGGTCTTCACTTTCGCTTACGAGTTGAGTTAGCAAGGATGGACGGACTACGTATCGGATACGGATTCGTCCAAGCTACTCTGCCTCCTTGGACTTACCAGAGATACCCGCTCCTCGGGGGCCTCGCTCTCTTTTCTCTATTTCAGATTGCAGATAGGAACCGGTACTCGCTCCTCGAGGGCCCATGTTCCTGAATACTCAGATACAGACATTCGTGAGTTACCACCTCTCTCTCAGAGCTTTCCCTGGAACCAGGTACTCGCTCCTCGAGGGCCTAACTCTTTCCAGCTACTGAGCCTCCTTAAGAACATATGTGAGATTGCATCTACTACTGGCTATATATACAGCATACCCTGTCTACTCACTATCTATAGTCTTTCTACAGCTCAGCAAACCTGGGATCGCAGTTCCAGTATCTGAGGGACTTCAGCCCTGCCGGACATATCAGCTCACTACTGCCACCTCTGGTGGTTCTTCTAACCTGTCTAATAAAAGAACTATCTGTGTCTGTCTCCATACCCAAGCCTAGCCGGTGGTCCCTCTCAGGATATCCTCCTGGGGGTGCTGTCATCTGCCATCGGCCCAAGGATTCACCTATTTACATTCCTTTCCAGCTGAGTACCCTCTCTAGCACTCCGCTGGTACAGATTGCCAACTCAGCAGTTTATATCGTAACAAGATTGCTAGTTCCACCTACAGAGCATATCAGATTACTAAACTCCTCCTTCCAAGGGAGCCAGTCCCTAACAGATTGCAACTCCTCATGGTCACTCATAACAGATTGCTAACTCCTCCCACTACAGGAGCATCCAGCAGCAGATTACAATAGATTGCTAACTCCTCCCCTCTGGAGGAGCAAAACCTAACACTTTTCAGCGCCCGTTTTCCGCATATTTTTTTGCATCGGCCCCTGAGTTTGGTACCAGTTAGTATTCTTGCTGCTGAATTTTGAATTATCTGCAAGAGATGTGTTGAGACTAATGGAAAGCCTAGATATAGAGAACTGTAATAGTCTAGTGACAATGGTACTAAGCACTGTAACACAGATGAAAATCAGAAAAACCTAATAGTGGTTTTAGATTCCTTAATAAGAATAGTTTATAGAAAGTGGATTTTACAACATGGGAAATGTGCTATTTCATTGATAAATTCTGATCTAGCCTCCAAAGATAATCCACTGACTACACCATGGTGTAAGCACCAGGTCCGGTATTGCCCCCCTCCCTGTGGGTTCTGTTATCAATTGACAGAACAAGTTTCCCTGCAAAGAATCCAAGATCTCTGTGATTCTAGAAGACACTCCCCCTTTGATGACCCCTATGGCTGTCCCCTTAGAATCCCCTAAAATTCATCTGAAGGGAGATGGAAGGAGGACTCAGTCCTTCCTCTTGCCAGTTGGGCTTACTACTACTACTTAACATTTCTAAAGCGCCACACAACATACGCAGTGCTGTACCTTGTTTCTCTCTTAATAGGCATTGTAGATGGACAGACAAAGCAAATATATGTTGTTGGGTTTTTGTTTTTTTTTTAAAGAAAATAGTTGCTAAAAAGTCAGACATCTAAGAATGAGTATTTTTTCATCACACCTTTGGAAATTAGAGGACAGGTCAATTAACAACTATTAACCAGGTAGTCTTGGAGAATGCACCCTTTTACCACCAGTAGCAGGGAGTGAACAACAGTGAATGGATCACCCCACTAGGATCTGTTATACACTTTTTCCAAGCAACTTGGATTGGCCACTATGGGTCTGAGCCAGTATGGCATTTCTTATGCTAAATCTATAATAAATGTGCTGAGGAAAGGTAAGGTCAAAATGTCAAACAATTACAACCGTGTAATACAATTTCATAAGGCACAGAAAAATAGTTTATCTTTGCGACTGGAAGGAATTAACTACAAAAAAGGAGAAAAGAATCCCAACAACTTGTAACACTGTGAAACGAAAATAATCTCAAATTGATTAAATGTCACAAGGACCAGATGTGCTTGGCAGACTAGATACAGAAAGATCAGGTTTAGCTCTTTAGCTTCACTCATTTTTTGCTTAAATGTAGGCAATTGATCAGGATCAAAGAATGTGCATGTTACATTCTTATCGTTAAACCTGCATTTACACCGATACGCCTGGGTAACCTAAATCCATAATCTCTTTCCTATAATTGAAAAACCTTCTACAACTAGATTGGGTTGCATTGTGACATATCTCACATAACCCAGTCTTCAGTCCCAGGAATGCTTTATACCTCTTCTGAGAAAACTTTTGGAAAAACCCTTCATGGTCTGATTCCAAAAGAAAGCACACCATCAGTGCAGAGATTTCTAGAGCTATTTCCGGGGAAGGCTCCGGATTTTGTGCTAAATTTATAGCCAGATTTATTGATGATGCATTTGAATCCTTAATTAGAGGCAGATAATAAGGGATAAGTGGAATTTCCATCATATGTCTTTTAAATAATTCTAGGCCTGAAGTATTAGAAAGTCCAGTAAAATTCACAGTCCTTAAATGTCTATAATTTGAAGATTGTCCAAGTTTGTCTCCTTGCAAACATATTGTCCCTTATGAGGGAATCACTAACTGCTTGAAGTGTAGTAATTTGTTGAAATAAATTTTTTCTAGCACATCTGCATTATTAAAATTTACATATCTTAAACTGCTACTTTAGCTTTGGCATCCATACGCTGATCTTTAACAGCTTTAAGGTTTAAAGATAGCTTGTTCTAATAACAGTTGCAGACCAAACAAGATCCGAGGTTGCCTCCTTAGAAGTAGAGGAAGATTCACCTTCCCAGTAATAATCAAGATTGGGTTGTACTGAAAAGGATAAAGCACTTTAGACAACTAGCTGAAACCCGCAGAAGATTTGTGGGCAAATGACAATAACTATTGAAAAACCCCTCTTCTCCCTCTCCTCTCTGCCCTCCCCACACTTCACTCACCCCCTTTTCCCTCTCTCACTTTTCACCCCATACCCCCTTCCCTTTACAAAAACAACAGTCAGCATATTATAATTGAGTTAAATGTCCAAATGGGAAAGGTGTAGCACTAACCACATCAGGATCCACAAGGTAACAAGAGGATTCAGTCAATTAGACAAGATTGCAAGCCAATTCCACTTTTATTAATAGTCAGTATCAAAAGGAGCTGATTTCGGTCCCCTGACATGGAACGTGTTTTGCCACTCTGGCTGCGTCAGGAGGGACAGAAGCCCAAATTATGAATAAATAGAGAAAATAAACAATAAAGGGCTACAAAATATTGTAATAGCAATATATACAGTCATACCCAATCAATGACGATGTGATGAAAGACAGTGTATCCAAAAATACAGTCGAGAGTCTCAGACAAGATATGATGAAGGAATAACCATGATGGGAAAGTACTTTTAACATAATAGGCAGGTTTTCAATGAGCTGGAAGCCCAAAAAGGCAGGAGGAGTTTGGCATTCATTTATTGGTTTTATTCTACTCATCAGTTGTTCTGAAATATTTATTCCTATTATGATCTTACTATTTTGACGTTTTTATTTCTTGATTTTATTTTATGCCAATTTATGCAAATGAGGGGTTGAGAAGGCCCAGCCCCCTCGGTCTGGTCCTGGTCTGTGGAATAGTTGGCAACCCTGCAAACACCTTGTGACCTCTGGGGTGGGTGGGAGAGGGAGAGCTGAATAACAGTTGACATTAGTAGCAGATACATTTTTAAAAAGTACATGCAGAGAGAAAAAGCCTTAGCAATTGTAGTACTGGAATATACTGTATTGACCGTCACATCAAAATATGCTCTTAGATCTGGCTTTAACCGGATTTTGTTCTTGTTCCTTCAGTTCAGTGATTCTTCCCTACAGAGCCAGGTTCCCACAATAAGACCAGGAAGGAAAGTAAATCCAGCCTTTATTTTCAAAGAGCAGATTTATCAAGCAAAGTTCCTCTAAAATGCTAGAGCAGTCCCTATATTTCTTATTTTAAAAACAGATTCAACAGCCAAGCTATAAACAGCAGTTTTTTAAAGGAAAAAAAATAACCCAGTAGGTAAAGAAATTTAAATAAGCTAATAATAAATGAATTAAATAAATTAAGATATTTAAAAAAAATAAAATAACCAAAAGGAAGTAAAAGAAATCTGGTCTCCCTGTGTCACTTGCCTGTTTCTTTTTCTGAGAAATGTTTGATAAAAAAAAATGGAAGGTTCCCACTGAGCAAACTGTGGAGAGATTTTGCAGACATATAAAAAAAAAAGAAAAAAACAACTTGCAGCACTCAGACCTTTACCCATTCTGGGCTTAGTTAATAGCAGTGGAGATTTATGCATGGGTTCATTCTGGTTAGAATGAATAATGAAATCATCTTTTAATTATCAGGGGGAGTGTCATGAATCTATTTTTATATGTTTATTAACCTGTTGGCTGCTCAGAGGACACAGTTCTCTGACCTTTTATTAAAATAGAAAAACAGAGTATGTGTAATTGTATCCCAGTGGTCTTTCAGTGAAAATCACAAGGCAGAAGGCATGATTTTTCAGCTTTGTTACGCGTGTCTGTTCTACTATAAAAACTGCCATGCTGACTCAGACCAAAGATTCATCAAACCTAGCATCCTGTTTCTGACCTATCTCCACATGTGTTATTCTGTTTATTCACTATTGTTCTGCTATCACAGCATTCTGTTGCTGCTCATAATGCTGTTGTTCATTTATTTATTTATTTATTTATTTATTTATTTATTTAAAAGCTTTTATATACCATGAATTGGGCAGTGTCCTGACCGTCTAAGCAGTTTACAATAAGATATTCATTGTTCATGTTCTATTCTGCACTTGCAAGCCAATGCAATACAGTATGCGTAAAAAACGTGCATCTAAACTGGGCGCCCATTTTTTTACCACGCGCACATTAATGTCTCTTGAGCGCTCAATGCAATAGGCAAAGGAGCCACCGTGCTAAAAAGGACAGAGTGGGGATAAATTGTGCACCTCTAGCACATCCATGACCTTGAATATTGTGTACAATTCTGGTCGCCACATCTCAAAAAAGATATAATTGCGATGGAGAAGGTACAAAGAAGGGCTACCAAAATGATAAGGGGAATGGAACAACTCCCCTATGAGGAAAGACTAAAGAGGTTAGGACTTTTCAGCTTGGAGAAGAGACGACTGAGGGGGGATATGATAGAGGTGTTTAAAATCATGAGAGGTCTAGAACGGGTAGATGTGAATCGGTTATTTACTCTTTTGGATAGTAGAAAGACTAGGGGGCACTCCATGAAGTTAGCATATAGCACATTTAAAACTAATCGGAGAAAGTTCTTTTTTACTCAACGCACAATTAAACTCTGGAATTTGTTGCTGGAGGATGTGGTTAGTGCAGTTAGTATAGCTGTGTTTAAAAAAGGATTGGATAGGTTCTTGGAGGAGAAGTCCATTACCTGCTATTAAGTTCACTTAGAGAATAGCCACTGCCAATAGCAATGGTAACATGGAATAGACCTAGTTTTTGGGTACTTGCCAGGTTCTTATGGCCTGGATTGGCCACTGTTGGAAACAGGATGCTGGGCTTGATGGACCCTTGGTCTGACCCAGTATGGCATTTTCTTATGTTCTTCTTATGTTCATGGCATCGGGCGCCCAGGAGACATGGCTGTGTGTGGGTTAGGGAAACGGACGCTCAATTTTATGAGAATCCGTTTTCCTAACCTGTGCACAGCCAAGGGTTAGGAAAATGGACGTTCATAAATTGAGCGTCTGTTTTCCTAACCTTACCGCTTTCAAGACTTTTTTTTTCCATGTTGCTGCTTTCTGTGGTTCCTCTTACTTAGTATCTCATGATATTAAGTATCAGTAGCATGGGATCTTCTTAGTGTTTGGGTAATTGCCAGGTTCTTGTGGCCTGGTTTGGCCTCTGTTGGAAACAGGATGCTGGGCTTGATGGACCCTTGGTCTAACCCAGCATGGCAAGTTCTTAAGTTCTTATGTTCTTAAGTCAGAAGAACCACAGAAAAGCAGTATTTTCTGCTTTTCTGTTCAGGGCTTGGGGCACCTCAAGATTTAATGCCAGCTCTGGGGCTGATGTTAATTTTTCTCTGTTAAAACATGTGCACGGTGATTTTTTGCATCAGGGGTCATAGCTAAAAGCCTCACCAGCATGGCATTTACATGTGATGAGCTCTATTAGCTACACTCTGTTTTGGACACGCTGATCTTATTGCATCAGGGGTTATGGATAGGGATGTGAATCGTGTTTCTGACGATTTGAAATATCGGTATGATATTTCAAAATTTGTCAGATGTCAGAGCCCCCCCCGAAACTGAAAGGAAACCCCACGAATGGTTCATGTGGTTTTCATATCTGTTTGGGGGGAGGGGAGAAAGGGAACACATCCAAAACCCACCCTGACCCTTTAGATCTAATTGTTTAGCATCCCCCACCCTCCCGACCCCCCAAAAACCTTTTTAAAGTACCTGGTGGTCTAGCGGGGATCCCGGGGATGATCTCCCGCTCTCGGGCCGTCGGCTGCCAGTAAACAAAATGGCGCCGATGGCCCTTTGTCCTTACCATGTGACAGGGGCTACCGGTGCCATTGGTTAGGCCTCTGTCACATGGTAGGAGCTATGGACTGCCGGCGCCATCTTTAAACATGTCCATTTTTAATTTAAGCACCTCATTTATGTCACGCCAGTCATTTTATCTTCATAATTAATACTGACATTATTTATCTACACATTTTCATAATTGAAATAATACATCTAAATGTTTCAGCTGAATGATTGTTGTCTTTTGTGTCTTTTTAAGTATATTTGTACATTCCTGTATGTCTTTATTATTTATCATTTTATTATTTATTATATTGTTATTATATGTTGGTAGACATGGCTCCATATGTCTGAAATGTTTTTAAATGTATTTACATGTATTTATTTGTTTATATATGTTTTTATATGTGTTTCTATTAGCCCCTGAAGCAGCTCTCTTGAGCAAAACGCGGCCTGAGTCGGGCTTTTCTGATGCTTAGTGCTGAATAAAGAATTAAGAATCCTTGGTGTTTACCGGTTCTTTTTTCTTGGTTGCTACTGCAATATTGGACCGGTTCCAGTTTGTTTCTTTGGACCCAGACTGCAGTGGTCACTGTTATCTCCCGTTTATGCACTGTAATACTGTTTATTTGTTTTGCTTGTTAATAATGTTTGGAGTTGAAAAAGTGGACTCTTCTGTGAATAAAGACCGAGTTAAGCTATCTGTTTAAGCTGCACATAGGAAACACTTAGCAGAGACAGAATAGTAAAATGTGTCAGACTGAAGGCTCTGCAACACATGCACAATGCATAATAGCTTCCTTCTAGTAAAAGTACAAACAATTGTAGATAGACTTCACAACTTGACAGTATATCACATTAATGCATACCAGGGTAGGAATGCATGGGTCTTCTCTGGGATCCCACACTCTTTTGGCTTCCACTCTGTCTAAATGCTGGGAACACCTGAGAGTTATCCCAGCACTCCTTTTTTAGTTCTCTGAGAGCCAATCTCGATTCTCAGGGGCAGGACCATATGGCAGGCTATCTTTAAGCTAGAACTAGTTTTTTAGTTATGGGTGTAAATACATCTCCTATGGCTAGCAGCTCTTCAAGAGTTACATCTCTGTGAGTTGTCCACACAAGGGCAAGTTCTCGATCAGTGGCTTCTGAAACAAGAACAGAATGGTTAGTAAGACTTTTATATAAAGAAAGATTCCTCAACATCTTAGAATTATCCAGACCCTTAGAACCCAAGCCCACAGTTATAGGAATCTGATCTGGAACTGGTTTCTTTGGAGCACTGGATAAAACACCCCCTTCAGGCACAGAGTGCAATGCATCATCGGAAGTTCCAGCTGAAGCACCCTCCTTAGGTACAGGGTCCAGCACTGCAGGCGAAGAATCCATCCCAGTACTCACAGGTTCCAGAAGACTGGCAGGGGTATGGATCTTGCTTAAGAGCTTTGGCAACTCCTGCATGTTCCATTTTACTTGTTCAATAATTTCTGGTAGGTCAGGGGTATTCTTTCCTAGAATAGCTCCAGCCCTTGTTGGCAGATCATGTGGAGCAGGCATCGGATCTGATGTAGGACTTGCACCAGGGTCCAGCCTGGAATCAGAATCCAGCTGTGCATTTGGCATCGCATTTAGCCCAGAAGCTGGATTCCCAGCAGGCTGCCAGAAGTCAGGATCAAAGATTGGTATAGTCACCTCCTCCGCATTTCCAAATCTTTGAACCAAGGCAGTGAAATACCCTTGAAAAGTATATAGAGCTGGGCAGTCTCTCAGGTACCACCATTTTAGGGCTTCTTCTGTAGCAAGAAGCTCATTGACTTCTCTTGGTTGGTTTCATTTCTAAAGTGAGGTGGAGTTTGATGTATCCAGGCATGGTACTGGTTCAGATATCAAATGGCTCTGGATATGAAGGTACAGTCTTGGTACAAGCTACAGCAATAGTACCATGTGCAGCAAGAGTCAGATCCTTTACAAGAACTGAGGTAAAAGCTGATTTGGATGAGATTTCAGATTCCCCAAATCTTTGCTCCAATGCTTCCAGGAAAGATTTGGAATCCCTTTGGGATGTTATCTGGAACCAGTCTTGAGTAAATTTCTCTGCTGCTCTTAAGAGGGACCTTTAGTTACCTCAGTATAAACATCTGCCCTCCAGCTTCTGTAATACCAGTTTTGCACCCATCAGTAAAGGCTGGCACTTCATTTGGGTTACCCCCAAACTTTGTTGGAAGTGCAAGAAGATCACAGTCCCTAGATCCTATGATATTACTTTGGGAAATAGTGGCATGGCCTAAGAGTCTTAAAAATAAATTGTATATCACAATCTGTATCAGTTTGAAATCACAATTGTTTTTATTTTAGCATAAAACAAGGACTGGAATGCAATCAGGATTGCTATATAGCATGCAGGCAGCACAGCTTGTAGGGAGTGGCAATTGCTTGGACAGCATTTTGAATGCACTCTGGCTGCAGCCTAATTAGCTAACACCTGAGGAGTCTCTTTCCAGCACAATACAAGCCCCTTTTTTCTTCTCTGTAAACAGCACTGATAATAGTCACAGTCTATAGCATCCAAAAATCACACTGACAAGCAATGTGGTTTCCAACTTCTTTACTGATAGTTGATTAGATGACCGAAGAATATTTACAGCACTCAAATCAGAATTTAAATAAAGTCAATGAATAATTATGCAGAAGAAAGATTAATAAATTTGCGACCTCACTCTTCTAGTAAAGCCTCTGATTCTCTATGGAAGCAAATTTTCCTTACTACGTGATCTCCTTTTATTTCCAGTTATTTGGATTAAAGATAGTTCAATCCTCCTTCTATTCCCAAATTTATCATGCCTTCTCCCCACTGTAGAATGGTTAGAATAGTTACAATACATTATCATAATGTGAGTCCTAGTTCTCATACCTTTCCTGAACTCTTCTCAGTACAGTGGGCATGCTCCTCTTGAGTGTAGCTCACTTGAGTCAGCAGCGAACACCTTCCCTCCTCAGGATCTTCCTAGATGAAAGAAGCCTCTTCCTAATAGAATGGAAACTGATTCTCTGGTACGAAAGGCACTCAGTTCGAGGTGGAAAAATATTAAGGGGTAGATTTTCATAGGAACGTGCGGGCGTACATGTGTGCGTGCTACCTGGCACGCACACATGTATGCCCGATTTTATAACATGCGCGCGCAGGTGCACGCATATTACAAAATTGGGGGTTGGCACGCACAAGGGGCGCACAATTGTGCACCTTGTGCGCGCTGAGCTGCACTGCCTTCCCCCGTTCCCTTCCCTCTAGCCTGACCTTCCCACCCCTTCCCCTAATCTTTTCCCCCAGCCCTACTCTAACCCCCCCAGCCTTTGTCTTTCCTTTTGCGCCTGCCTATGCTGTGTCAGAGGCCACTGGCCCCGCCCCTGGACCACCCCTTTAGTAAAGCCCTGGGACTTAGATGCGTCTCGGGGCTTTACATGCATTACCGGGCCTTTATAAAATAGGCCCGGCACGCGTAGAGCTTTTAAAATCCGGCCCTAAGGTTTTGTCTCCAAAAAGAGGGAAAATAAACAAGAGACACTAAGAATGGAAAAAATGTCCTTGCCTCCAAAACTGAGAAAATAGATACTAGAGATGTGAATCGGAACCGGAATTGGTTCGGTTCCGGTTCCGATTCAAATCGTGCATTTTTTTTCGTCCGGCCCGATCGTTTGTTTTTTTTTTTATCGGCTGTGCCCGATCCCATAAACAAAAAACCCACCCCGACCCTTTAAAACCGCTCCCTTAGCCTCCACCACCCTCCCGACCCCCCAAAAAACATTTTAAAATTACCTGGTGGTCCAGCGGGGGTCCCGGGAGCGTTCTCTCGCGCTCAGGCTGTCGGCCGATAAACAAAAAACCCACCCCAACCCTTTAAAACCACTCTCTTAGCCTCCACCACCCTCCCAACCCCCCCAAAAACGTTTTAAAATTACCTGGTGGTCCAGTGGGCCCCGGGAGCGATCTCCCGCTCTCGGGCCATCGGCTGCCACTAATAAAAATGGCGCCGATGGCCCTTTGCCCTTACCATTTGACAGGGTAACTGTGCCATTGGCCGGCCCCTGTCACATGGTAGGAGCACTGGATGGCCAGCACCATCTTTAAAAATGGCATGGGCCATCCAGTGCTTCTACCATGTGACAGGGGCCAGCCAATGGCACGATTACCCTGTCACATGATAAGGGCAAAGGGCCATCGGCGCCATTTTTATTAGTGGCAGCCGACGGCCCGAGAGCGGGAGATTGCTCCCGGGGCCCACTGGACCACCAGGTAATTTTAAAACGTTTTGGGGGGGGGGTTGGGAGGGTGGTGGAGGCTAAGGGAGCAGTTTTAAAGGGTCGGGGTGGGGTTTTTGTTTATCGGCTGACAGCCCGAGTGCGAGAGAACGCTCCCCGGACCCCCGCTAGACCACCAGGTAATTTTAAAACATTTTTGGGGGGGTTGGGAGGGTGGTGGAGGCTAAGGGAGCGGTTTTAAAGGGTCGAGGTGGGTTTTTAGGTTGTGTCCTAACTCCCATTAGTGTGCACTAACCCGATTAACGATTTTTTCACGATAAATCGGTGGAATTTCTATTGTATCGCACTCTTTAACGATTAATGACGATTTAAAAAATATCGGACGATATTTTAAATCGTCAAAAACGATTCTCATCCCTAATAGATACTGATAGAAAAACAACTGAAAGTTGAAACTCTTCTGCATTGGATCAATGACAAGTCTATACTCTGAAGGAATGCTAGAATATTGCCAGGGCCTTCCTTATCATTTGATCTAATCTTGTACAGGGATGCCCCAATCCTCTGTGAAGGGGTATCAAGGTTCTCACAGAAAAATCTCTAAATGTGGACAAAAAGAGTAAACACAGCTTCATATAAGTCAGTCAGTCTGTCTGGCTGGCTTTAAGGGGGAAAAAAAGAGGCGTGGTCATTGTTAAAAAATACCATCCTAGAAGCACAATCCACATGTATTCCACACATTAAGAAAGATGGAAAGAAGGCAAAACGATTACCGGCATGGTTAAAAGGGGAGGTGAAAGAAGCTATTTTAGCCAAAAGATCTTCATTCAATAATTGGAAGAAGGATCCAACAGAAGAAAATAGGATAATGCATAAACGTTGGCAAGTTAAATGTAAGACATTGGTAAGATAGGCTAAGAAAGAATTTGAAAAGAAGTTGGCCGTAGAGGCAAAAACTCACAGTAAAAACGTTTTTAAATATATCAGAAGCAGAAAGCCTGTGAGGGAGTCAGTTGGACCGTTAGATGATCGAGGGGTTAAAGGGGCACTTAGAGAAGATAAGGCCATTGCGGAAAGATTAAATGATTTCTTTGCTTCAGTGTTTCTGAAGAGGATGTTGGGGAGGTACCCGTACTGGAGAAGGTTTTCATGGGTAATGATTCAGATGGACTGAACCAAATCATGGTGAACCTAGAAGATGTGGTAGACCTGACTGACAAACTGAAGAGTAGTAAATCACCTGAACCGGATGGTATACACCCCAGAGTTCTGAAGGAACTAAAAAATGAAATTTCAGACCTATTAGTAAAAATTTGTAACCTATCATTAAAATCATCCATTGTACCTGAAGAATGGAAGATAGCTAATGTAACCCCCATATTTAAAAAGGGCTCCAGGGGCGATCCGGAAAACTACAGACCAGTTAGCCTGACTTCAGTGCCAGGAAAAATAGTGGAAAGTGTTCTAAACATCAAATTCACAGAACATATAGAAAGACATGGTTTAATGGAACAAAGACAGCATGGCTTTACCCAAGGCAAGTCTTGCCTCACAAATCTGCTTCACTTTTTTGAAGGAGTTAATAGACCAACAACTGAACCTAAAAAAACATATCAATCTGATCCTCAAGGAAGTCTTTTTCAAACTTAATGTCATGAAGAAACTGAAACCCTTACTTCATGCCAGTGATTTTCGCACCGTCATTCAAGCCACTCTCTCAACAAAAATGGTCTATTGCAACTCCCTCTTCCTAGGCCTCCCCTACTCTACAATAAAGCCCCTCCAAATGCTGCAGAATGCAGTAGCAAGAACCATCTCTAACACCCGTAAAAATGACCATATTACGCCCCTCCTCAAGAATTTGCCCTGGCTTCCAATCCCCTCTCGCATCGTATACAAAACCCTAACACTGACCCACAAAGCTATACACATACATACCGTATTTTTCGCTCCATAAGACGCACTTTTTTTCCCCCAAAGGTGGGGGGAAAATGTATGTGCGTCTTATGGAGCGAATATAAAAAAAAACCCAAACAAAAATCTAACACCCCCCGACTCCCCCAAGACCTGCTGACTT
Organism: Rhinatrema bivittatum; assembly: GCF_901001135.1. Lineage (NCBI taxonomy): Eukaryota > Metazoa > Chordata > Amphibia > Gymnophiona > Rhinatrematidae > Rhinatrema > Rhinatrema bivittatum. Next base: position 385,736,923 of record NC_042616.1, read on the forward strand.
AATTTCCTACAACCCCCCACCCTCCTGACAAATTAATTTCCTGCAACCCCCCACCCTCCTGACCCCCCCCCAAGACCTGCCAAACGTCCCTGGTGGTCCAGCGGGGGTCCGGGAATGATCTCCTGGGTGTGGGCCGTCGGCTGCCAGTAAACAAAATGGCGCCGACGGCCCTATGCCCTCACTATGTCACTGAGACCGACCGCTGCTATTGGTCGGTCTCAGTGACATTGTGAGGGCATAGGGCCGTCGGCGCCATTTTGTTTACTGGCAGCCGACGGCCCTATGCCCACACTATGTCACTGAGACCGACCGCTGCTATTGGTCGGTCTCAGTGACATATGAGGGCATAGGGCCGTCGGCGCCATTTTGTTTACTGGCAGCCGACGGCCCTATGCCCACACTATGTCACTGAGACCGACCGCTGCTATTGGTCGGTCTCAGTGACATAGTGAGGGCATAGGGCCATCGGCTGCCAGTAAACAAAATGGCGCCGACGGCCCTATGCCCTCACTATGTCACTGAGACCGACCAATAGCAGCGGTCGGTCTCAGTGACATAGTGAGGGCATAGGGCCGTCGGCGCCATTTTGTTTACTGGCAGCCGACGGCTCACGCCCAGGAGATCGTTCCCGGACCGCTCCTGGACCACCAGGGACGTTTGGCAGGTCTTGGGGGGGTCAGGAGGGTGGGGGGTTGCAGGAAATTAATTCGGCAGGTCTTGGGGGGGTCAGGAGGGTGGGGGGTTGCAGGAAATTAATTCGGCAGGTCTTGGGGGGTCAGGGGGTGGAGGTTGTTAATTTAAAGGGTTGGGATGGGGGGGGTTTGGGGGTTCCCAGAGAAAGAAAAGTTTTCTGATCTGGGGAGTGGACCGAAATGGCCCTCCCCAGACCCGAAAACAAAATGGGGAGAAAAAAAAAAGCTATGCACTCCCCTAATTTGCTCCATAAGACGCCCAGACGCAGAGCCGGTTTAGCACAATTTTTTTTTTTTTAAATTTTCCCCCTCTGAATCCTAGGTGCGTCTTATGGTCAGGTGCGTCTTATGGAGCGAAAAATACGGTAATTCAAACTGGCTCGTTGAGCCATTCTGCCCCGTATGATCTAACAAATCCACCAGAGCCTCCAATAATGGAACCCTCCACGTTCCCTCTCTAAAAAAAAGTACACCTTTCTTCCACAAGGGAACGAGCCCTATCTATTGCCGGACCCACGCTCTGGAATTCCTTACCCGCCTATCTCAGGCTTGAGACTTGTACCGCTAAATTCAGAGTCAACTTAAAAACCTGGCTCTTCAAACAAGCCTATCATCAATAATACCCTACTCTCCTCCATGCATACACCTGAACGATGCAAACACACCCGAACCCTCCATGCAAACCCACCCTAAACCCTTGTACATAGTACTTTTGTTTTTACAAATATCATGCTCAACGTTAACTTTTTGGCTATCTCATGTTTCAGAGTAGCCTGATTCCTATGTATTTCAATCTATGTTCTCATAGTTCCTTTCTTTTCCTCCCCTCCTCCCTGTTTTATGTACTTTCCATTATCTATGTTTTCTATTTGATGTAAACGGATATGATGTCCCCACTAATATCGGTATAGAAATTAAATAATAATAAATAAATAAATAAATGTGGATAAAGGTCAACCGGTAGATGTAGTGTACTTGGATTTTCAGAAGGCATTTGACAAAATTCCTCATGAGAGGCTTCTAGGAAAAATAAAAAGTCATGGGATAGGTGGCGATGTCCTTTCGTGGATTACAAACTGGCTAAAAGACAGGAAACAGAGAGTAGGATTAAATGAAAAATTTTCTCAGTGGAAGGGAGTGGGCAGTGGAGTGCCTCAGGGATCTGTATTGGGACCCTTACTTTTCAATATATTTATAAATGATCTGGAAAGAAATATGACAAGTGAGGTAATCAAATTTGCAGATGATACAAAACTGTTCAGAGTAGTTAAATCACAAGCAGATTGTGATAAATTGCAGGAAGACCTTGGGAGGCTGGAAAATTGGGCATCAAAATGGCAGATAAAATTTAATGTGGATAAGTGCAAGGTGATGTATATAGGGAAAAATAACCCATGCTATAGTTACACAATGTTAGGTTCCATATTAGGTGATACTACCCAAGAAGGAGATCTAGGCGTCATAGTGGATAATACATTGAAATCGTCAGTTCAGTGTCCTGCGGCAGTCAAAAAAGCAAACAGAATTTTGGGAATTATTAGAAAGGGAATGGTGAATAAAACGGAAAATGTCATAATGCCTCTGTATCGCTCCATGGTGAGACCGCACCTTGAATAGTGTATACAGTTCTGGTCGCCGCATCTCAAAAAAGATTTAATTGCGATGGAGAAGGTACAGAGAAGGGCTACTAAAATGATAAGGGGAATGGAACATCTCCCCTATGAGGAAAGACTAAAGAGGTTAGGACTTTTCAGCTTGGAGAAGAGACGGCTGAGGGGGATATGATAGATGTGTTTAAAATCATGAGAGGTCTAGAATGGGTAGATGTGAATTGGTTTTTTACTCTTTCGGATAATAGAAAGACGAGGGGGCATTCCATGAAGTTAGTGTATGGCGCATTTAAAACTAATTGGAGAAAGTTCTTTTTCACTCAACGCACAATTAAACTCTGGAATTTGTTGCCAGAAGATGTGGTTAGTGCAGTTAGTATAGCTGTGTGTTGTGTTCTGCCCCCGTGGCCATCCACGGGCACGGCCCCCTACCTCCACCAAGGCGGCGACCTGCCGTGGCAACTTCTGAAACGCTCCCCAGGGCCGGTGCCCATCACCCTGGAGATGGTCCGTGGTCTGGCCGCCCGCTGGGGAGCCGTCCCTGCCCCTCCCTCACGGAGTTCTGCTGGCTTTCCTCCTCGGAGGAAATCCAAGATGGCCGCCGCCATCTTTAGGCGCGAGGCCGCGCCCCCCTGCTGGATTTAAAGGGACCTGATCCCTTTAATGATACCTGCTTCCAATGATCCAGAGCAGAGGAAGTATTTAAGGAGGCTTCCTCTGCTCATTCCTCGACTTGGCAACGTCCTCCAACGCTGTCTAGTCTGCTTGCTTCGGTGAGTTCCTTGTGCTCGGACTCTGGTTCCTGTTTCGTCATGGTTTCCTGGTTCCTGACTTCGGATTGGCTTACGGTGATTCTCTGGTTCCTGACTTCGTCAACCATTTTAGTAAAATGGCACATTTTGTGCCATTGCCAGGATTGCCGTCTGCGCCACAGCTGGCCCAGCTGTTCATCCAGCATATCTTCCGGTTACACAGCCTGCCTCAAAGTATTCTGTCGGATCGAGGGCCTCAATTCACTGCCAAGTTCTGGAGGGCCCTCTGTCAAAAGTTCGATGTCACCTTGGATTATACATCAGGTTTTCACCCTCAGACCAATGGTCTCGCGGAGAGAACCAACCAGACGTTGAAGCAGTTCCTTCGCATCTACGTCAATGAAAAGCAAGATGACTGGGCTACCTTGTTACCATGGGCTGAATTCGCTCTTAACTCCCATCTCTCCGCGGCTACGGGATCTTCCCCGTTCCAAATTGTGTATGGGAAACAGCCACGCTCGCCTCTGCCCGTGCCCATCACAGTGCCATCTCCGGTAGCCCAGCTCTCCGCGGAAGAACTACACCGCCTGTGGGTATCCACACAACACGCCCTGATCAAGGCCAGTCAGGCAGCAAAGAGGTATGCGGACCAACGGAGAAGACCTTATCCACCTCTTAGACCGGGCCAAAAGGACTGGCTAAGTACACAGTACACAGTTCATCCGTTTGAGGCTGCCATCATCGCGACTGGCCCCGCGATTCATTGGGCCGTTTCCCATCATCCGGCATGTGGGTGCTGTCTCATATCAACTTCGTCTCCCTCCATCCCTCAAGATACACAACACGTTCCACGTCTCCCTCCTAAAGCCTCTGGTATTGTCATGGCCCTCCAGCACACCTCCTACTCCTCAACCTGTCGCCTCTGAAGATGACCTCACCTACCAGGTCCGGGAGGTGTTAGATGTGAGAAAACATCACAAGAAATGGGAGTATCTGTTGGCATGGGAGGGCTTCGGTCCCGAAGAGAACTCCTAGAGCCCATGGCTAACATCCTGGATCGGAGCCTATTGGACCAGTTCCACAGAGACCACCCATCTAAGCCCAGGCCTCCGGGAAGGCGCCCTAAAGAGGGGGGTACTGTTGTGTTCTGTGTACTGTTGTTGCCAGAAGATGTGGTTAGTGCAGTTAGTATAGCTGTGTGTTGTGTTTCACGCCCGTGGCCGGCCACGGGCGCAGCCCCCTACCTCCACCACGGCGGCGACCCACCGTGGCAACTCCTGAAACGCTCCTCGGGGCTGGTGCCCATCACCCCGGGGATGGTCCGCGGTTTGGCTGCCCGCTGGGGAGCCATCCCTGCTCCTCCTTCGCGGAGTTTTGCTGGCTTTCCTCCTCAGAGGAAATCCAAGATGGCCACCGCCATCTTTAGGCGCGAGGCCGTGCCCCCCTGCTGGATTTAAAGGGACCTGATCCCTTTAATGATACTCACCTGCTTCCAATGATCCAGAGCAGAGGAAGTATTTAAGGAGACTTCCTCTGCTCATTCCTCGACTTGGCAACGTCCTCCAATGCTGTCTAGTCTGCTTGCTTCGGTTTGTTCCTTGTGCTCGGACTCTGGTTCCTGTTTCGTCTTGGTGTTCCTGGTTCCTGACTTCAGATTGGCTTACGGTGATTCTCTGGTTCCTGACTTCGGATTGGCAAGTGGTGATTCTCTGGTACACGACTTCGGACTGGTGAGCGTCGACCCTCTGGCACTTGACCTAGGACTCCTTCAAGACCACCGTCTCCAAGGGCCCACCTAAGTCCCAGCGGCCCAGGTCCCTACGGGCTCCTCCTGGGGGGACCGTGGGCTTCCAGGGCGAATCTCCAGTTGGCCTTTGCACTGATACCCTGACCTCTCTAGGTCCACCTAAGTCCCAGCGGTCGGGTCCCTACTTGCTCCTCCTGGGGGGACCGCAGACCACCAGTGGTGAAGACTGCTCATCTGCTCATCTCCTTGTCTGTCTCCACAGTAGTTTCTATCTTCAGTGCCAAGGGTCAGCTGCTCTCCTCCTCTGTCCTGCCTCGCCTCCCGATGAGAGACCCTACGGATCCTCTGCAAGGTGTACATCCCCTCGTCGGCCCAAGGGTCCACAAGGCTGAGCATAACACTGTGTTTTAAAAAGGATTGGATAAGTTCTTGGAGGAGAAGTCCATTACCTGCTATTAATTAAGTTGACTTAGATAATAACCACTGCTATTACTAGCAACGGTACCATGGAATAGACTTAGTTTTTGGGTATGTGCCAGGTTCTTATGGCCTGGATTGGCCACTGTTGGAAACAGGATGCTGGCCTTGATGGCCCTTGGTCTGACCCAGTATGGCATGTTCTTATGTTCTCTTCACTGAGTTACAAAAATCAAAATACAGAAAGCAAATAGCTCCTGCCTTCAGGAAATCTAACTAAAAATCCCAAACCTAAAATAGTGTCTAGTGATGAAAAAAGATAAGGAAAGACCTTCTCAGTCTCCCTCATGAGGGAGTAAAATTCAATCCACTATTGGTAAATCTCTCGGAACCTCCCCAGTTAGTTAGTACATTCCTTTCGTAAGGAAACCACGGGTTCCTTACACTTATAGAATGCAGCGACTTATATCCCACCTTTAGATCACAATGCACAGATCCTGCTTCTACTTAGTAGGTATATATGCTGAGGCTTCACAAGGTTCATCAGCAATGCAATAGTCCTCACAATATTCCTTATGCTCAAAGACTGTACCTTGGCTGCTAACAGCAGGTGATATTTGCATTGACAGAGTGCGCACGCTAGATATGTTACGATTCCTCCTGTAGCTGTGCCACAGGAGGCCTCTCACCTTTTCTCTGGAGGCCGCACCGAAGCCGAGGTCTTGTCTGGACAGTCTGTCCCGGTTTTGCTCCATGGTCTGGGAGGCCTTCCTTGCCATCTGGGCCTGCCAGGGGCCTGCTCTGCTTCCTCCTTGACTTTCTGGTTTGGGCCTTGCCCCTTCTTCCTAAGGGGTAGGCCCACAGCTCTTCTCTTTAGTTATAGGGCCAGCCGGGTGTGGCCCATCTAAACTCCTCCCAGGAAGTTGCCTGCTTCCTGCTCTATAAAAGGACTTCTCTTTCAGTTCTGCTTTGCCATGCATTGGAGTTATTGCTCCTGGATGTCTCGCCTTCCAGCGCTCTGTCAGGCCTTCGTTCTTCGTTGGAGTTCCATGTCTCGTCTTGATGTCCGTCACCTGTTCCTGATGTCCTGTACCCCAGGTTCCTCATCTCATCCTTTCCTGGCATGCCATGTTGTGGTCCGTGATCAGCCCATGGGTAGTGGCTGTGTAGGGCGCTCATGGTACAAGGTCATCTTCACCTGCGCAAGGACAAGCCTCCAGAAGACTTCTGCTTCAGTCCTGAGTTGTCTTTGAATCCTTGCTTGCTTTTGTCCCGGTCTTTGGAGTTCCTTGCATTGCGTCTGTCCATGCCAAAGACTCTGACTGAACCTGTGCCATTCCAGCGTGATCCGCGACCAGTCTAGGATGGGCTGTGTAGGGCGTGCCTTGGTACAGGCTTCTACCGAATCTTCGCCATGTTCCAGTTTTCACCCATTCCATACCTCGTCTGGAGCCTGCTTCACATTCAAGCGTGGTCCACGATCAGCCCATGGGTAGTGGCTGTGTAGGGCGCGCTGCATTTCAGTCTCAACCCAGTACTTGATCTTGCTCCTGAATACATTTGCCTGCAGTACCTTGCTTCTGAACCTTCGTCCAAAGTCCATGCACGAGTCTTCGTCTGCGCACTCAAGTGAGTCTTCGCTTGTACCTCCAAGTTCTTCATCTACGTCTAGAGTCTCTATGTTCCAGAGCCTTTGTCTGCCTTCGTCCGTAGTCCGGCCTGCTGCTTCTTGTCATTCCTTGTGATAGGTCCAAAAAGGCTGGGAACGGTCGGAGGACTGTTCAATAACCAACACCATAGTGTTGGCTCCAGAAGCATGCAGGTCCAGCAGAGGGTCAGACCGTCCGTCTCCACCCATGCTGGGACACGCCTCGCCTACCCTCGGTGCTGCCTTGGAGTTTTCTGGGGTCGTGCCGAGGCCCAAGGTCACACAATCCTCTCAAGATGGGATCGCTGTCCTAGCGCTCTCCTTCTGTAACAAGATAGGGTTTATGCTTTCACTAGCAATGTGCTAGAAAATGGACGTCCATCTTTTTTGCAAACCATGTCTTAATCATTTCTTCAGTAAAGAAACTCCTCACTACAAAGAACAACCAGATCATGCTACACAGACCTACTTGAACACTTTCACAACTGAGAACTGCAGTGAGGATCTTGGAAGCACAGTGTTCTAGACTGCAAGAGTTGATAATAAACCTGCTCTTTCAATGAAAAACAAAGAATTCCTTAAGATAATGGATAAGGAATACTTCGAAAGTGAGTCAAACAGCAGGGTGGCATCACTTCCTTTCAGCATGCCAAGGCCTTGGTGTCCCAATAATAAGGAGCAGACCCTGTCCCGACTTTCTTCCATGTGTCGGATCCTGAAAATAAAATCAGAGACAAAGGATAATTTTGTAGCCTTCATGAAAAATATGTTTGACAATGGTCATCAGAGCCAGCTCCACCACTGAAGGAAGATGAAGAGTGCTGTATCTTCCTACCTTTAATGTATACCATCCTCAGAAATCTGGTCAAATCAGGAATGTATTTGATTCAAGGGCTTAGTTTAAAGAAGTTCTCTGAATGATGTACGTTTTTCTGAACCAGACTTAACGAGCAGCCTTTTAGGAGTCTTAATCCACTTCAGAAAAGAGCCTGTTGCTATAACAGCTGACATCCAGCAGATGTTCTACTGTTTTGTGGTCTGAGAAGATAATAGGAATTACTTAAGATTCCTATGCTACTGTGGCAATAACATCAGCAAGGACCTCATTGGGTACTGTATGAAAGTGCTTGTTTTGGTAACAGTCCATCACCGGCAATGGCTACTTATGGACTCAGACAAACAGCACAAGAAGGAGAAATGTAGTACAGATGCAAGAGAATTGTGGAAAGGGAATTTAATGTGAATGATGGACTCAAGTCGACACCTAGAGAGGAAGAGGCCCGTGGCCTCTGAAAAAGACACAACAGATGTTAGCCATCGCTAACCTGAGATTATATAATAATAATAATTCCAACATGAAGACATTCTCTTTGGAGGACAAAGCACAGGATCTAAAGGACCTAGACTTAAGAGTTGGCATACCACCAGTTCAGCACATCCGTTGTCTTAGCTGGGATCTCAAGAAAGACACCTTCACCTTTCAGGAATCAATTCTGGAAAAAACATATACCAGACATGAGATTCTATTGAAGGTGAACAGCCTGTATGATACACTTGGATTTGTAGCCTCAGTCACTATACAAGAGAAACCTTTGCTAGCAGAGCTTTCATGAGAAGCAGTGTTAGTAGTGAAAATTGTTGAATTGGTGCTAAATGAAATAGACTTTCTGTTATGGTTTCGAGGTGTTTGAGTGGATTCTTGGGTACTGTGGAAGATGACCAAGCCCATGGGGAGAAGCCCCGTGGGAAACCACAGTACTGGGCTAGACTCAGAACGCACAAACACAGAGATTTGTCTTTTATTGTATAGCTGATGTATACCATCAGAGGTGGCAGTAGTGAGGTGATCCAGAGGTAGCAGTCCAGGGACCCGCGGCAGAGGGAACCCATCTCACCAAGATGGTATAGGGATATCCAGGTGTAGGTTTCCCAGCACGGCAGAGCTGTAGATGAGACAGCTGAAATTAGATTACTCACTAGATGGTAGCTGTAAGGTTGATGATTCCACCAGGCAGAAGTAGATCGTAACAGGCACCGAGGGAGGGAGAGCAGGCCCTCGAGGAGCGAGTACCTGATCCCAGTAAGGCACCTGAAAGAAAGCAGAGGGCCCCCGAGGAGCGGGTACCCAGGTTAGAGAATACCCTGAAGGGCAGAGAGAGCTTCTAGCGGCAGCAAGGAAGTGGCAGAGTAGCTTAGACTGGATGAGTCCAATCCTTCAATCCAATCCTTGCTAACTCAATGAGCTAGCAAACAAGCATAGGCTAAATACCCGGATGGGTCACTCGAGGGGGACGCCCCCAAGGTTCCCGCCATTACGTGGATAAAGACGTGGGTGGCATGCGCGCGCGCACCCTAGGAGGCCCTTAGGAGAAACATGGCGTGAGACTTTGCCATAGCCGTTCCGGGGACGCCAGAGAATGCGGCTTGTAGACGTGGCGGTAGCCATCTTCCCAAGGCTAGCGGGGAGAACAGAGAAAAAAGTGAGGCCCAAGGGTCGAAGCCATCCGAGACCGACGGATGCAACACTTTCAGCCTGACATTGTTACATTTTACTCTGACAGAAAAGTGGGATCAGATTACATATATAGTTGTAAACTGGGGCCCCTAGGAGCCTACCTCTCCTCAATCTCAAACCCCATCGTATCAGATTTGAAATGAAACATAAATTGTAATAAATTAAATTTTCAACCTTTACATTCACATTGCCAGATTGTCAAAGGCCTCATGAAATAGTAAAGCCTTAAAGTTTTAAACTGAGTTTCAAATTCTGTCCTATTACTTGAACTTATCTTTAAATCTTATATATAAATCTATTCTATTTCTATATAAAATAACTAAACGTGACCTTTAGTGACCATTACATAATCAGAACAGAAGGTTTTATGTATATGTGAGAAACAGACTTGAATATATCAGAAAATCAATCTGGCTAGAATTAGGAATGTGAATTCATTTAAAACAAAAGTGCAAAACGTGATGAATAAGGCTAATTTGTTTCATTTGGGGGGTCCTGAACTGAATCCTGGCATCAGGACCCAGTCTCTGGGATGGCTCATGGTATCGGGCATGGGAGCAGGCTCCAGCCAACTCTAAGGCCCAGGTATCAGAACCTGGACTCCAGGGCGGGTTGTGGCATCGGGCCTGGGTCTGGGCTGAGCCCCCACCATCAGGACTTGGCTTCCAGTTTGGGTCACAGCGTTGGGTCTGGGCTTGGGCTCTGGCCTAGACTGAGGCCCAGGCATTGGGACCTGGTCTCTGGTGGGGGTGGTGGTGTTGTACCTGGTTTCGGGAGGAGGCCCCGGCGTCAGGATCCGGTCTTTGTGTCGGGTCATGTTGTTGGGCCTTGGTCCAGGCCTTGGCTGTGGTTCTGGGTTGGGTTGTGGCGTTGGGCCTGGGTCCAAGCCGAGGTCCTGGCATCAGGACTCAAACTCCGAGCTATGGCATCAGGCTTGGGTCAGGGCTCCAGCTAAGGCCAAGGCATCAACCTTGGGTAAGCTAAGGTCATGGCAACCTATGGTGGCCTCGGCCTACGTTAGTCCGAGGCTTCGGTCTAGTCATAGCCAGTGAATCTCCACCAGACTGCTTAAGTGGGGGCCAGGGGCATCCTAGCATCAGCATTTTTCTGAAAGGATGGGAGGGATGCCTAGTTTTCATTTTTTGGCCTTTTTTGTTTTATTATTTGATCCATTTTTTTTCAGGAATGAAACAAATCAAGCAATCCACGAACCAAAATTAATTGGAAATAACCTCTCGAAAATGAACCAAAAACAAACATGGATTTTTTTTCCCCTGTACATCCCCAGCCAGAATGCTAGCATTACATCATTCCTACAGAACTGAATCTTGTTGACCATGCCACAAGTTCTGTCTGCAGCTCACCTAATGCAGACTGCATGGTTGACACTAGGGCCATAATTTCTTTGCAGCTGTGGTGAGTCAGCAAGAACTCAATAATTTGCTTTGAACTGGTAAATCCTGTACTGAATGCAGAGATCCATCCTCAGGTGACTGTTCTGTACATCTGATTTTGGTGCATTCCACACCTAGGTACTTTTTATTGTGCTTCTCTTATTCAAGGGAGAACTAGAAGCATGTTTGTTCCCACTGGTGCACTTTCCAGTAAGCCTGGAGATCCAGATTTCCAGCTCATATTAGTGATGTCTACAGATGAAGTCTTATGTGGCTGTCATATGTGGGTAGAGCGGTAGGTCTATCGAAGAAATGTGTTCAGAAACCTTGTTTGTCTTAGGTGAGTCCTGAAAACAGAAATATTTTTGCCACAAAAGTGAAAATTAGCCTTTGAATGTATTTGCAGAAAATATCTGCAAATATTATTTTTGTCGTAGAATAAGATTTTTTTTTGTTAAAACAGGAAAATATGAGTAAATTGACTGATTTTGTTACATTGTTCAAACCCCTTTCCATCTTTATTTTAAATGGCAGAATGCTATTGAATCATCAAATGTTATCATTCTTTGCATTTTGCATGTATTTTCCCTAGTTGAAGGCAAACATTTTTTATTTCTCATATTTATATACTCCATTTCAAATAGCTGAAAACTCTCAGTATTATCTATGGATTTTAAGCATTATTTGGGGGTAGTGGAAGCCCATTTTTTTTTTTTTTTTTGGGATGGGGGGGTGAGGATGTAAATGGAACTTGCTTCTCATGTAGAGAGAGCTGTCAGGCAATCAGAAGATTAAATTTAATGGACTTCTAGTCATCTTTCAACCAAGCCAACTATGGAACTAGGTCCTATGACAATTTTTCTCACAAATGTTGTAGAATATTGGTGATAATATGAGGCAAAACTTTTATTTCTTATGCACCCATTGTGCTGATTTTAAAGCTCCCAATGCATTGTGGCGTTTGTTCTGCTTACCTGGAAAACAAGAATGAATCATAGAATATAGAGTTCCATAAGAAGACTGGCTCAGAATCTCACAGGATTCCTTCTCTCAGGTACAAAATTGTTATAATGATGACACCGATTTTGCTGTCTGTACATGGTTGATCTGTGATTTCTAGCTTGTAACTTCTATCAATCTGTTCTCCAATTGGTTATTACTCAATATTCCTCGAATCAAGAAGACATCGCCCCATTTTCAAGCAATTTCTTTTCTGGCACTTCACCTCTAGCATCATCTTTCCTCTGAGTTCCAAAATTCTTCTGATCTGTCCTCCTTTAAATGCAAATTAAATATTAATCTCTACAACTTCATCTTTAATTAGTCTTTTTGACAATTCATTTTTTTCATGTACTCTGTGCTGCTACATGGCTTCTAGACTCCTTCTTTTCCCGATGCCCTCAATAAGGGCATGGAATAAATGCAGAAGTAAAGAAACACAGATTCCTTTGTTGAATTAAAAGATATTTTTCTTTACTTGCTTGATTACTGCATATGGAAAATACGATGCAAATCCCTGGAATGTAGCTCCTGATGTCACATGGGTCCGGGATCAGCTTTAATCCTAGAGGTACTCTGTGGTGCTGGGTTGATCCCGCCAGAGAAGGATATCTGAAGAACTAGGGGGCCCTGCAGCAAACCAGCCTTGCCTATGTCAGAAGAGGTCTGTGTTAGCTCTTTGGGACTGGTCCTAAGAGGACTGGTCCTTGCAGGGGCATTCTCAGCCCCTGCAAGGAGGGTTCAGTTAGGGCAGAGTCTGCAGTTTAAGAATTGTAGTCTGGGTTCCATAATATCAGTAAATATATGTGTGCTGTATATGTTTTATGCTTATTTTTATGAAGTTTTGGATGAATATGTTTCTGCTGTATTTTCTAGATGTTGTACCTTGATTAGTGGTCCTTGTTATTTAGTGGGTAATAAGTTGTAGTATATAAATATACAATTTTAGCCAAAGATTTTGGACAATGAACAGTCATTGCTTGACACAACACATTCTGAGCTTTATATTCCATTTTTTTCTGTGAAGTATGCATTGCATATATAAATTATTTCAGTCAGCAAATTGAGCAAAAGGGGCCTGTGGTAACTTGAGCAGTAGGCAGCTTGATAACAGCCAGAGGAAACAGGAATCAGACTTTGGCTGTTTCTTAAGTGTGCTTTATTTACAGTGAAACAAACTCAAAAACAAATATGGCAGCACAGCTTTACTTCAGGAGTCACAATAAATAATACAGCTCACCTTACTTCAGGTATTGCACAGTTCTTTAAACACAAGAGGTCCTTGCATACGGTAGCTTTCTCTCTGCTTCCTGGGGCCTCTCTAACCCCTCTAGGCCCTTCCAACTTAACCCAAGCTAAAGGGAACTCTCCTGGACCAGAATATCTGCGGGATTGGTCCTGAAGGAGGACTGGGCCAGTTATCTGTGGTGGTTTTAAGGAGTTTCTTATAGACTTCCTCACATACCCTCCCTCTCAGCTCGGCCTTGTCAGGTCACGTGCCCAGCTGTGTCTGGGCTAATTCTGGCTCCTCCCCCAGGACATCCCCCTTCTGGGTGGACTGTCCCAGTTATCCGTGAGCTGGCTCCAAAGGGTTGAAAACTGGAGACAATCTCCTCCCAGAATTATTGGATAGGGGAGTTCGGGAAAGACTCTCACTTCCATTAAAGCTTGTCCTGCTGGGGTCGTTAACAGGACCTGAATGGTTGGTCATTTCTGTTTGTCCCCTTATATAACAGGCAAGTGTCTCTTTCCTTTTATGGTTGATGTGCTTTTCCTGAAGGAAGTCCTTGCGAATGAGAGTCTTGCCACACTTTGAATCCACCAATGCTTGGGTGGGAACTCCATCCAATTTGACTTGGTTTATAAAGTCCTTGAGTTTTGAATGAGGAATGTCCACAAAGTTGCACCTTTCGAGCTTTAACCAAGTGTGGTCCCATTCATGTTTCCAGTCGTCATTCTCATTCTGGGGTTCTATCCCCACCTCTGGTTACCTTTCATGTTGTACCGCCAACTTGTGTTCCCATTCCAGGTATTCACGCCAGGGATAGTCTTCCTCTTTATGATCTTCCAACTTATAGAAAGAATAAGTCCGCAGAGCTGGCTGACTTTGTGTATTGCCCAGTTCTCTTAAGGGCTCTTCATTTTCTATCTGTCGATACAGGCAATGTTCTTCATAGGAACATAAGAAGTTGCCATACTGGGGCAGACCAAGGATCCATGAAGCCCAGCATCTTGTTTCCAACAGTAGCCAATCCAGGTTACAAGTACCTGGCAAGTACCCAAACATTAAGTAGATCCCATACTATAAATGCTAGTAATAGCAGTGGCTATTCCCTAAGTCAGCTTGATTAATAGCAGTTAATAGACTTCTCCTCCAAGAACTTATCCAAACCTTTTTTAAACTGAGCTACACTAACTGTACTAATTATATCCTCTGGCAAGAAATTCTAGAGCTTAATTGTGCATTGAGTAAAAAAGAATTTTCTCCAATTTGTTTTAAATGTGCTACTTGCTAACTTCATGGAATGCCCCCTAGAACTTCTATTGTACAAAAGAGTAAATAATAGATTCACATTTACCCCTTCTAGACCTCTAATGATTTTATAGACCTCTACCATATCCCCCCTCAGCCATCTCTACTCCAAGCTGAACAGCCTTAACCTCTTTAGCCTTTTCTCATAGGGGAGCCATTCCATCCCCTTTATCATTTTGGTTGCCCTTCTCTGTACCTTCTCCAGTACAACTATATCTTTTTTGAGATGCGGCGACCAGAATTGTTCACAGTATTCAAGATGCGGTCTCACCATGGAGCATTACAGAGACATTATGACATTTTCTTTTATATTCACAATTCCTTTCCTAATAATTCCTAACATTCCGTTTGCGCTTTTGACTGCTGCAGCACACTGAGCCGACAATTTCAATGTATTATCCACTAAGATGCCTAGATATTTTTCCTAGGTGGTACTCCCAATATGAAACCTAACATTGTGTAACTACAGCATGGGTTATATTTCCTATATTTATCACCTTGCACTTGTGTACATTAAATTTCATCTGCCATTTGGATGCCCAATCTTCCAGTCTTGCAATTTATCACAATCTGCTTGTGATTTAACTGCTATGAATATTTTTGTATCATATGCAGATTTGGTTACTTCACTCATCGTATTCTTTTCCAGATCATTTATAAATATATTAAAAAACACTGGTCCAAGTATAGATCCCTGAGGCACTCCACTGTTTACCCTTTTCCACTGAGAAAATTGACCATTTAATCCTACTCTCTGTTTCCTGTCTTTTAACCAGTTTGTAATCTACGATTTGCATGCAAATCTATCACTTTACCCTCCGTTACCTTGGGTACAAAATTAAATAGTAAGCCCTGTGAGGATAGGGAATAACCTGTAGTACCTGAATGTAATCCGCTTTGATGTGCATGTTGAAGTGCCGAAAAGCAGAACATAAAAATCTAAATTTAATCTCATGTATATTCATAGTGGATAGTCTGAAAACCAGACTGGTAAGGTATGCCCTGAAGAATGGGTTGATAACCACTGCCCTAATCTGTGACCTTCTTGCCTTGTTTGTTTTGTCTTGCCCTTGTTTGTCTGCTCTAACAGGCCAATCTAATACAGTGTGCTCAGCACACTGTTTAACCCGTGGTCGGATGCGGGTTTTGGATGCTCATCCACAACCCCTTGTTCTATAAGGGAATTAGCACATTCAAAACACGCGCTCAACCCCCCGCAAAACTAATAGCGCTCATCACATGTAAATGCAGGTTGATGAGGCTATTAGCTATTCTCCCCTGATCAAAAAAAAAAAAAATTTGCGCCCATCCCGCACATTTTTACACATTTTTACCCTCAGAATTTAACACCTGCCCAGAGTAGGCGTTAATTTCTGAGCAGCCCAAAAAAGTATACAGAAAAGCAGAATATACTGCTTTTCTGTACTTCCTCTGAATTAATATCATGGTGAAATTAAGTCAGAGGAACAAAAAGGACAGAATGTAAAAAAAATAAAGTGTGCCGGCGGTCAGGTTAGGTTAAGGGACGCTCAGTTAACGAACATCCATTTTCCTAATCCGTGGCTGTGCACAGTTTAGGAAAAATGGATATTCGTAAAAATGAGTGTCAGTTTTCCTAACCCGCTGACAGCCGATATCGCCTGGGCACCCACTGCCGAAGAGACACTAGGGGAGCACTTTTGTCCCTAGTGCCTCCTTGGTAGCGAGACCCCTCATTTAATTATTCAATCGCGTGCCCAGGAGAGGTGCCTGGGTGGGCGTTAGGAAAGCAGGTGCTCAACATTGAGCTCCCATTTTCCATGCTGCTTTATTTGATCAGCCTGACAGTCTTGACTTGCATTCCCTGTTTAGTGCAGGGATGGCTAACTCCAGTCCTTGAGCACCACAAACAGGCCACGTTTTCAGGATATCCACAATGAATATGCATGATATAGATTTACATACAATGGTGGTAGTTTCTGCAATTCTATCTGATGAATATTCATTGTGGATATCCTGAAAACGTGGCCTGTTTGTGGCTCTCAAGACCAGGGTTGGCCATCACTGGTTTAGTGAGTGCCCTTTAATCCCAGCCCTTGGTGTGTGTTGCGACTGTGGCCTTTGGATCCTGGTGCAGGTACGGCCTCTTCTTCTGATTTAAAGGGCCAGCGGCGGGAAAGGCCAGTGGTCGCACCGGAAGTCCTCATCTGTCAACTTCCTGCTTCAGCCCTATAAAAGGGCTCAGTTCCTGTTCCTCAGGGCCTTCAGATTGGATCCCATGGTTGTCCATGTTCTTTCTTGCCGGTCCAGGTCCTCCGTGGTCTTCATGTGTCTGAGATGGTTCTTCGTTCCATGTCTTGATGTTCCTGGTCTCGTTCCTCGTTGGAGCTCCTTCGTTCCATTGCCCTGATGTTCCAGAGGTCCTTCATTGCCTTGTCCTGATGTTCCAGATGTCCTGATGATCCTGAACTCCGTGTCTTTCAAGTTCCAAGTGTTCTAGCTCTTCAAGTCCTCCAGATGGCCACCCCGAGGGTAAATCTGTATTGATCCGGTTCCTGTTTCCAGTCATTGGAGCCTCGTTTGGTTGGATCCCTTTCTGGTGCTTGTCTTGCTCCCGCGTGGTCCGTGACCAGTCTTCTTCGGTTGTGTAGGGCGCGCAAGCAGACAGGGTGGTCCGTGACCAGCCCAAGGTGGGCTGTTTAGGGCGCCCTGAGGGACAGTGCCCACCTGCACCTTCCAAGTTCCAAGTCCTCGTCTGAGTCCTTCCAAGTTCCAAGTCCTCATCTGAGTCCTTCCAAGTTCTAAGTCTTCGTCTTATTCCTGCCCTCAGCCTCCGTCTGGCCTCACGCACTTATCGTTCCCAAGCGGCGGGTCCGAAAGGGCTTTCGAGTGGCCGGAGGGCTACTCCTGAGACCAGCATTGCATTGCTGGGTTTCATTGGTGCGTGTAGGTCCAGAGGAGGGCTGATCCTGCCTGCTTCCTGTTCCGAATTCCTTGCCTTAGTTCCAGTCCTGTTTTGTTCCTGCTGCGCCCGTGTTTGCATGCTCTCACCTCCCTCAGTGTGCTTTGGGGCTCCTCCCTGAGTTGTGCCATGGTTCAGGGTCTCACGCTCTCCCATGAGCTAGCGACTGCGCCTCCGTGCCCTCATCACCACCCATAGGCTGTGCCTACACCAGGATCTGAAGGCCACAGTCGCAACAGTGTGTCTGTTTCAGTGTAAGTCCTGCCAGCCACCAGTACCCAAGGGCTCAAACCGAGGGGAAGATGACTGGTAAAGGCAGATGTATACCTGATCTTGTTCTGCATGAGCCAGTCTAGGCAGAGTCCAGCCACACTCCTGTTTGTGGGGTGTAAAACACCAGCAGTATGCCGTGGCATTTTCCCAACCCTCTCTTGGAGGCAAACTAACCAGACTGTTTTTCAGGATACCTATAATGAATAAGCATGACACTAATTTGCATACCTTGGTGATGCAGTGTATGCAAATCTTTTTCATGCATATTTATTGTGGCAACCATGAAAACCTGGCTGGCCAGGTGTGCTTCCAGGGCAGCGCTGAAATAATGGAAATATTCACAGTGGTAAAAAATGTCTGCTATGACACAATTAAACATATATGTGAGATTTATTTATTTATTTATTTAATGAGTTTTATATACCGTCATTTGGAAACGTCAAAATAACGCCATCATAATGGTTTACAAAATAAGGTTACAGGGATAAGGGGGGTTAAACAAGGGATGCAAAGTACAAACTGTCAGTTTTTTGTTTCATTCTAATTTATGAAAACCTAGAAGTGATGAATTTTATTTATTTATTCATGAGGTTGGATTGGAGGGCGATGATGTTGTGTTGTTCATTGGGTAAGTTGTTATGCTTTATTGAACAACCACGTTTTTAACTCCTTTTTGAAGGTTTTTAGGTTTTCTTGAGTTCTGAGTTTAGTCAGTAGGGAGTTCCAAAGTTTTGGGCTACCAAGGGAGATTGCTTTTTTTTGGGTTGAGGTGAGTTGATTTGAGTGTGTTGGTGGTGTTTTTAGGAGTCCCTTATTTGCTTATCTAAGGTGTCTGCTTGGGGTATGTAGTTGATTGTAGGGGCTTAGAGATGTACAGGAGGAGCCACTATAAACACTTCATTATTGCCCTCTGATCCACCCATGAGGCAAGCACACGAGGGGGTGTTCACTTATACACTTATGCCACATTTAACTCCCAGAGCACTTAACCCTGAATTTATTTACTTCAGATCAGGACAGAAGTAAGTCCACAAAGGACCTCTCACATCCACTAAACTCTCGTTATTTTCTTTGAGTGTATGTCTTAATTTTCTTTTACTCCTATACTAGCATCTATCATATTTTATTCCATGGAATGGGAAATGAAAGACAGCACAGAGATCCCAAAGGATCTCATTTTTTTTAAACCCCTCTCAGCTGTTTTGGGTTGACAGGATACAACAAACAAAATACCAAGAAGCAAAAATCGGGTCAGCCCTAGTCCTCTGCCCTCGTGTGCCAGAATGATTAAATGATGCAGCCTATGCAGACCTGATAAAGGATAACATGCGCCATGCACATCGTAAAGGAAGTGTTAAGGCTACACACTGGAGAGTGAGGAAAGGCTTAAAAGCTCATGGAACTAGAGTTTGTTCACAGCTTTCCAGCGATGCAAGGCCTCTGAATGGTTGCTTTTGGGAAAGGATGACATTTATTATTTTTTTTTGTGTTACGAGCAGGGCTGAATCGAAATTTTAGTTTTACTCTTCTCAACTTTCCTTAGCTCACTGAGAGTTTTCAGGAAACTCTGTGCACTACTGTTGCACAGCTTTCAGGTTGAAGAGAGAGGGCACTCTTGCATCAGGATTTTTCCTCCCATGATTATAAAAACCTAGCATTTATAGCCACTGTTCATCGAAGTAGCATTATATGTATTATCTAGGTAAAGTAATCTTTCGAGGGTGCAGGTTTCACTGCTACTCCTTAATTTGATTCAAATGCACATTTTAATTCAAAGGAAGTGCTGTGCTGGTTACAGCTTACTTTGAGGTACCTGCTGCGAACCTTTCTGTGATGTGAAAATACATTGATTTCCAAGCAGCAAAACTGAGCTGCCTTCTACAAGCAAAATTCAGAAAAGGCCGTTTTCCATTCATGTTTCTCAACAGCAATTAGTGATTACTATTTATTTTAAACCCATTCGACAACTGGCATGCAAACTGAAACATGAAAAAAAAAAAAATCAAATGTTGATTGCTTGATGACACTATGTATTTATTTATAAATTTATAGCCTGCTTATCTATGATACTAAGCGGGTTACGAGATTACATACATATTCAATCAATTTGACAGTTGGGTCCATTTCTTCAGCTCCTTGGTAGTGATGCTTCCAGCAGGAATATTTTTGGGTTCTCTGTATCCTGTTCTTTATCTGTAACAGTACGAGGATTATGTTCAAAGCCATCCAGCCATGTTAAAACAGCATTAACCCTCCTAATTTGCCCTGTCTGAAAATTGACTTCCCCTAGTCAGCTAAAAGTGCACAGGGTCTCCCGCATCCAGATTGTAAGGAGGCATTCCCAGGGGAGGGAAGAGGATAATGCCACAAATGCATGATGTGTTCAGAAGGACTCACACTATTTTACCCCTCAGCGGCCCACAGAACAGCAGCAGCAAAGTACATAGGTGCTTATAGCTTGCCTACTTTATGCTAATTTTAGAGGGTAGTTTATCTTTGAAAATTAGCATAAGTTATGCAAGCTATGAGCACCCATGTGCTTTGCAAATCTGTGAGTCAGTGGACATTTGCCCCCTCTGTGTCGGTGTACTTGAAGTTCTTCCCTTAATGTCACAGGGAAGTATTAAGCAATGGTAATTTTCTTAAAAAAAAAAAAAAAAAGATACTGGGTCGGGTTCACCGGCACAATCCGCCGTCTGTTTTTATTCCAGTGGGGAAAAGGAAGAAAGTTCAGAATGCTTTTAATTTGGTGACCTGGCATTGCCCTGGTAGAAAACCACCACAGAGGAGGTGCCTTCAACAGCAAGTCCTAGTTTAGCCCTGACCTTTCAGGGGGCGACTTTTAAACTGCCTGCATTGGGCGAAGCCCATGGATACATCTAAGCTGCAGACTTTGTACCAGTGGTTCTAAGCCCCCTTTAAAGCTGTGTCAGCAGCACACGGACCTAAAGCAAGTGGAATCAAGATTCTCTTTGGCCTGGATATTCAGTGCATCCAGAATTTGGCACCCTAGGATTTGCCTTTGTTGCCCTTCCCTAAATCTGAGCCCGAGTGAAAGCATGCGTGCAGGTTCCCTTTGAAACTTACCACAGGTAAAAAGTACCCACCTATGTAAGTGGCTTTGAACATGAGCCTCTCGAGGATCAAGCCCACAGATCGATGCAGCAATCTGGTTGTTAAAATACTGTGCCCTAAATTTCAACACACAGACGCTCAGATTATTTTTTTTTTAAACTCCTGATACAGCAAGCTAATGATATGCTAATGCATCGGGAGTTTAATAAAGCGAGTCACCTGTAAAATGTGTGTTCAGCACAGGCGAAATGTACATTTTAATGCAACAAGAGAGAGAGAGAGTGTCCCTGACAAGCAGATTGTGCAGCGGGAGCAGCCACTACTTACCCAGATAAGTACTGACTTATCCAGCAATCTGGCATACTTCGGCTTTGCGAACCAAACCAGATAGCTGGATAAGTCGATACTTAATCACAAAGTGTATTTGACATTTTTTTTTTACATTTTCTATTTTTTTATGGGTTTTAAGTGCTAGTGCAGTAGCATTGGAAACTGAACTCCATCTCTGACCCTGGAGTGAAGTTTCCAGGGCTAAGAGAATTCTGGCTGGGCCAACTTATCTCTCTGCATCGGGGAGCAACGCTTAATGCTCTCATTTGCATGGGGATCTCCATGCGAGGATGCTAAATATTATTACCATTGTAGAACACTCATTTTGTGAGCCTAAAACTCCTCGCAGTGTCGGCAGTAAAGTTTATGCTCGCAAACTGAGCATTCACATACAAGCAGGCTGCACCTTTTTGCAAGTGTATCATTCTCTGCTTACTTTGATCAGACTTCGTGTTCATCTCCCATGCCCAGAGGGAAGAAATACACGGTAATACATTTTCTCCAAACTCTTAGCAGAAAAGTGGTGCACATTAATTTACCAGGACATTTATGAAGTGCTTTTCATAAATAAGCTACCTAGTCTAGAGCACACTGTACAAGTCAGCGTCTTTATGAGAAGATGTTTTAGCACTTAAGAAAGAGGAAATATGAAGTGGTACCCCCGACGGGTTGGCCACTAGATGACACTAGGTCCCTGTACAGAACTTTAATATCATGAGCCTTCCATCCTCCCTCAGTCCCTCCCAACTGGAGGGCTGTGGTTGGTTGCCCCAACTCTCTTTAGCCCAGCCATTTTAGTACTCCACATGGTCAGATTCAGAGAGCCTCTGAACAGTGAGGATGTTTAGGTTTTACTGTCTTATGAAGCCTCCTAGCCTCACCCCAAAGTTTCAGTTTGAAGTGATACCTCATCGTGCATCCCTGCCAGAGGATCCTTCTCCTACTAATTTACAGAGAGATAGATTTTTATGCCTGATTATCCTTTGGGGCAAAAGGGGTCTCATCCAAAAGACTGAAGACCTGTGAGCCCACTCTACACCCTAGATGAGGCAAGCACCAGTGACAGATCCTGCTGAGAGAGACAGTGATGGCTGAAAATGTATCCAGCTTTACATGTAGAAGTATTTTTTGGACCTAAGTAGTGTGGGGAGGTTTTTCTGATCCACCCTTCCCCACAGGAATGCAGTGCTGGCATAGCCTGATTCCCTTCTGATTTTTCCCCAAGAGAAGTCCCCAGTAACAACAACTAAGGATTAAAGAGCAAGATCGGGAGGCCTGAATCAGATCTCTGCGCATGGGAGGAGGATGGGTTAGCTGACCAGGAAGATAGATATGGAGTCAGGTAGGACTTATTTTGCTCTGAAGTTGGGGACCCCTACAATAGTAAACACCTCAGTATGGAATCCCTACTCCTCTCCCTTACAGACACTATCATCAAAGGCATGGATGCCGGTAACTCCTACCTCATCGCCATGCTTGATATCTCCGCCGCATTCGATACAGTAAATCATAACATCCTCATCAACACTCTCATTAGCATAGGGATCACAGGTACCGCCCTTTCTTGGATAAAGTCCTTTCTCCAAAACCGTACTTACACAGTTCTCACCGACAACTTCACATCCCCCCCTGTTCATCTCGACTGTGGCGTCCCCCAAGGATCCTCCCTTTCATCCACCCTATTTAACATTTATATGCTCCCCCTCACAAACCTCCTCTCCAACCTTGGTATTACACACTTCATCTATGCAGATGACGTGCAAATCCTCATACCCTTCACTAACTCTCTACTCACTGCTCTCCAAAAATGGAACACCATCCTCGCCTCCATTTACCAACTCCTCACTGACATGCACCTTGCCCTTAACCCGCAAAAAACTGAACTCCTCCTCATCTCCTCCAAACATGCATCCATACCCTTTCCCTCTACCCTCCACCCCCCTAACTTTCTCTCTGACAAAAGAAACCTAGGGGTTATTCTAGATAACCAACTAACCCTCAAACCATATATCAAATCTATCCTTAGCAGCTGCTACTTCAAACTACAAACTCTCAAAAAACTCAAACCCCTTCTCTACTTCTCTGATTTCCGCACAGTACTTCAATCTATAATTTTCTCAAAGATTGATTACTGTAATGCACTCCTACTTGGTCTCCCTGCTACCCACATCAAACCTCTACAACTCCTTCAAAACGCTACTGCACGCATCCTTACTAATGCCAATAAAAAAGACCACATCACTCCCACCCTCATCAACCTCCACTGGCTTCCTATCCACTCACGAATTATTTACAAAACCCTTACCCTCATCCACAAAAGTATTACTAACGAACATTACAACTGGCTAAACCCACCTTTCCTCCCTCGTACCTCCACAAGACCCACCCGCTCCTCTCTCCGTGCAACCCTTATTCCCCCCTCCATAAAATCCACAAGACTCATCTCCACCACTAATAGGGCCCTCTCCCTCGCAGGCCCTTCCCTTTGGAACTCCATGCCCCTTGACCTACGCACAGAAACCTCCACACCCACTTTCAAAAAGAAACTCAAAACCTGGCTCTTCCTCCAAGCATACCCCCAATCATCATCATCTCCTACTAACACCCTTACCCGAAATCCTTCTCTCACCTACACTCCCCCACAGGACCTACACCCAACACCCACACCCACCCCCTCTAAGGAACTACAAACCTAAAAATGTTACTCAGCACAACCGCATACACTTTCTTACCTCAATTATTGTTGTTTTGCGCCTACACAATCTTGTATATAACCTGTGTACACATCAATTGTCCCTTGTACCCCTGTACATAGCTTCTCCTTTTTGTATATAACCTGTGTACACATCAATTGTCCCTTGTACCCCTGTACATAGCTTCTCCTTTTGTATCCACTCCATCCCCCTTCCCCTTACTTAGTCTCGTCTACCCCCTCCCCTCCCTCCCCTTAGTTATTTATTTTACCTTTCTAGTTACTTACTATGTTACTTTGTTTGTTACACAATGTTCCTTGTAAAGGCTTTGCCTACATATTTTCGGTTGTAAGTTATCTGTAAACCGGCACGATGTGCAAACGGTTGCCGGTATATAAAACAAAATAAAATAAATAAATAAATAAATAAATAGTAACAAGGAGGATGTACTTGCTACCCCTTCATGGGGTTATCGCAGAGGAAAAGCAAGAGTCAGATGAGGATACTCTCCAAGGTTCTCAGAAAGCCCAAAGGAGAAGTAGAGCAGAGTTTGGATGTGAAAGAGAAGTTTAATGAAAAGAGTTTTCTAACTGTAATGGGAATCTGCAGGACTAGGAGACAAATTGTGCCTAAATGGACCTTGCCATGGGTATCCGAGGATTACATTTCTGAGAGAGAAATAGATGAATCTTTGAGCTGATCAGGATATTTGTGAGTACCCAAAGCAGTGTATGTGTAGAAACTGAGTGGGCCTGGGTAGGCTGAAGAGTAGATTAATAAGTGAACTTGAGGCGAACAGTGTTTTTGCTTCTGCTCTATTTTATTGCAGACTACTGGAAGACTTTCACAATAAATCTTTTTGTTTGGAGCACATTTCTGGTGTGGACATGTGAGTTTTTGATTGAAAATGAGAGCATGTCCAGCCTAGTTTGACCCTGCAGGGTGGCTTGTCCCCAGTCCACTGCCCAAGAGACTGTGTGTTTCCACCCTGGGAAAGCTGCTCCAGTGCTTTCCCAGAGCTGGAAGGTGACCCTGGAAGAAAAAGGGGTTACATGAATGAAATCTTACAGGCCTTCCTATTTTTTTATTTAATAAAAACTTTTAACCCGTGCATTCCAGTCGAACAACTGTTCATTGCAGCTTTCAATATAACACATCCATAAAATAGATATATTCAAACATATACATAATCTTATAATACATGCAATAAACTACTAGCATTTAAATCCCAGCTCAGCCTTCTCCTGCACAATATACTTGTTAAAATAATTTTGCTTTCACTTTTTTTCTAAAATGTTACTATTCTTATTCTGCTCTCAATTCTGGTTCCAGCGAGTTGCAGCATAATGGCCCAATTATTGAAAAAGCCTTTCTTCTAGTCTATTCCAATCTAAAATCCTTGAAAGAAGGTACAATTAAATTCTGATTTGAAGATCTTAAACTCATGTAGGAACATAAGGCTGTATCACCCTAGATAGGCAAAACCCCTCATTAAAAAGTTTTGTGCATCAGTGTTAAAATTTTAAATTGTACCCTTTCATTTATAGGTAACCAATGGAGTTTCCACAAACTAGGGTAATTTTTTCATTATATTTTACCCCAGTGAGTGGACCACCAGACAGAGTTTGCCTGGCTCCTCTGACTGGGCCTGAAAACGAACTCAAGCAAAACTCCTTTCTACCTCCTAACTCTCAGAAAACCTAAAGGGACTGCCCCCGAGCTTTCTGTAGAGAGCTGCCATATAAACTCTCAGGGGGACGGCCATTTCAGATCCCTCAAAGGAAGGGGCTGCTTTTGAATGGTAACATCCCCCTCACAGTAACCTGCACTCTCACTAGCTGCACTAAAGGCTCACCCAGATCTTAATGGTGACGAAACCGTAGGGTCCATCACACATAGTTTCTTAGGGGTCAGCCATTGTAGATTTTCTTATTTGGCTTTAACCAGCCCCTATTTGATAGTCTTATAGCTGGATACTATTGCGCAGGGACTACCTAAAGACCCAATAATCATTACAGTACCATCAGATCTATCAAGACATCTGAAAGAGCACTTTGAGATCTGAAATGTCCTTTCTCCTGACTAATCTGGGAAGCTTTGGAGCTTCATTATATTCCTCTCCAAGAGTTTCAGGATTAAAAAATGCAGTCATTAATTGGTTTTGAGGGGATAACCCTGTATACAAAGGGATAAGCTGACCCCACCACATTTACAGACAAAAGCAGAATCCAGAGAAAAAACTAGAAAAGTGAAAGTGAATTTAATTCAATTCATATAACTTAATATACTGCTTATATCAGAACAGTTCACAATAAAAATAGCCAACAAATACTATCAGTTTAAATAATTCAGTAGTTCAGCCTAATGAAACATAATAAAGCAACAAAATGCAAACTATTAAATAATATAATAAGCACACAAACAATATTAAATCAATCAAATCAGAATGATATAACAGCTGTCAGCATAAATTCAAAGACAGAAACACAGATGATGAATCGACCGCAAAAGCAAACCATATAATGTAACATAAAAGCTTAATCTGCACTTGCATTTGATCTTCAAATGGCATAGCGATCTCAAATAAATCACTGTTAAGAACATAAGAACATACAATACTGGGTCAGACCAAAGGTCCATCAAGCCCAGCATCCTGTTTCCAACAGTGGCCAATCCAGGCCATAAGAACCTGGCAAGTACCCAAAAACTAGGTCTATTCCATGTAACCATTGCTAATGGCAGTGGCTATTCTCTAAGTGAACTTAATAGCAGGTAATGGACTTCTCCTCCAAGAACTTATCCAATCCTTTTTTAAACACAGCTATACTAACTGCACTAACCACATCCTCTGGCAACAAATTCCAGAGTTTAATTATGCATTGAGTAAAAAAGAACTTTCTCCGATTAGTTTTAAATGTGCCACATGCTACCTTCATGGAGTGCCCCCTAGTCTTTCTATTATCCGAAAGAGGAAATAACTGATTCACATCCACCCGTTCTAGACCTCTCATGATTTTAAACACCTCTATCATATCCCCCCTCAGCTGTCTCTTCGCCAAACTGAAAAGTCCTAACCTCTTTAGTCTTTCCTCATAGGGGAGCTGTTCCATTCCCCTTAAAAGTAAATACCCCTCATGGGGCTTGAATACACAACCCTGAGATAAAGAGTCTTATGCTCTACCAACTGAGCTGTTGGCTCTGCTTACTAACTATACCAGATGTCAAAAAGAATGGTTGGTGTCTCCAGAAAGATTTCTATAAATAAAAAGTATGGGGGGAAAAAACCATGATTTAACTGCTTTCCAAAATTTTAAAAAGTTGGATTCCACCTGGATGTCAAGAGGAAGTGAATTCCAAAGGAGTGGTGCTTGATATGAAAAAGAAGATTCTCTAGTGTGATCCAATCTTATAACTGAGGGATGGGGAAGGCATAAGAGACCTATCTGAGAAGAGCGGAGAATGTGTAGAGGAGAATATGGAATGAGAAGTTTTGAAAGATAAAGAGGAAACCAGAATGGAAAGCATGAAATGTTAAAGTATCTTGAACCTGATTCAATAGGAGATAAGTAACCAGTGTAACTCTTGCAAAATTGGGGAGACATGGTAAAATTTATTTAAGCCATAAATAATCTTCGCAGCTCTGTTCTGTACTATTTGTAATCTCTTTAGTTGGCATTGTGGCAGGCCTAACAAGTGAGAATTACAATAGTCAAACCTTGAAGTGACAAAGTGTTACGACTGTCGCTGCCCGACATCTCCACTCCGCCGTCCTTTCCTCTTTGGCGACTCCTCCCACGGTTGATGGATGTCTAGCTGCCACGGCGTCTTCCTGTCGTCCTCTCCGGCGTCCCCGGTCCGGCTTGGGCGCTGCATCCCGCTATGTTGTTCAGCTACCATAGGGCGCGCGCGCCGCATGCCCCTTCTTCTTATTCCTTCTTTGGCGTGAACCTCAGGGGCGTCCCCCTGTGATGACGTCACGCATCCTGGATACAAAAGCCTACTCTGTTTGCCAGCTATTCGAGATAGCAAGGGATTCCTTACGGATGGGATTTGCTTTCTGTACCCAGCTACTCTGCCTCTCCTTAATTGGACTTACTCTATCGGGGTACCCGCTCCTCGGGGGCCTCTCTCTTTTCTTTCAGGTTGCTGTCTGGAACTGGTACTCGCTCCTTGAGGGCCCATGTTCCCGGACTCGCTGCCTGAGCTTACTTCTGCTTGGAAGAAACCGCTACCTAGACCATCAGTGAATTACCATCTATATTCTCTCAGAGCTGTTCCCTGGAACCAGGTACTCGCTCCTCGAGGGCCTGCCTCTATTCCAGCTTCTGTGTTACCTTCCGGGAGAAACCGCTGTGTGAGTAATCAGTCAACGAGGCTCTATACCAGAACCCTGTGTATGCTCCACTGTACTCACTATCTCAGTTTCTCTCCACTACAGCACAGCTATTGAGGATCGCTGTTCCAGTGTCCTGAGGGACTACAAGCCCAGCCGGGCTTCATCTCTACTCAATACTGCCACCTCTGGTGGCTTCTCAACTCTGTTTAATAAAAGATAATTCTGTGTTGTGTGTCCTAAAGCTGAGCCTGACCTGTGGCCCCTCACGGGACTTCCCCCGTGGGCGTGGTTATCTGCCACAGTGTCCAAGGGTCCACCCAAAACCTTACAAACAATAACATAAAAGCATGGATCAACAGATTCAAGTCACACAAGACATCAAGTAGTGGCCTCAAGCAGCAGATATAGAGAAGGAAGAAGAAAGACTTTTGAACAATACTGGAAACATAGGCTTCCATAGATAGTTTTGAGTCTAATTGTACCCCGATATAGTGATAGTGTCCATCAAGGGGATAGGGACTTCTGACATAGAGGGAGTGACAGATGGGACAGATTGATGATGACAGACCCATAAACCTGATTTAGATGATTGACCTTGAACTTGTGAGAGGAAAGTCATTCAACTACTCTGTTCAAATATTCATTGATTGAAGAGAGAAAATGAGCATATGGTTTCCATAAAAGTGGTAATTTGAATATTGTCCACATAAAAGGATGGTCTGAAACCACAGTCCTGAATTAATATAGCAAGGGGGGATAGATAGATATTGAAAAGTAGGGGAGATAGTATTGAACCCTGCAGGACTCCAGAGGAGAAGGGTTTCGCAGAAGAGAATTGACGATTCCATTCTACCACAAAAGAGTGGTCTTTCAAGAAGGAATAGAACCAGGACAGAGATAGATCTTTAAGTCACAGGAGAAACAAGTTATAGTTGATGGTGACATTCACTAAAGCAAGGATAGAAGAGTCGGTGTTATGTCCTTTGCGGAATCCAGACTGACAAGGATGCAGCAAATTCGTTTTGAACACAAAGTCTTTAAGTTGGTCAAAGATGAGTTTTTCAATGATCTTTGAAAACATCAAAAGACTAGAGACAGGTCTGTAATTGGACAAAGAAGATGAGTCTAGTGAGGATGTTTTAAAAAGAGGGTGGGCACTTGCAACTTTAAATTGATCTGGTATCCCATTTGTTAAGGAGGAGTTCATAATTGTAGAAAACAGTTTTGCTAAACCCAGGGATGTGTTCTTCAAAAATTTGAAGATATAGGGTCCAAAGTAGAAATTGTAAAGTGTAGAGAGTTCCAAAGAAGATTGATACCAGCTACTGTGGTTAAGTTGAATAAGGAGAGAGAGGTTCCTAACACTGATATAATTGTTTGGGATAAAGCACACTCTGAACCGAATTCCCTTCGCAATGTGACCAGATGAGATACAAAAGAGGGCTCAGTAAACTGCAGATAGCACTGCAGACAAATATGTTCATTTACATTTTGGAGACTGAAGTCAATTTGGAGGACTACAGAAGGGTAGAGGCAACTCCTACTCACAAAGTGGAAAGAGGAAGGAAGTGCTCTGCTAAAGGAAACACAGACATATCAAGACTCTCACAATTGAAGGGTGTCTCACATTCACACACAGTGAGCTCCTTCTCTCAGGCATCAAAGCCTAAAAACCATGAATTTTAACCAAGAAAGAGCTACCATTTTCTGCATTTTCCTCTAATTCCAACCATTTGTTCCCTCTGGTTTAGAATCCAAGGGCATACAAACATATTTATTTTCATCAGGGCTGCTCCGGCTAGCAATTACCTCCCATGCAAGACTTTATCCCATGATGGATTATTTTTATGGGAGGAAGCTCTTGTTTATGGCCTGGGCCATGGTGTCTTGCTTTCACAGTGTGTAGATAGTAGGTACATCCCATGGGGTGAGATCCTGGGACAAATCAAACAGGACCAGGTTCTGGGTGTTAAAATAAAGTTTACTGATTGGTGATAATCAAATTAAATTCCATTTGTCCTCAGTGTTGAAGTTACATCTGACAGTAAGTACATGTGTATTTCTCTGTAGATAGGTGTCCTTTTATGCCAAGGATCTGGGTAGAGCTTCCATGGTGAATTTTATTGTGTAAAGCTCACCCAGCAGCAAACCTGGATTCCTATTGGAGGAGTCCCCATAGCAAAACAGCCTTACCTGACTCCAAATCCTTCCTGCACATTCAGCCTGTCCTGGTCCCATGAGTGGAGATCCGATTTGGGTCTCCTGATCTTGCTCTTAGTTGTTGTTACTGGGGACTTATCTTGGGGAAAAGTCAGAAGGGGATTAGGCTATGCCAGAACTGAATCCCTGTGGGGAGGGATGGATCAGATAAAATCTCCCCACACAGCAAATGTCCAAAACAATCTTTAATGGTAAAGCTGGATACATCTTTAGCCATTACTGTCTCTCTCAGCAGGATCTGTCACTAGTGCTTTTCTCACCTAGGGTTTAGAGTGGGCTCAGAGGCCTTCAGTCCTTTGGATGAGAGACCTTTCATCACAATTGGTAATCAGTTGTAAAAATCTATCTCTCTGTAAATTAGTTGAGAAGGACTCTCTGGCAGGGAGTGCACAATGAGGTTTCACTTCAAACTGAAACTTCAGGGTGAAGCTAGGAGGCCTACTAAGAGGGTAAAACCTAAACTTCCTTACTGTTTGGAGGCTCTCTGAATCTGAACACATGGAGTTCTAAAATGGCTGGGCTAAATTGGGTTGAGGCATCCAACCACAGCCCTCCAAGTGGGAGGGACTGATAGGAGATGGAAGGCCCATGATATTAAAGTTCTGTACAGGGACTCAGTGACAACTAGTGGCCAACTGATAGGGGAGCCACCCATAAATGAATTAAAAAAAAACACTTTTTCCTGCTACAAGCTCCCCCCATGAGGACTCTGTTAACAGTGCCTCCTGCAATAGACCAAATGTGTGTAATGGGTTTAGCACCATTACTACCTGCCATTGCTAGCTGGCTGGAATATGATTGGTTAGCAGCAGAAGCAACACTTACCTCGCAGTGACATGCAACCAATGAGAGAGTGGACTGCATAAATATGTAACCCCCAACCTGATCTGTCTATAAGGTGGTGGGGCATACACTCAGTACTGAGGCTACGTCCTGGACTCACTTTTACACAATTCCAAAGCAGGTCCTCCAAGACACTAGGCATTATGTATACTCTAATTTTCTAAATGACAGTAAAGAAACTGGATATTGTGATGGTGTTCCACCATAAATAGGGACTTATTTTTTAGTTTTATTTTATATTTCCCAGGAATTCATCAGTGTTTACCTCAGCAAGAAGAAGAATGATATTTACCTCAAAAAATAGTTGTTGCGGCGCTCCGGCCGCGTTGGCACCGCAGCTGGACCTGCTCACCTCGCGCGTCCCTCCACGAACGCTGGCCTTGTCGCCGCCGCTAGCTCCTGGCATCCTGCGGCTTCTCCTGGGCCTTCTAGGCCCTTGACCTCTCCCGGCTCCTCACGCCGAGGCTCGGTGTCCACGCTGGTGTCGGATCTGCCCCTAAGCGCGCGCACACGGAACTCCCGGCCAACATGGTTTTCGAAAACATCATAGCACAGAGACACTACTACTGGCACTAACAGACAACATCATGAGAGGATTCGATAACGGTAAACATTACATTCTAGTGATGCTAGACCTCTCAGCAGCTTTCGATACTGTAAACCACAACATACTTTTAAATAGACTAGAAGAAATAGGATTAGGCAACAAAACAATCGGCTGGTTCAGATCATACCTAAGCAACAGATATTTTCAAATTCAAATCAGAGATTCTATGTCAGAAAAAATAGACCTTCAGACAGGAGTACCACAGGGATCCGCCCTGTCTGCCACACTTTTCAACATATACCTACTGCCATTATGCCACCTACTAGCCGGCCTGGGAATCACTCACTACATATACGCAGACGATATTCAATTTATACTACCCATTGACGATACAATCGAGAAAACATTAAACATAGCGAACATGTACCTAGACATCATCAAACAACTATTAAATCAAATGGAGCTAGTAATCAATATAGAGAAGACAGAATTCCTTCATTTAGAAAGAAAAAAACCATGGAGATCTCACACAACCCAATCACACTCAATAACAACAAACAAATAATACTTGCAGAGAAAGTCAGGAATCTAGGAGTAATAATAGACACAGAACTAAGCTTAAAACAACATATATCCATAAAAGTAAAAGAAGGATATGCCAAACTCATGGTCCTCAGAAAACTTAAACCACTTCTAATGACCGCCAACTTTCGATCAGTACTACAAGCGCTAATATTTGCAAGCACTGATTATTGCAATACCCTTCTACTAGGCTTACCATACACCTACATAAGACCACTACAAATATTGCAGAACACGGCTGCAAGAGTATTAACTGGAAAAAGGAAGAGAGATCACATTACGGAAACACTGGCTGAGTTGTACTGGCTTCCCATTGAACAAAGAATACAGTACAAGACACTATGCACTATACACAAGTTAATACACAACGAAAACGCAGACTGGCTGAACACAGCCCTTCGCGTACACATCCCCAACAGAAATCTAAGATCAGCCAACAAAGCTCTTCTGACTATTCCATCAGTCAAGACAGCAAGACTAACGCAGGTAAGAGAGAGAGCATTATCCTTAGCAGGACCCATATTATGGAACTCCATGCCACTGGAATTAAGACTACAAAGAGAAAACAAAACTTTCAGAAAAAATCTTAAAACTTGGCTATTCAAACAAGCCTTTCAAAAAGAGAAGGGAATCCAGGGAAATGCAAGGTTTAAACCAGGTAAGTGCAAGGGACAAAACACCCTCACAAACAGAAATCACTAGGGTATATGTTTTTGTTTTAATAGAATTCATCAGTAAAGGATAAGTTACTTATAGATATGAGTCCTTGACTCAAAACTGCTATAGAATCGACCGGGACATGATAGTGTTCACACTCATTAAACAACTTACATTGATTAAAACTATGTTACTGAACATTATGGCACCTGTGTAAACTGATAAGAGGTTAATAGCATTACTTTTGTGCCTTACTGTAAACCGTTGTGACGGTACCCACCTTAACGACGGTATAGAAAAAGTTTTAAATAAATAAATAAATAAATAAATAAAGGACCAAGCGCGGGAAACTCCTCCACGGCGCGCCATAATGACATCACCTGAACCCTGTATATAAGACAGGGCTCAGTCCCTTGATCCTTGCTTTGGCAATCGGGTCGACACCGTTGGTGCTCTAGTTTGCCTCGTGTGTTCCAGTGTCTCCTGTTCCAGCGTTTCTTCGTTCCTTGTGTCTCCGTGTGTTCCTGTAACCTTCTCAGGTAGTACCTCTTCGGACTGACCTCTGGTACTGACCTCTGCCTGCCTGACCATTCTTCTGTCTACCACCTGGAACTGACCTCTGCTTCCTGACCATTCTCTCGTCTGCCGTCTGGAACTGATTCTGGTATTGACCCTTGCTTTGGCTGACTATTCCTGACTGATACTCTGACCCTTGCACTTCACTCAGACACTCTCTTTTGGCATACTGTGACTACCAGACCAACCTGCTTGGAAACTCACCGTGGCTTCCACTTGACTAGACCCGCAGGCGCTGCCTGTCTCGCCCGGAGAACCTCCCTGGACTGCTATCTCCCTGAGGTCTCCAGAGCTTCCAGATCGGGTTTAGTCTATCCATTCTGCATCAGCCGCGCACCTTTGCTCATGGTGGGCACACCGCTCTGCTATCTCTCTGGGAGAACACCAGAGGCCCACCTAAGTCCAGGCGGTCTGGGTACCCAAGGGTTCAACCTGCGGAAACCCCGGACTGTTATCAGTGAAGCTCCAGTTAGCTTCTCTCTCCTTGTTTGCTCTGCCTCCTGGTGGCAGGCACTCTCTGGGTCCGACCAGAGGGCCATACCAATTCTGCACCAGGCCAAGGGTCCACCTCCAGCGCAACAACAATGGGTCATTTCCACTGATTTCTTCTGTTTTTGTTCTTGTTGTAATAGACGATGGTAAATTCCTAGGTAAAATAAAATAAAAGCTGAAAACGAAGGTCCTCAAACATATAACTTTAATGAAGCAGCTGTTCAACATGAATAATATGGCACTTGATACAAGTTTATATGGTAATATCCTTAATGTAACAGAAAGCAGTAAATTTGTGGTCCCTTAATCTCTCCCTTGGGGGTCTCTTCTTTCTCCTTGAATAGAATATTAAGTTTCCCTGGGCACATTGGAAAGGGTTCTCCTATCCTCTTAAGAATTTCTCTGAAATACCTAGGATCCACTGCTTGATCTTGAATGCTTCAATTTTCTCCTCTGCTCATCTGTTGCAGCTTGAGAACACCTCCTTGGCTGTGTTCTTTTAGAGAGATGGTACTATTCCTCCTCTTTCCTCCCCATTATGATACCAGCTGGGTATCCACTCCTTCTGTAACCTATTTTCAGATTGGCAACAGAGTCCCTTGGAGTGAGGGACACCTGAATGGCTTAAAAATCAACTCTTTATTCCTCTCTCCAGAGTAGGAAGGGTAAATACAACACTCATCAAAAATCATGCAATGAGTAAATAATGAAAAAAAAAGAGATAAATCACCAACCGGGGATGCGCACAGATAAAATTTTCATTTCAATTCATTAATGTTTTTTGTCTTAAAAAATATTTATTTGTCTCATTCATTTGTTTCCCTTTAAAATCAATGGGGGAAGCAATACATTCTATTCTGAGCTCCAAAATTGGGGATTTCTATTCAAGTTAAGTGAAACTTGCAAGCAGTTTGTATAGTTTTTAGCTGTTATTATTTTATGAATATTGTATTTCTGATCCTGTTTTATCTTGTGTAAACCGATGTGAAGGCTTGTCCAATGTATCGGTATATAAAACTTAATAAACCATTAACCCATCAACAGCAGAGGGAAGGGTATTCTAAGATACCAAGCGTGGGGCACAGTGGCACCAAGGGCAGCATTAATAGCCCATTATATCATGATAGGGCAAAGTAGCCCAGAAACATCAACAGCCCAAGACACCCTGAGAGGAGCAAAGCAGCACCAATAGTGGCAAGGATAGCCCAAGGCTCCAAAAGAGTGACAAAGGGCAC
This sequence comes from Rhinatrema bivittatum, assembly GCF_901001135.1. Classification (NCBI taxonomy): domain Eukaryota; kingdom Metazoa; phylum Chordata; class Amphibia; order Gymnophiona; family Rhinatrematidae; genus Rhinatrema; species Rhinatrema bivittatum. The sequence goes on from NC_042616.1 coordinate 385,772,030, forward strand.
CATCAACAGTGGTATGAAGATTCTAAGGGACCGTGAGAGGTGCAGCAAATGTGTAAATTATTGGTTTGGCATGGAAAAACTATGGCCAATAAGTACCACAAGAGAATATGAAAAGCATTTTGAAGATCGCGGGATCAGAGGCAGAAATGCCCAAGGCATCGAGAGAAGCTTGGAGCAGCAGGAGTACTGGTGTTTAAAACTACAACACATAGGTGCAGAGTAATGCAGCAAGTAGAGTGACATCAATGCTTCAAGGCTCTGATGGGGTTCAATATATCCTAAATCAAGGCATAAACACCTAAGGCATCAAAATCAGAGCAAATGGCACCAACGGTGGCATGAACAGTGAGACGGGTGAAACAGCAGCAGTGGCATGAACACCCCAAGGCACAGTTAGGGGACAAAGCAACAGCAACAGTGGTATGAACACTATAAAGCACTTACAGAGGAGCAAAGGGCACCAACGGTGGTAGCATGAAAACCACAGGGCACCTACAGAACAACAAAGCAGCAGCAGCAGCAAGAGAGGCATGGAAACACCAAGGCATAGTGAGAGGGTGAAGCAGCAGCAGCAGCAGCAGTAGCAGCAGTGGGGTGAAATGTTTCAAGGCACAATGAGTGGGATGAAGCTGCAGCTGCAATACTGGTACTCCTATGGAAGGGGTTTGTCTTTTTACACATAGTGTTAGTATGTATACTGCTCTTACTCACTATTCTTTCTCTCACACGCACATAGGCAGAGAATGCAGTACACAGCCAGGCACAATCTCTCTTGTTTACTGCTGGGGCTACTGCCTGCTTACCTAGCGAGCAACTGCCTGTGCCTAGTAGTGGTAGTGACATAATTTATGTAAAAATAGCCAAATGCACAGTTTACACAAACTGTTTGAATCCTTTTTTTCACTTGACTCAGAGAAGCCTGGCTCCTTTGTTGTGTTTTCTAGTCAGTAACTTAATTTCTTCAGTTGAAAAATATTTGTGTCAATATTTCACTGATATTGCAGCCAAGTGTCTCAGTGCAGCCTGTTGGAGATTCCTTCTCTTTGTCTTGCTAAAACCCATCTCACTTTTAACTTCTCCTAAACCCTCAGTCTTTTTTCATTCTTTTTGCAATTTGCCTTTAGTTTGCAGAACCTCACAACCAACCTATGAAGATCCAATGTTCAGTTCTTGCCTCCTGCCAGTAGAAAATCTCTGTGGGCAACGTGGACTGTTTGTTTAACCCTGCCAAATCTATGGTCCACACTTACTGTTGGCAGCCAACTTGTTCCAGTCTGGAAACTCTGGTTAGTCCTCCCAGTTTTGTGGCCCACTTCTTTCTGGTAGCTATCTTATTCCATTCTGGACATATATATCTATACATATAGATATATATGAAAGGCTTCCAGTCTGCACTTTGCCAGATCTTGGTTCTATGTTTCATGGTACTGTTTAGTTCTAGATTGCTTTGTGTATCCATTGTTCTTGTTTGGTCCTAGATTGTGTTAGAATGCAACGCAAAACTCACCCGCTTCTGGGTCCATCCCGCCGCATCAAATGCCACCGCTGACAACAGCGGTGGCCTCCTCCGAGGGAAGCGCGATGCAGAACGTGTTTCATTTTGGCACTCCCCCTCACTGTGCTGGACGCTGCGTCCGGAAGTTCCTGGGAAAGATGTTGACAGCAACCTTCTTGTTGCTCTTTGCCTTAGCAACAGGCTTGGTGAGTCAGTGATCTCTGCTGCTCTGCTTAGATTGTGCTGTCTCCTTTTTCTTCTTGTTCTCCTTGATTCCTGATCTTGTTTTGTGGTCTCCTTGTTGTGTGAGTCTTGTTCTGGTCTCCTCATTGTTTGGCCTTGACCTTCTACCTGGTTCTGAACTCTGGACTCTGCTTGCCACCTGCCTTGACCCTCCACCTGATTCTGGGCTCAGGACTTTGCTTGCCACCTGCCTTGACCCTCTGCTTGGTTCTGGACTCTGGATTTTGCTTGACGCCTGCCTTGACTCTCCACCTGGCTCTGGAACTAGAGTTTGCCTGCCTTCTGCTCCAATTCCGGCATCTAGGTAAGACAGTTGGATTCTTCTATTTGGGTCCACAGAAAATCTTAACAGTTTGCCGAGGCCATGGACCCGGTAGATTTGACAGCCTTACAAGCCACCCCTGATCGGATAACTCGGGTCCAGCAACAGCAGGGAGTTTTGGATCAAGTAACAGGAGTTCTTGAAAGACTTGATGCATGAATGGATGCCCTTGCCATATCAGCACCTACTCCCGCTTCCCCCATTCACAAGCCCTCTTCTTCGATTACTACCTCCTCCAAGTTTCAATGGAGAGCTTCGACAATCCAGAGGTTTCATTAATCAGTGCAAAATGCACTTTTTGCTGCAGGTCATCCAGGACTTCAACGGACGAAGGAGCTTCTTTTCTGACATTATTGGTGGCTTCAATGGGAGAATGACACCAATGGTATGTGGAATCCTGTCCTACATGTTTAGCCAAGAAAAGTCCTCTGACTTGACCTTGGGGGTTACTTCAACCGCTACCAGCCCCTGAGGAACCCTGGAGTCACATAGCCACTGATTTCATCACTGACCATCTTCCTTCTGGAGGAAACAATATGATTTGGGTAGTTATCAATCACTTTTCTAGAATGACTAACTTTGTTGCTCTACCTGGACTACCCTCTGCACCAGAGTTGGCGCAACTGTTTGCCCAACATATGTTCAGATTACACGGCCTTCCTCATCACATCTTATCTTACCGTGGAGTCCAGTTTACCGTTTGTTATTGGAGGGGTTTATGTAAAAATTTCGGAATTCATCTCGACTTCTCAGTATATCATCCTCAGTCTAATGGATTAGCGGAATGAACTAATCAATCACTTAAAACCTTTCTGCGTTGTTATGTGAACCAATGTCAGGATGACTGGTCTTCCTTACTTTTATGGACTGAGATGTGCCATAATAATCATGTCAACCAAACTATTGGGACATCACCTTTTTACTTAGTTTTCAGACGACATCCTTGGGAACCCATGCCTATGGCTGCAGCATCAACATGTCCGGCCATTAGTCTCGCTACTCAAGACTTATGGCAAAATACTCATCAGCTTCTGGAACAGGCTGCAACTCGAGCTAAAAAACAGGTGGACAGAAAGTGATGTCCTGCACCACAATTCTGTCTTGGAGAACTGGTATGGCTAAGTACCAATAACCTCTGATTATGAATGCCCTCATTGAAATTCACTCCTCAGTTTGTGGGACCTTTTCAAGTTGATCGGTGAATAGGAAACGTCACATATAAACTCAGACTACCTTCCACCCTTTCAAATTCACAATGTATTCCATGTATCTCTTCTCAAGCCTGCAGTTCTGTCCTGACCATCTAGAAAGCTGTCACAACCTGCACCTTTGATATTTGAGGATGACATACAATATGAGGTGGCTGAAATCCTGGATGTTAGGAAAGGAAGGAAAGAACTACAATACCTTATCTCCTGGAAAGGTTATGGCCCTGAGAAAAACACTTGGGAGCCTGCTAGTAATATTCAAGTTCCTCAATTTATTCACGAGTTTCATCAACGCTTTCCACTTAAACCCAGGCCTAGGAGGCAGGGAGTGGAATCTTGCGGGGGAAGTACTGTTAGAATGCGACACAAAACTCACCCATCTCTGGCACCCTCCCATCGCACCGAACACCACCACCACCAACAGCTGTAGCCTCCTCCAAGGGAAGCACAATGTGGAACATGCTCTGTTTGGCGCCTCCCTCTCGCTATTCTGGGTGCCGCTGCCAGACATTCCCGGGGAAAACATCAACAGCAGCCACTATTTAGAGACCAGCCTTCCAGTTGCTCTTCACCTCGGTAACAGGCTTGGTGAGTCGGTGATCTCTGCTGCTCTGCTTGGATTGTGCTGTCTTCTTGTTCCTCTTGTTCTCCTTGATTCCTGATCCTATCTTGTGGTCTCCTTTTTGTGTGAGTCATATTCTGGTCTCCTCATTGTTGGGCCTTAACCCTCCACTTGGTTCTGGAACTGGATTTTGCCTGCTTTCTGCTCTGATCCCAGCATCTAGGTAAGACAGTTGGATTCTTCCACTTGGGTCCACAGAAAATCTTAACAGATTGCTTTGTGTATTCAGTGTTCCTGCTTGGTCCCATCCTACTTCAATGTAATCCCAGCCCTCCTAAAATGTTCCTACTCTGCTTCATGTCTCTGGGTTTGCGCTCTATGTTGCCTTAGTGTATGCCTTGTATTTCCTGTTTTTCATGTCTAAGTCCTGCCAGCCACCCACATCTGAGGTTTCAACTCAAGGGGAAGGTGCCTGACGCAGGCAGAAAATGCCTGTTTCTGCTCTTGAGCTGCCCTGGTGCTTTTCCTAGTACTCAGTGACAATTTATTGAACTTTTAAAGATATTCAGGTAAGAAATACAACAGATTAGTCAAACTCTAACCTCTTGGGTAAAATCATCTAATATAAATACTTTGGGTGGTATTGTTTTTCTTTTTGCTGTTCTAATTTCAGAAGCATACCTACATGTTGTGCGTTTTGCACTTGTGACACTGCATCTGCTGACAACTGGAAACGTATGGCAACTTAAATCAATTTATTCTCCTTTCTAGCCTTCCTATCTTTGTTGCCAAGCTACTCTCTCACACTGGTACAAGCTGTATAGGCAGATAAGCATCAAAATTATGCCAGGAAGATAGGTATGTGTGCTGACATATAGTGCACTTATAAATTAACTCTATAAAAGATTATCTTTAGCTTTATCAATTTCTATTAACCTTAAGATGTAAATACAAGAAAATATTTAAAAGGAAATTATTTTTAATGTTGCAAACTATATAGACGGTTTTAATTTAATCGCTCTAAGCGCAAACAGGTAAGTCTGGCTGCAAATTCAATATTTTAAAATTACAGATGGTCCGTTGGCTTAAACCCTTTCTGACGCCAGAACACTTTTGTATAGTAATACAGGTTTTGGTTCTCACAGTCCTTGACTATTGCAAGCGTTCTAAGGCCCTTGCAACTTGCTCAGAATGCAGCAGTGGATATTTTGACTGATACTGGTATGAGGGAGCATATAACATCTGCATTGCAATCACTTCACTGGCTCTCAATTCCATTTAGAATTAAATTTAAAATCGCTGTGATGACATATAAGCTATTAAGATATGGTATCTCTGCTAGGATCTGTGTAATGTTACACATTTATAATCCAGCTCGTACTCTAAGATTGTCTCAGCACAGCCTGTTTGAGTTTCCTTCTCATGTCGCTCATTTCACAGAGACTCACAAGAGTGCTCTCTTAATGGCTGGACCAGCCTCTGGAGCTCTCTCTCTGAAAGTTTAAGTAGCATTACTTGTATATGGTCTTTCAGAAAGCAGCTAAAGGCTTTTTTTTTTTTTTTATTTATTTAGGAAGCCTTTTGAATCCAGGAATTAAGTTTTATTTTTCATTTTCTCTCAGGTTATGCCCATAGTGGCTCAAGAGTTGACTGGCTTGTTTATTTAGGATTTTTCCTTGTCTTAATTTAATCTGTGTATTTTTGTTTATGTTTTATTATGAGTTTTTTCTAAGTGATGCGCCTTGAATTGTGAAAAGGCAAGAGAGGGATTCTTTCAAATAAATAAAATAAGTCTGGTGTTATACCCTGACAACCTGTTCTCAGAAGCCACTGGCATGGAGAATGCTGGTCAACAAAGCTGCCCATATAACATCTTATACTAAAGCTCTTTGAATTCAAAAAGACTAGAGATATAATATTTTATGTGGCATTTTTCAAAGGTTCACCACTGATATAAGGTTACTTTCTCCTGTCAAAGCTCATGTGCAAAACTAAGGAGGAAAACAACACAGGTCAGCAGCTGTAGAATACATTTTGACAATCCTATTTTCAGTCCACCAGAAATGGACTGAAATAGATTCTGCAATTAGTATGTACATTATTTGGCAAATTCCTAGTGGCCAATAGGGGTTTTCTCTTTCAAAAGTGATGCCATTTATATTTTCCATTTATTTTGTTCCTTATTTAGCTTCAGTTTCAAACAGCTGCTGCAGCATGAGCTACAAGACAACTTCCGGCTTCAGGCTGGTTTCTTTCTCCAGGAGTTCCAGGCCTTGCTTCCTGGTGCATATTGGGTGAAGAGTTAGCTGAGCTGAGCAGCTTTATTTCAACTTCAGTTTCCACTATAGCTGTTACAGCATAAGCTCCAGGCCAGTCTCTATCTCCAGGCCTTGCTTCCACTTTTAGGACATTGCAAAGAGCTGGCTTAGCTTCTGGGTCGGGTTGCCACCTTAGTTGTTGTGAACAGCAAAGGAGAGCCTTTATGGCTTTGGCTTTCATGGTAGTTTCATTCAGGCTGATTTCAATCCTGTTGATATTGTTATATCCTGTTATGTTATAAGTATTAGCTATAGATAATTTAGGGTCTCATTTTCTAAAGTTTCGCAAGCATGCGAAACTTTAGAAAACTGCACTAATGGGGGGCGGGGGTCGAAGCGGGGGGGGGGGGGGGGGGAGTCCTGCGCTAGCTGGCAGTGATCGCACTGCCGTGGTGCGATTGCTGCTGGTTTCGCACCCAATAGCGCCTGGTTCCTCCACAGGGAAAGTTCAAGAGAGAGATTTCTCCCAAGGGAGGAAGGCTGAAAAACTGAAATATTCTGGTTTTAAGAAAGTGGCTGGGGCCTGAGACCAGGGTGCTCAAGCTTTCGAAACAGACAAGGAAGGAGAATTAATTCTGTTCAGGAAAACTGAACGGCCCACCCACCACCTGCCCACTACCACTGGCAAGGTAAATGCAGTGGTGGCGAATGGCCACCCACACCAGCCATCCACGGACACTGGGAGCAGCACAGGCAGCACTGAAATTTTGCTGAGGGAGCTCTCCTCACTCCCCCAGAAAGGAAGTTGCTGGTGCCATGGCAACGGATCTGCCCATGGCCCACCCACTGCTTATCCACCACTACCAGGGAAGTAAGTGCAGCAGCGACGCTGCTGAAGAAGGTGAACGGCCATCCACACCAGCCATCCACTGACTTGGGGAGCAGCACAGGCAGTGCTGAAATCTTGCTGAGGGAGCTCTCCCCCACCCCGGAAAGAGGAGGGAGAGCAGGAAGTTGCTGGCACCGCAGCAATGGATCTGCCCATGGCCTGCCCACCACCCGCCCACAATTGGTGAGGTAAGCAGAGCAGTAACGCCAAAGGTGCTTGTGCAGTGGGGTGCGCACCATTGGCATGTGCACGAAGGACTACAGCAAAGGAGCATGCCCCTTTGTGTGTCCCTTCGTGCACACCCGAAATGCTTTATCCCTGCATTGAACCCTGGAACCCTGGAATTACCACAAACATGGATTAGATATGCTCCATTGAGCCTATTGAATCAATACGGAGAACTAAGGAGTGCCACAAGAAAGAAGTAAAGAAGGATAAAAAACTTGGTCTTCCCAAAGATAAGTAATAACTCTTCTGCTATCTCTTCCTGCTTAATGCTTACACTGCTTGTATTAAATGTGCAGTCTTTGTCCAAAAAAAATTCCTTTGATTAGTGACCTACTAGAAGATTTACAGCCCACTATTTTTTGCATCACTGAAACCTGGCTGACTGACAAAGATAATGTACTCCTAAACCACATTTTCCACCTTAACTATGAGATATTTCACTTTCCTAGGCCTAAACGAAAAGGTGGAGGCTTATGAATAATTTGTAAAAAAGAATTTAAACTAGTAACTTGCAAAGCAGAGATTAACCCTGCTTTGTAGCAATTCTAAAATCTCATCAACTAAACATAGGACTGGTCTACTGTCCTCCAGATTTACTACAAAATGATTGCTCACCACTGATTGAAATATTCGCCAAGGTGTTTCCATCATCAGAATGAACATTAATTGTAGGAGACTTTAACCTCTAAGTGGACAAAACACTGAGAACCTTAGCCTGTGAAATGTTCTTAGAAGCAATAGAAGTCCTGGGATGGTCACAATTTGTATTGAAAGCCACTCATAAAGTAGGCCATACTCTAGACCTAATATTCGCTAATATAAGTAATTGCCTAATCAATACTTCACACATGATATTGCCCTGGTCTGATCACCAATTAATAAAAGCAGAAATAGCCGTTATCAAACAAATCCATAATAGTATAGATAATAAGCATACTTTTACCTTCAGGAAAAAGATAGAGATGGAAATACTTGCTGAAGCAATAGAAAATAAGCTCCATGAAACAAATCAAACCAACTCCACTTCGGCATTTGATTCCTGGGATGGGATGGGATAATCAATGATATAGCTGAAAACCTTAGCCCTGTCAAGACAAAAACTATTAACAAAGAAAGGAAAACCCCAAACATAAGAAGCCCTGGTACAACAAGGAATTAAAAAGCACTAAACGGAACCTTAGAAAATTAGAGAAACAATGGCAAAATGCCCATCTGTTGAATTCCTAGGAAAATATAAATCTTTCCTTACAAAATACCGTACACTAACCAATAAAGAAAAAAAAAAAAAGAAGATTATTATGCTAAGCAGGTTCATGGGGTTATATTTAATTCTAAACTGCTCTTTAACGTTTTTAAACATTTAATTAAAGACCCAACATCTTCCATCTCGAGAAACTACAAACTCACAAAGGCCTCTTGCAATGAATATGCCACAGCATTCTTAGACAAAATCAATACATTGAAAAAACAATTCTCTATCTGTTCTCCAACAAAAGCACCTGAAGACCCAAATGGCATTGTTAAGTGGTCAATGTTCAACAGAATATCAAAGCTGGAAATTAGTGAAATCATTGTGAAAATTAAACCTGTAACACACCCATGTGACCCTATTCTAGACAGTTCCTTGAAACAAGTACACCAAGTTATCACTCTGACAATCACTACCTTAATTAATTATTCACTATCAGATGGAAATATACCACATGGATTAAAATAAGAGGTACTAAAGCTGATCCTAAAAAATAAGACTGTTAGAACTGATGATTGGGACAACTATCGTCCAATAGCTAAATTGCCATTTCTAGCAAACGTTCTTGAGAAAGCAGTGTTATCCCAACTTGTAAATCACCTTGAAGATCAAAATATTCTCTTCCCAAATCAATTTGGATTTAGGAAACATCACTCAACTGAGACATTATTCCTCTTATTAACAGACTCAGTTTTATGAGGGCTTGACGCTGATGAATCTTATTGTCTTGTGCTAACTGACTTAACAGCTGTCTTTGACACGGTGGTCCATAATCTGTTATGCTGTCAGATGAGAAACATTGGGATCAACGACAAAGTTCTCAGCTAGTTGTCTTTATTTCTGTTTAACAGAACATTCCAAGTCAAACTGGGCAACCACATATTTATTTATTTATTTAAAAACTTTTCTATACCGTTGCTAAGTTAAATACCATCACAACGGTTTACATGTAGGCACATATTTAATGTAGGTAAAAGTGTACTATAGTACATTCTAACAGGTGCCGTCAAAGTTTCGGTTACAATATATCATTATACATAGTCATTTAGTGAGGTAGTTCATGACCAATTGTACCAAGGTACTTACACCGGTAGTTTTATCACACATAGTATTATAGTTATGCTTTGTGGTGTAGAAATCATAGACTAATCTACTGTACAGTCTTAAGGACTGTGTGTCGGTGCCTTTCTGTCTTTTCCCGAATAATTTCTCTCTATTCTCCTGTCTCTTTGTAAAATGCTTGTTTAAAAAGCCATGTTTTTAAACTTTTCTTAAATGTCTTGAGATCATTTTGCAGTCTGATCTCTGGAGGCATTGTGTTCCAGATTATGGGTCCTGCTAGTGATAGGGCTCTTTCTCTCACTTGGGTCAGTCTTGCTGTTTTAACTGATGGAATGGTTAGGAGTGCTTTATTTGCTGATCGGAGGTTCCTTTGTGGAGGTTGTACCCATAATGCTGTGTTTAACCAATCTGATTTCTCATCATAAATTAGTTTGTGAATGATACATAAGGTTTTGTATTTAATTCTGTGCTCAATTGGTAGCCAATGTAACTCTGCTAGGGTTTCAGTTATATGGTCCCTCCTTCTTTTTCCGGTTAGTATTCTCGCTGCTGTGTTCTGAAGTATTTGCAGTGGTCTTAATGTTGTATTAGGTAGTCCTAACATAAGGGCATTGCAGTAATCTGTGCTGGAGAAAATTAGTGCCTGTAGTATTGTTCGGAAGTCCTTTTGAGTTAGTAGTGGTTTACGTTTTCTTAGTATCATGGGTTTTGCATAACCTTCCTTTACTTTTAGTGATATGTGTTGTTTCAGATTGATTTCAGGGTCTATTATTATTCCCAGGTTACGTACTTTTCCCGCTAGTTCAATTCTTTGGTTGTCTTTGAGTAATATTGAGGTTTGACTGATTTCAGAATTTTTTATTTCTAGGTGTAGGAATTCTGTTTTATCAATGTTAATTACAAGTTCCATTTGTGTCAGTAATTGTTTTATAATGCTTAGGTACATGTTGGCTAGGTTTAATGTTTTCTCTAGAGTGTCCTCTATGGGTAGAATTAGTTGAATATCGTCGGCATAGATGTAGTGTATAATTCCTAGCCCTGCAAGTAAGTGGCATAATGGCAGCATGTATATGTTAAAAAGGGTCGCAGACAGGGCTGATCCCTGTAGAACTCCTGTTTTGAGATCAAGGAAGTTAGGCCATGAGGAGTCCTCAGAAGCTATCTAGGTAAGCCAGCAGCAAGAGTTCTGTGATCTAAGGGGTAATAGCCAGAACATGGCTAGAACATTGGATAGCTCAACAGCCAATCCCCTTTAAGAAGAATGGGAAGGTGAAGCTTGAAGAGATGAGATTGAGGCTGCCATTAGAGGGCATGATTGTTTGAGGTAGACTGTAATGACCTAATGCGAGACTCACCATTATGATTAGGTTTCAAAGCCAGATGAAAATGAAAAGAGGTCAATATTCAAAGTAATTTAGACGGATAAAATACAAGTTTTTGAATATTGAGCCCCTTATCCAGCTAGATATTAGCCAGATAAGTCATAAAAAAGTCTATATTCAAAAGCCATATAGATGAATAATGTAATAGTTATCCGTCTAAATGGCTTACCAAGTTAGAATTTAGCTGGATAAAAAAGAGGCGTTTCAGGGGCATTCTGGGGAGGGGCTGAGATATCCGTCTAACCTAGCCAAATATCGGGAATATTCGGCTAGGTTAGACAGATGGGCAGCTAGGGTGGCACCGCTGCCTGATTGGTTGAGATAGTGCAGTGCCAGCAAAGCCCAGGAAGTCCCTTGGTTGCTAATTGGGTGATAGCCACATAGGAGGAGGGCAGTCTAGCTAGTCACATGGTGGGGTCTTTAGTGGAACAGAGACGGTTGCATGACTAGCAAGAAGACAGCAGGCAGGAGTGGACCTGTTAGTCCCTTGGCAAGCCATCACTTGGTGAAAGGACAGGACTTACAAAGTAGTATTACTCACTTACACCATTTGGGTTTAATAAGGGTTGTACAATAAAATTGTGGCCCTTATTTCCATCTAAAAAATGTTCAATGTATTTGTTGTGTTCAGTCCATGGGTGAGAGGGCAGAGGAGGACTCCAGGTGGGAAGGACTGGTAAGGTATTTATTACGTGAAGAGGAGAAGAGTGCTACATCTGGTCATGGCTTCCTCATGTCAGGTTTTGTGTTTATGCTGGAGAGGAAATACTTAGATGTATCTTTAAGGAGTAGATTTAGAACTAAATAAATATATCTTAGGTGTGTCACCTTTCTTAATTTCACTGCAGTTTCAGAGCGAATCTGGAAAGTACAGTACAACTCTTGTGTACCTTAAGGGTTTAAAAGAAGAGAGAAAAGTGATCAGTTCAATGTTCCCTCTAATTGTTTGTGGGCTGTATGCATAAAAAAGTTCTCATGTGCAACTTAATGTACACATTTGTATGTAGTGCTCTTTTAAACACCATTTTATCTATTCTCCTTTTCTTGAGCATGCCATGTTTTGGTGTGTGTGTGTGTGTGTGTGTGTGTGTGTGTGTGTGTGTATGTGTGCACATGTGCGTGTAACTTACGGGGAATATTGGACCAGTCCCCAGCTCTTTTAAATTTTATTTGAAACTGGTTTCAGAATGCATTTGTGGATGAAGTTAAATAAGGATCATGCCTGCCCTGTAGCTCTTATTAGTGTCAAGTAATATTAAGGGACATGAAATCTCAGCCAGAATGATTTGAAGCTATTTTGGCTCATCAGTGAAGCAGAAAACAACATGCTGGTTGATAACATGTTTCATGGGAGAGGAACTTTACTGTAAATCAGTGGAATAATTTTAGAAAACAAGCTTTCAGAATAATAAGGCAGACAGCTGCTCCCTTTGAAAACATTCATACATGAGGTTTTTCTTTAACTGCTGCAGACAGAGATTTGGGAAGTGCGTCTGGCTTTTGATGATACAAAATATGTGTTTTTGTGCAGTTTTCTTTGAAACTTATTCCCTGCATTTGGGATCATCCTGAAACTGTTATTTATTTTTTGCAGTCATGGGAATGTTTTAGTTAAAAAGTAAGGGACTTTTTAATGTAATCTAAAACAACATAATTCCAGACTTGAAATATATTTAAATAGAGAATTCCATTTCATCTGGCCATGTGTAATAAAATAATATTTGACATTTATATTACAACAACTATAGCTAGGATCTACAGATTTGCTTAGAAGTTTTAAAAATAATAATAATGAAAAAAGTCACTATGAAATCCTTGCTTTATTTTAAAAGATCCACTTGGAAATCCCTGCCACGTTTTCCTAACGATAAAGTAGTTCAGATCTCGTACACCTTATCTAATACACCTCCCTTTATTGGCTCAGTACCTCCAATGTTGATTCAAAATGGAATGATTTTGATTCTGTTAGCTGTCTTGAGATTACTAAAATTACTATAAATATTGTCCCAGGGTAGTCACCTGGAGCACAGCCAGGTCCTCTCTTTATGCAGCCGAGACTTCTGTAGGTGGTTCCACTCTGCAGTGCTCTCAAACGAGAAGATCAGGTCCAATGTTCCTTTAGTCCAGGGGTGGGGGAACAGTCCTGTCTAGAATGTAGTCTGTTTTGGGAAAGGTTCCTCTCAACAGTCCTCTGGAGGACCAGGCTCACAGGTGTTGCATTTGGTGGTCCACAGGCTTCCCTTGTGAACTGCCGCACTTACCCCTCAGGTCGGGCCTCCGCCATCGTTCCCTGAAGCCGCCAAACTGCCATTATTCCAGGGCAGCAGAACAATGTGCCTCAATGCAGCAGGATGCTGCTGAAGACTCCTGCGGCAGGACGCCGCCGACAGCACTGACGTGCGCGCGCCTGACCTCACTACTTTTAAAGGACTCGTGGTGGGAAAACCCAGGAGGCACACCTGGATGACATCACTCCTTCTGACCTATATAAAGCCTCTGCAGATGCTTCACCAGTGTCTCGGTAACAGGCCTCTCTATTGTTTAAGTAGTGTGAGTTGCTTCAGCATCTTGTTCTCCAGTTCCTGAGTCTTCATTGTCAGTTCCAGCGTTCTTCGTCCTTGTTCTTCAGTTCCAGTGGTTGTCGTCCTTGTTCTTCAGTTCTCATGGTCATTTCTTCAGTTCTTCACTGTTCCACATCTCCCCATCTGCCCACCTGTTCTGCTCCTTGCCTTCCTGCCCAGCCTAGGTTATGCCATACAGATACAGATAATTATCTGCAGTTTGGATGCCATACAGATGTATGCCATACAGATAATTATCTGCAGTTTGGATGTAAACCGATATGATGTACCCACTATCAGTATAGAAAAGCCTCTAAATAAATAAATAAATAGATTACTTAATTAATTAATTAATTAATGCATGGTTCAAAACCTGTAGTAAAGAATGTGGTTTTGGATACATTGGAGGCTGGGGCTGTTATATGGAGCAATAAAAGATTTAATGGTAAGGATGGCCTATATTTGTCAATGGCAGGAAAGAGGATGCTAAGTGAAAAATTCAGAGCATACATTATCAGGCATTTAAACTAGGGAGCACAGGTGGCAGGAGGTGGCCAGGTTGCCAGGTGGCAGGAGGCAGGAGTTAGGAGGTGGCCAGTGAATTTTGAATGTCATCCCCAAGCAAAACAGGAAGAGGGAAGAGAAAGTAACAAAATCAATTACTACAAAAAAGCAGAAAATGTGACTACGAAGAGAAGTCTGAGCAACAAAATCCCAGACTTGCAGGCCCTAATGGTGGAGGCAGTCTTGGACATTGCTGCTGTTATGGAGATATGGTTGATCCTTTTGTACACCGCCTAGGATATAGGCGATATATATGAATTTTAAATAAAGATAAAGAAAAAGATGGTTCACTGATTCTCATGATTGGGATACAGCCATCCTGGGCTATAACTTGTTAACAGGTCAATACTCTAAGGCCGCGGTAGAAAGAGTGCAGCAGTGCCGGGCGCACCCTTGTTCCCCGCACGCACAGTTCTCTTCACATACCGCTCGATACTCTATGTAAATTACTTGCAAATGCAAGCCGCGTCTGTGAAGCGTTAGGCGAAGGTTAGGCCCGCGCAACCCATTTTACTGTATAGGCGCTTAATACAGCGCCTATACAGTAACCTGGGTGCGCTGGTACCTGTCATTTCAAATGTCATTTCAAATGACATTTGAAATGACAGGCACCAGGAAGAGGGTAGGCGGTAAACTAACAGGTTAAGGACGCGGCAAAATAGCGGGTTACAAAGGAGATAATCGGAGCGCGCGTCACAGTATCGGAGGGAATAGCTAATTCGTTCATTAAATAGCTAATTCGTTCATTTACATATCATATACATGCTGCATGCGGAAAAGGTTACGGGTCGGTTTCAAGAAGCACTAAGGACGCGTGAAACTGGAGACTGTATCACAGGATCGCCTTACGCGTCCCAATTGTGCGCCCACAGCGAGTTAATCTCCAACCGCACCTTACAGTATCGAGCTGTAAGAAAGGACAGAGAGGATGGAAAAGAATAATGAGTAGCTCTTTATGTCAAAAACAATATCCAAGCAACCAAATTGCAAGGGACGTGGGGTAGAGAAGAAGCATTATGGTCTATCCTAAAGAAAGAAGATGGTGCTTCAATTTTTACTGGTGTGATCTACAAGCCACGGTCTCAAACAGAAAAACTGGACAGAGAACTCATTGAAGGCACCCAAAAGGTGGAAAAGAAGGGTGAAGTGTTGTTCATTGGAGATTTTAATTTGCTAGAAGTGGCTTGGCATAGATTCCTTTTGTGGAATCTATGCCAAGTAGAGGGATAGCAGATGCTTTTCAAGGAGCTCTGCTCAAACAAATGGTAATGGAACATACAAGAGAGGGTGTGATACTTGATCTAGTGCTCACTAATGGGGATAATGTCTCTAATGTTTGGGGAGGGGATTACCTGAGCACCAGTGATCCTCAGATGTTATGGTTCAATTTTGCAAATAGGATACAGAGAAGTTGCATGAAGACCCGAGATTTGAATTTAAAAAATACAGACATTGCCAATATGGAGACGTACCTGGAGGAAGAGCTGGAAGCTTGGGAGAAAATGGGTGAGGTGGAACAACAGTGGGCCAAGTTAAAAGGAGTTATTACAAAGGCAACAAATCTCTATGTTAGAAAAGTAAACAAGAGTAAGAGGAAAAAGAAACCAATCTTGTTCTCTAAGAATGTGGCTAAAAAAATAAAGGCAAAAAGAATAGTATAGAAGTATAAGGATCCCAAGAAAAAGAACATAGGGAAGAATATATGTTAAAACTTAGGGAGATGAAGAAAGAAATAAGGAAAGTAAAAGGTTTTCTCTCCTTGCTTTACCTCTTTGGCTATAAGAACATAGAACATAAGAAATTGCCATACTGGGTCAGACCAAGGGTCCATCAAGCCCAGCATCCTGTTTCCAACAGTGGCCAATCCAAGCTGCAAATACCTGGCAAGTACCCAAAAGTCTAATTAGATCCCATGCTACCGATGCCAGTAATAGCAGTGGCTATTCCTCAAATCAACTTGATTAATAGCAGTAAATGGACTTCTCCGAGAACTTATCCAAACCTTTTTTAAACCCAGCTACACTAACTGCACTAACCACATCTGGCATTAAATTCTAGAGTTTAATTGTGCGTTGAGTGAAAAAGAATTTTCTTTAATTAGTTTTAAATGTACTACTTGCTAACTTCATGGAGTACCTCCTAGTCTTTCTATTACCCGAAAGAGTAAATAACTAGGGATGTGCATTCGTTTGCAACAAAATAGGAAATAGAGGCGATATTTCCTATTTTGTCATGGTTCGGGGGCGATGAAACAATAAGAAAACCCACAAAATTTCATGTGGTTTTCTTATTGTTTTTTTTGGGGGGGAGAAAGGGAACATTAAAAATATAATAAAAACCCAAAACCCACCCCAACCCTTCAAATATAATTAATTTCAACCCCCCACCCTCCCGACTCCCCAAGACCGAAATTCCCTGGTGGTCCAGCGGGGTCCTGGGAGTGATCTCCCCCTCTCGGGCTATCGGCTGCCACTAATCAAAATGGTGCCGATGGCCCTTTGCCCTTACCGTGTGACAGGGGCTATCAGTGCCATTGGTCGGCCCCTGTTACATGGTAGGAGCAATGCTGGTGACTACCTTAAGCTTGCTGGGCAGACTGGGTGGACCATTTGGTCCTTTTTGAAGTCATTTCTATGTTTTTATGTCTTCCATCTGCATGATCTACCCAAGCATACATTATTAGACAGAGAGTACAGTTTACTGGCGCTCACTGTGCAAGAAATTTGGCATCATGCTAGATTTCACAACCGCATACCATTTCCAAGGAAACAGGCAAGCAAAGCGTACCAGCTGGACTCTTAAGACCTTCCTATGTTCATATGTCAATGAGCGCCAAGATAATTGGGTCACTGACTTACCATGGGCTGAGTTCGCCCACAATACCATATTAATGTAACCAATGGATCCTCTCCCTTCCTACTGGTCTGCAGGAAACAGTTGTTGCTTTCTCTGCCACTATCTGAGACAGTGCCATCACCAGCAGTCCAGCTGGCAGCCTAGGAATTGCAAGAACTATGATGGAGCCAAGAGAATGGAAGATGCCCACAGAAGACCAGCCCCTCAGTTTAAAGTTGGAGAGAAGGCATGGCTCAGCACACATCATTTACTTCTGCAGGTGCCTTCCATGCACCTGGCCCCACGTTACATTGGACCTTTTCCACTACTACAACAACTGGGCCCGTCACGTACTAGTTGAAGTTGCCACCAACACTCAAGATACATAAAGCATTTCGTGTCTTATTACTAAAACCTCTAGCACTTTCTTGGCCTTCTAGAGCATTACCTGAACCTCAGGATATAGCTATTGATGGAGAAATGGCTTACGAAGTCAAGGAAATCCTAGACTCTCAATACAGAGGCAAGAAAGTTGAGTATCTCATCTTGTGGAAGGGTTATGGCCCAGAGGGAAACTCCTGGGATCTGGTTTCCAACATTCTGGACCACAACCTATTAAAGGAATTTCACCTACATCACCCCAAGAAACTCTGAGCCTCATGGAGGGAGCTTAGGAGGGGGTATTGTTGTGTTTGGCGGTCTAGAGGCTTCCCCTGTGACCCGCAGCACTAACCTCTTGAGTGGGGCCTCCCTCGTCACTCCCCAAAGCCACCGAGCTGCTTCTCCTTCCAGTGCAGCAGGATGCCGTGCCTTGACCTAGCAGGACGCCGCCAACAATGTCAGGCCCTGCTCCTCCTAGGGCATGCATGCCTGACCTCACTACTTTTAAAGGTCCCATGGTGGGAAAGCCCAGGAGGTGCTCCTGCATGGCATCACTCCTTCTTTCCTATATAAGGCCTCTGCAGATGCTGCATCAGTGCCTCGGAAACAGGTCTTCCTACTGTCTAAGTAGTGTGAGTTGCTTCAACTTTTTGTTCTTCGGTTCCTGTGGCTTCATCATCAGTTCCAGCATTCTTCATCCTTGTTCTTCAGTTCCAGCATTCTTCATCCTTGTTCTTCAGTTCCAGTGTTCTTCATCCTTGTTCTTCAGTTCCAGTGGTTGTCATCCTTTTTTTAAGTTCTCCACTGTTCCACGTCTCGTCATCTGCTTGCCTGTTCTGCTCCTTGCCTTCTAGACCTGCTTATTTGTCCCACCTTCTCTTCTCGGAATTGACCTCAGCTTGCTTCCTGGACTTCCTTGAACGCCATCTGCCACTGACCACAGCCCACTTACTGGACCTCCTTGAATGCCATCTGCCACTGACCCCAACCTACTTCTGGATTTGCCTGTGCCATATCTGCTCTGCTGTTGACAGATCTCCATCTCATCAGCAGAGGCCTCCACCTAAGACCTGCTGGTCCTGGCACCCGAAGGCTCAACCCAAGGGGAATGTGGACTGCTATAGGTGAAGCTCCATTTGGGCCTGTGCCTCATCTGGATCTGCTAGCCGATGGGGACCTGAAGGGCTCCTACCTGCAGGTTATGCCAATATCACCTTGATCCAAGAGCCCACGAATCCAACAACAGGTCAAAAGAACAACAAAACAAAAAAAGACATAATTGGCATATTTTCCCCTTTTCTAACATTCACTGGGGAACAATGTTTCTCCTTTATTGAAAATATCACAGCTCAGCTGTTGTGATCCCCTTAGCCATAGGCTAGCAGTCTTGCTCCCAGTCTTGAGTCTATCCCCGCTTCAATTTGCTCACATGTAATGAAAAGAAAGAAAAAAACTCACAAAAACCAACCTTTTGTTCATGTGTAAACAAAGTTTCTGTGCTCAAGAATCTTTGGAGGCCTCTTTGGGCTGCAACACAAATCACTCCTAGTCCCCATGTTGGGCTTTGTGGCAACCCGCCTTCCCTGTCGTCTTCTGCAAGGGGTAAAATAAAAAACACCCTGTTGCAGACAAAAACATCTAACAGATTGTCTTCCTCCCTAGCAAGATTTAGGGAACCAACAGTATTAAGATAGCCAGGATTAAAACCAGAGTACTATACCCATAGTCTAGTTCCATATCACCTGGGTCTCTGATTCAAAACAATCCACTTCCATGTCCTCTGCTTCCCCCTCTGTGGGGCTGGTTGGAAGTTTAACCTTCCCTATGCCCGGGTGTGGCTACCCTATGTGCACTCTCGCTTCCCCCCAGGTGCTCAGGTGTGTGTGTCAAATTCATCTGGGTCCCATCCTCCTGTGAGTGGCAGGTTCTGTCTCCTTATTCCCATTGGTCCTTAGGTGACTCTATGAGGCTGGGAAATTTAGTTTCTGTCCTGCCTCTTCTGGCCCTTAGCTATCTGGGTCTGTTTCTGGCTGTAACTGGGGTAATCCAGTCCATGTTTTTCCTGCCTGGCAAGCAGTCTGACTTGTCACAATATGAATGACACAATGGTCCAGATTTTATAACATGTGCGTGGGCGTAGATTTGTTCGCGCAACCCGGCGCAAACAAATCTACGCCCGATTTTATAACATGCACACGCTGCCGCGCGCATATTATAAAATCCAGGGTCGGCGCGCGCAGGGGGGGTGCACAATTGTGCAACCTGCGTGCGCCGAGCCGAGCAACCTGCCTCTGTTCCTTCCAAGGCCGCTTCTGGCCCCCTGCATCTTCCCCTCCCTTCCCCTACCTAACCCGTTTCCCAGCCCTAACTAAACCCCCCGACCTTTATTGCAGAAGTTACGCCTGCCTCTGGGCAGGCGTAACTTGCGCGCGCCAGCTCTCCATCCCCCAGCCCGGTGGCTGTTCCGGAGGCCTCGGTCTCGCCCCCAGCCCCGCCCCCGAAACTCCCATTTTTTCAAGCCTCGGGACTTACGTGCGTCCCGGGGCTTGCGCGTGCCACCGAGCCTATGCAAGATAGGCTCGGCTCTCGCAGGGGGAGGCAGGGGTAGGTTTTCGGGGGTTGCGCGTGTATCTTATGCGCGCAACCCTTTGAAAATCTACCCCATTGTGCATTAAGATGACAGGGTAGCTTCCATTGGAAGAGCAGAAATTCCTTATTGTTCCTTTCTGTACACAGGCCTTCTGACCTCAGCACATCGCACCCAACAACACAATGTGTAACTGTTTTCAGTTTTATACTCCTCAATCTGTGTTTGCCTATTTTTCCAGATGGTTTTTTTTCTGTGCTTGCTGTGAACCACCTTGTATGCAGTTCACAATCTTGTACTTCAGTTATCAATTTCTCATTTACTGGGTTTTAGTTTATCTCTCTCACCTCTCTTGTGTCAGGTTTTGATGTGGTTATTGAAGTTACTCTTCATATTACCCATTATTATTGTGCATTTGTCTCTTGCTTTTCCTTGTTTGGTGGTCTATCTTTTTAAATAGTTGCTACTTTGTCTACAAGTGCTGGAAGGATATCACTCACGCTATTTATTCTTCTGAATGCTTGTCCAAGTTTGATGATGGAAATTATTTCTGGCTGTTTACTTTCATACTTTTGCATCTTTTGATCATTTGGATTGATTGACAGAATGCTTCGAGACCTAATATAGAAGATTTATATGTGTAATCCAATTCTTTTTTTCAACTTTTTATTTCTAATTATTACAAATATAAATCAAGAATCTCTTGACAAAAGATAAGTGGGAAAATATACAAGCAGCAACTAGAACTGAAAATACTATATTTGATAGCACAATTTTCAAAAATACATTAGAAGGAAATCTTCAATGTTCATGAAAACTTTGCATCAGTTCTCAGAATGAAAGTACAGCAGACTTTCCCTTTGAAAGCTGTTGTGGGAAAATACATCCACTGATATTTACACCTGCCTAACATAAGAAATTGCCATGCTGGGTCAGACCAAGGGCCCATCAAGCCCAGCATCCTGTTTCGAACAGAGGCCAAGCCAGGCCACAAGAACCTGGCAATTACCCAAACACTAAGAAGATCCCATGCTACTGATGCAATTAATAGCAGTGGCTATTCCCTAAGTAAACTTGATTAATAGCCGTTAATGGACTTCTCCTCCAAGAACTTATCCAAACCTTTTTTAAACCCAGCTACACTAACTGTACTAACCACATCCTCTGGCAACAAATTCCAGAGCTTTATTGTGCGTTGAGTGAAAAAGAATTTTCTCCGATTAGTCTTAAATGTGCTACTTCCTAACTTCATGGAATGCCCCCTAGTCCTTCTATTATTCGAAAGTGTAAATAACCGAATCACATCTACTCATTCAAGACCTCTCATGATCTTAAAGACCTCTATCATATCGCTGCCTCAGCCGTCTCTTCTCCAAGCTGAACAGCCCTTTCCTCACAGGGGAGCTGTTCCATCCCCTTTATCATTTTGGTTGCCCTTCTCTGTACCTTCTCCATCGCAACTATATCTTTTTTGATATGCGGCAACCAGAATTGTACACAGTATTCAAGGTGCGGTCTCACCATGGAGCGATAGAAGCATTATGACAATTTCTGTTCTATTAACCATTCTCTTCCTAATAATTCCTAACATTCTGTTTGCTTTTTTGACTGCTGCAGCACACTGAGCCGATGATTTTAAAGTATTATCCACTATGATGCCTAGATCTTTTTCCTGGGTGGTAGCTCCTAATATGGAACCTAACATCGTGTAACTACAGCAAGGGTTATTTTTACCTATATGCAACACCTTGCACTTGTTCACATTAAATTTCATCTGCCATTTGGATGCTCAATCTTCCAGCCTTGCCAGGTCCTCCTGTAATGTATCACAGTCTGCTTGTGTTTTAACTACTCTGAATAATTTTGTATCATCCGCAAATTTGATAACCTCAGTCATCGTATTCCTTTCCAGATCATTTATATATATATTGAAAAGCACCGGTCCAAGTACAGATCCCTGAGGCACTCCACTGTTTACCTTTTCCACTGAGAAAATAGACCATTTAAACCTACTCTCTGTTTCCTATCTTTTAACCAGTTTGTAATCCACGAAAGGACATCGCCTCCTATCCCATGACTTTTTAGTTTTCATAGAAACCTCTTATGAGGGACTTTGTCAAACGCCTTCTGAAAATCCAAATACACTACATCTACCGGTTCACCTTTATCCACATGTTTATTAACC
The DNA here is from genome assembly GCF_901001135.1 of Rhinatrema bivittatum. Taxonomy (NCBI): domain Eukaryota; kingdom Metazoa; phylum Chordata; class Amphibia; order Gymnophiona; family Rhinatrematidae; genus Rhinatrema; species Rhinatrema bivittatum. The sequence continues at coordinate 385,794,041 of NC_042616.1, forward strand.
CCTTCAAAAAAATGAAGCAGATTTGTAAGGCAAGACTTCCCTTGGGTAAATCCATGTTGACTGTGTTCCATTAAATCATGTCTTTCTATATGCGCTACGATTTTGATCTTGAGAATAGTTTCCACTATTTTTCCCGGCACTGAAGTCAGGCTCACTGGTCTATAGTTACCCGGATCGCCCCTGGAGCCTTTTTTAAATATTGGGGTTACATTGGCCACCCTCCAGTCTTCAGGTACAATAGATGATTTTAATGATAGGTTACAAGTTTTAACTAATAGATCAGAAATTTCATTTCTGAGTTCCTTCAGTACCCTAGGATGCATACCATCCAGTCCAGGTGATTTGCTACTCTTTAGTTTGTCAATCTGGCCTACTACATCTGCCAAGTTCACAATGATTTCGTTCAGTTCGTCTGACTCATCACCCCTGAAAACCATCTCCGGAACTGGTATCTCCCCAACATCCTCATTAGTAAACACGGAAGCAAAGAATTCATTTAGTCTTTCTGCAATGGCCTTATCTTCCCTAAGAGCCCCTTTAACCCCTCGGTCATCTAATGGTCCAACCGACTCCCTCACAGGTTTCTTGCTTTGGATATATTTTAGAAAGTTTTTATTATGCTGCAGTTTGTTTTCCTATGGAGCTTGAAGCCTGGATTCGCTTGCGGTGACCTCTGGAGTCCTTTCCCGGGGGCTGCTGGGTAGGATATGCAGATGAGTCTTCTGGTCCTCTTCTGCTGCAAGGGGTGCAGGGACCTCTGGAAGCTGGGGCTGTGGAGGTTGAAGCCTGGATTTGCTTGCAGTGACCTCTGGAGTCCTCTCCCAGGGGCTGCTGAGTAGGATATGCAGGTGCGGCTCCAAAATTTTGGAATTTCCTTCCTGTTGACCTGTGTTTTGTGTTTTGCTCAAAAACATTTAAGAAGAAGTTACAAACTTATTTGTTTAATTCTGAATTTTGATCACACCTTCCTTTATTTTTATTATTTTACCTGCTATCTTATTTTTAACTGTTAATAAGAATTTTTTAATAATTAATATTTTTTGGCATTGTTTAGCATCTGTTTTTATTTTTTTCTCGTATTTTTATTTTATATTATGAATATTTTACCATGTAGACTGCCCTGAGCTACATTAGAAGGTGGTATGTAAATATTAATAAAAATAAAAGATGAGCCTTCAGGTCCTCTTCTGCTGCAAGGTGTACGGGGCCTCTAGAACCTGAGGCTGTAGAACCTGAAGCCTGGATTTACTTGCAGTGACCTCTGGAGTCCTCTCCTGGGAACTGCTGGGTAGGATATAACATGATACTATAGAGCATTTGGTGAATTGAAACTTAGCATGGGGATTGATTATATGTTAGTAATTAATGTTTAGTAATTGATGTTTGGCAATTGAATTGTTATATGCAGTTGGCCTATGCTGTGGCATATCCATCCAGTAAAGACCTTCTCACCATGGCTAGGGTTGCTACCCCTTAAAACCAGCTTTGCTGCCTAAGAACAGTCCTAAAGTTAGTCAAATAAACTCATCCAGCTAACTTTTAGATATTTGGATATATTCAGTGGCTCACCCACACCACTGAATATCTCTGCTATGTTAGCTGGATAAGTTTATATGGCTAACTTTGCCAGTTGCCCAGCATCATTAATGTTTCAGATGGAAAGGAAGCTGTAGAACTAGGGGGTCATGATATGAAGCACCAAGGGAATTGACTCAGGACCAATATCAGGAAATATTTTACCATGGAAAGAGTGGTGAATGCATGGAATGTCCTCCCAGAAGAGGTGGTGAAGATAAGAAAGGTAATGGAATTCAAAAAGGAGTACAGTAAACACAGCAAATCCCTAGTGGCTAGAAGATGGAAACGAAGTAACGGGGAAACCTATGGATACTTTATTCACTGAATGATGGATTCATAGAATAGGCTCCCAGTAAAGGTGGTAGAGGCAAGGACAGTATCTGGATTCAAGAAAGCATTGGACAAGCACTGGAAATCTCTAAGGGAGTGATAGGTATAGATGAGCAGTTGGTGTGGATATGCAGACATGGCCTTTTTCTGTTGTCATGTTTCTATTTTAATAGGAGACTTAAGTTCTCATCAAATCCTCAATCAATGAAGGAACTTAAGACTTCTGGACATGGAGTTAAGGGTTTAAATATTGGAGAAAATTTAGAAGGGAGGAGAAAGGGAAATTGTAAAGAGGTCATTTCAAGGATATAAAAACAGAAAAATAATTCTTTTGTCTTAAGTGTGCTTGCTCATTTTTGTAACTTCTTGCCCTTTAATCTAATGGAGATCAGTGTGGTTTCCTATTCTTTTTTTAAATAGAGGTCTAATCCTTCCTGAGCGACTTTTCATGTTGGGAAAGAGATAATTGGGCTCATGCATGGGGAAATGAAGCTGTTAATGCATTCCCGTGGTCAGAGCAGGCATGCCTGAAATATTTCATTATTTGCTTATTTGTGCCCAATTTGTTGCTGCTCAACGTCCCATGCAGTTCCTTTTCCAGTTTTGAACAGAATATTTTTTATTAACTGGTCTTTCCAAAGGGCTGTTTGCTATAACCTTTTATCTAGCCTCTAAATGGAGAAATTTTCTTACCTATTCATTTTCTTTCCATGAATCCTGCTACATCAGTCCAGTCCAATCCAAACCAGTGGTTTATGTCCCCTACTAGTAGATGGAAGCAGAGTACACAGATTTTCTCTGTGACATCATTGACACTATTATATGTTATAGCTTTGGTTCTCGCTGGATGTAAGGAACTCCACCCTCAGAGTGGTGCAAAACTGCAGGGTAGGGCTAGGGCCGGTCTTCTGCCTAACCAGCCTCCCCCCCCTCAAGTTGAGCCCTTGGGTTCTGGGGTTGTTATGCGGAGAGGTGGACCCCTGGGCTGAAATGAGGTTGGTGCTACCTATAGAAGAGCTTCCTATAGGTCCTCGTCATCGGGAGGCGGACGCAGATGGTGGAGACCCAACCGGACCTTCACCTATACCAGCCCTCGTCCCCGCAGGTTCAGCCCTTGGGTGCTGGGGCCAGTAGGACTTAGGAGCAGGTCTCCGGATGAAGACGAGCCTGAAGACAGAAGGCGGAAGAAAGGTTGGGCGTACCAGAGGTCGGGACCTGTGGCGAGTAGGAGAATCCAGGGACGGGCCAGAGGTCAGGGCAGGTGGCTAGCAGGACAAACAATGAACAGGCAAATGGTCAGGGCAGGCAGTAGACATTGCAGAATACAGGGACGAGCCGAGTCAAGAACCAGACGAGCAAGCCGAGGGGACGAGGTGCCAGAACAGAGACAGAAGCACACGGAGCAGGAACACAACCACACAGAGCAGGAACAGGACCACACGGAGCAGGAACACATGGAGTAAGAACAGGAGCAGGAACGCATGGAGCAGGAGCAACCAGCAGCTCTTGGCAGAGCGAGACCTGTTGCTGAGGCAAGGATGGGGCAGCAGGAGCTACCTTAAGTAGGACCCGAGGGCGGTGTCAACATCCAGGGCTGCGTGAGGTTTTCCCGCCGCAGCCCCTTTGAATCTGTTTGAGAACTGCACTTGCCTAGCAGCGGTAGAGGCCGGCAGCATGGCAGCTGCAGGATTGGCTCCCCACCATGCTGGAGGGAGGTGACGGCAGTGGCTCAGGGGGCTGCATGGGAGGCCCGGACCGACTCAGAGGGTGAGTGTGGCTGGCTGTGAGACTCCGCAGCTGTCCACCGCAACAGTGCTCCCTCTTCTAAGCCCCCTTCCCACCAATTTAGCTCAGTGGCCCTGGTACGGAACTCTATGGCGTAGTCCGACAATGGCTGTGCTCCTTGGCGGAGGTGTAGGATATCAGAGCCGGTGGTGGCCAGTTGACCAGGCTTATCGAAGATCTGCTTGAGCACCTGGACAAAGCGTTGTAGGTCCTGGAGGAGCGGGTCCCCTCATTTTTTCATGGCGGTGGGTTTCATGGTGTCTTACGAAAATTGTGCAGGCTGTAGCATGAAGTGCATGAAGCACTGGTTAAGAAATCCTCAGCATTGCTTGGGGTCACCTGCATACTGGGTATGAGCTGGTAATCGGAGGGAGGATACTGCAGGTGCTGATGAAGCTAGAGGCATACCCCTGGCTGCGGAGGCATCGAGGAGGCATCAAGGCAGGCATTCAAGTGCTGTAGAGAGGCCGCCAGTGTCTCCAAAAATTGCTGCTGCTGCTGAATCTTCAACGCCAGGCCTGGGAAAGCCTGGAGGCTCGAAATATCCGCCAGGTCCATGGCCTCAGCAAACTGTTACGCGGAGAAGTGGACCCCTGGGTCGAGACAAGGTTGGTGCTACCTATAGAAGGGCTTCCTGTAGGTCCTCAGCGTTGGGAGGTGGATGCAGGTGGTGGAGACCTAATCAGACCTTCACCTATACCAGCCCTCGCTCCCCGCAGGTTGAGCCCTTGGGTGCCAGGGTTGGCTCGACTTAGGAGCGGGTGTCAGAATGAAGACAAGCCTGAAGACAGAAGGCAGAAGCAAGGTCAGGTGTACCAGAGGTCGGGGCCGGCGGTGAGCAGGAGAATCCAGGGACAGGCCAGAGGTCAGGGCAGGCGGCTGGCAGGAGAAACGATGAGCAGGCAAGTAGTTAGGGCAGGCAGCAGACAACACAGAGTGGGACCTGTTGCTAAGGCAAGGATGGGGCAGCAGGAGCTGCCTTAAGTAGGACCTGTAGGACCTTAAGTAGGACTTGAGGGTGGTGGGACCTTAAGTAGGACCTGAGGGTGGTGTCAACATCCAGGGCTGCGGGAGGTTTTCCCGCCATGCGCATGTGCCTAGCAGCGGCAGATGCTGATGGCGGCCGGATCGTCCCCACCTCGCTGGAGGGAGGCGATGGCAGCAGCTCAGGGGGGCCACGTGGGAGGCCCGGACCGGCTCAGAGGGTGAGTGTGGCCGGTCATGAGGCTCCGCGGCTGGCCACCACAACAGGGGGCCAGCAGGTCTCTGTGACGGCAGTATATCATGGCAAGTCTGAAGCAAGGTTTGGACAGGCTGGTAAGGCTGGGGCAAGGCTTGGACAGGCTGATAAGGCTGGAGTTAGGTTTGGAAAGGCTGGTAAGGCTGGAGTAATGCTTGCATGTAGGTGAGGACTGGAACTGGATCTTGAGTGTAGGCGAGCACTGGAACTGAAGCTTGGGTGCAGGCAAGGACTGGACCTGAAGCTAGACTGAGGCTAGACAGGACATGGTGAGACAAGGACAACATGGACATGGAGCATAAAGGCAGCAATAGGGAGGGAAAATTTCTCCATTTAGAGGCTAGATAAAATTTCTCCATTTAGAGGCTAGATAAAAGGTTATAGCAAACAGCGGCCTTTATCTAGCTGCCTTTATCTAGCCTCCCTTAGAGGCTAGATAAAGGCAGCAATAGGGAGGGAAGGCCCCAAGGGGCAAGTCAATGGAAAGGCCTTAGATAGGCCAGAAGCAAGGCAAGTAGTAAGAAGGCTCTTAGACCACAAATCAGAGCAAGGTAAGACAAGGATAGGCCTGGGTAGGCCGCAAGACAACAGTGGTTAGGGCAAGAAGCCAAGGGCAACTTGATGCGAAATCAAGGAAGGCTTGGCAAGGCTGGATTATGTAGGGCTGAGGCTTGGGTGTGGTGCAGGTAAGGAGGAGGAGCTTGGCAAGGCTGGAGACATGGTTCACTTTAGACTCCTGGTAGTTAGGAGGCAGCAACACAGGTTGAGTTTGATGAGCTGTGGGGAGCTGATGGGGGCAATCCCCACCAGCAGAGGTCTCCTTGGAGCTCCGTTCCATGCTATATGGAACGGAGCTCCAAGGAGACCTCTGCTGGTGGGGAAGCGTCATAGTCAGGGTATGAAAAGGCTGTATATCAGGTGAAATCGTAACAGTATAGATGGTACAACACAGAGAAACTCCAGTTTCCCTATGACAAAGCATTCAAAAAACAAACTGAATTAGCCAAAACTGAATTAAACACTTCAAACATGCTGGGAGAGATAGCCCCCAAAGCCTATCCTTTCATCCAAGAACCATAGAAGACAGATAGGAAACTAAAGTAGGCAAAGAGGAAAGCGTGATCTTCAGAAAAATATATGCAGATAGAGAAGGAAGCAATCACAAACACATCAGCATCAGAAGTCCCAACTTCCTGCGAAGGTCCTGGACTGGTATAGAAAATTTACAGGTAAGAACATTTCTTTTTCCATTTCTTCTTGCTACACTAGTCCAGTCCAATCCAAAGCAATGCGAAGAACCAAAGCCCCCACTACCTAAGGAGGGAGGAAGTGAGGGCTGCCTTCAGAACACTGACTCCAAAGACTGCATCCTTCTTAACAGAAGCATCCAGTCTGCAAAAGGACTGGCACCTCCCCCTCAAACCCCCAAGGGAAAGACGGTGTCTGCTTTTCTAGTCTGTGATGCCTAGAATCCAGAAACTGACCCTGAGTTCTACCTGAGGAAAAGGGTGAATGAGATTTGTCCTCAGGGAACCTTTGGGATCTTGGATCTCCCACATTCTATACCAGATGCTCAAGATATTTCCTGAACAACATCCCCTTAATCAGAAGTTTATACACACGAGACCTCAATTGGGAATCCACCGACCATTTTCAATGTCAGAGCAGCCCCCTGGCCATCACTGCCAGTGCCATGGACCTAGACAAACTCAAAGAAAAATACAGAGAGCATCAGCCAAAAAGGCTGCAATGGATGCCATCCCAGGAACGCACAAATCACAAAATCGTCAATAGAAATCTGAATTGCCATAGTCACAGAGGCAAACAGATGTTCCAAAGGAAACTTGATCCAGGTATCCTGAGGATCCTTAAGAGAAGTGCTACCTTCCACAGGGAGAATAGTATACCTAGTGACTGCTGGGGGGAAATTATCTACATGAGGCAACTGAAACAGGCGCTGAAATGCATCAGAAGGTAGGGGATACAGTTTGAGAAATATTCTATCCCTTAGAGGCCACTTTTTGGATTCCGCCAAAAACATTTCTTCAACCTCAAGAGTACAGGGAAAACTTTAGAGGTCAGGCAGACCTCTTTAAAAATGGTATCCCAGGCTTCAACCTCCTAAAAGCATCAGCGGTTCAAAAACAGGATACTACCTGATCCATCAAAACTGAACTCTTCTCTTTGCAGCGGTCCAAACTAGATGAACCCCAGGGCCTTCCTGAACCTCATCCAGATCAGCAAAGGAAGAGTCCGCCGTCTCCATGATCCACTTCTGAGGAGCTGGGCCACCAGAAAGGAGATCCAAAACACCAGAAGCTTTGTGTCAGTCTTCTGTATAGGGCAGAAAGCCTGAAGCAAAAAATCCAATAGAAAATTCTTAAGGAACCTCAGCCCATTCCAAAGAGCCTTATGTCAAGGATCCTGCATGGGAACTAGAGTCAGGGGAAGGCCGACCTCCAAATCTGTGGGCTCTCATTGCTGCCACACTGCAAAAGAAATCACAAGAGCAAGGCCCATAATGGCTGCTACTCCCACCAAAACCAAGGCATCTACAGATTTTCCCGGTACGATTTCAGCCGAGGGAACATCAAAGAAGAATTATGTACCAAAGGTGATGCTGCTTCAGGCCCAAAAGAGGATACAGTTTGTGAAATATTCTACCCCTTTGAGGCTACTTTTCGGAACACTTTCATGGGACCTCCCCATGCCACAACACATGCAGCACAAAGGAGCCCTGCAGCCAAGGCAGAATGCCGTCATCCATACGCCCCGCAATGGTGGCTACAGCTCTGCTTGTCCCTCAGCACATCTCCCAGAAGGGAAACGCTGCTACCTGACCCTACAGCCCTAACATTTACCCCCTGAAGGAGGGAGATGGCACAGACAGATCAGCCTCATAGTTCAGTACACTCAGCCTGCCTCAAGGACTGAACCACAGCTCCGTCTGACTGCTCATTTCACTTTTTGTTTTTGTGTTTTGTTTTTCTTATTTCAAAATGCTGCCTAAATACTGGGGGAGGGAAGGGGGCTGGGGAGGGGAAGGAGGATTCTCTCCAAATAAACCTAAAGGCCAAAAACAGACACACTCCATTTTTTTTTAAGGAGAAACCCCTGTGGGTTCTACCAAGCTGCTTCCAGAACTAAGAGCCCTGTTAGCAGACTCGCTCTACTGGGAGTACCAGGGGACTTGTCTGAAACCACACTACAACTACTCAACATTTAAAAAAATCCTACTGTGCCATCAGTGAGTCCTATCAGAGTTTTTCTGTGCTGCACCATCCTCTTCCTAGGGGCGATGATGTCACAGAGACAGTCTGTGTGCTCTGCCTCCACCTGCCTCCATCTTTGAAGCAAAAGGCAATGCCCTTGCTGGTGCAGCAGCTTGTGGTGCAGCTCAGAAGTTACCTCATGACACAGATATAACCATTTTGTTTTCTTCACAGATACCTGAACAAGTACTTTTGCTGAACTTTGTACCTTACAACAAGATGCAGCCTGAAAACATGCATTGTGGCAAAGGCAAGGACGCACCAAAATGCTTGATGGTTTACGGAGGTGTCCGAATGCCAGGGTAGTACATTCCCATTCCCATTTCAGCAAGCCAGGTGTAATGAAAGAAATTCTTTCTCATTGCTGAGCAACTAAGTTGAGGCCTATAGTGCAAAATGTGGTTAAGAGATGTTCTACTTGTACAATCCATAATATAGGGAAAGGGTCCTTGGGGCCTATTTGTGAGATTGCAAATGGATTTTGTTGTGATGGCTCAGCTCTTTCCTGAAGGAACCACTCAGTTTTCCAGGTGAGGTCAATGAGTGACTCCAGTGAAGTAGGCAGCTCGCGGGAAGATAGCTCATCTTTGATTTGTGGTGATAGACCCTCCAGAATGATTGTGATCAAGCTGTCTTCTCACCAGTTCAACTCTGTAGCCAGATTCCTAAACTCAATGACCCGCGTCCTATGGTCAGTCTTGAGTTCTTCAGTGTCTTTTATGTCATTGTCTGCTCGCCTGTGCTGTTCCTCACCTCCCTGCCTACTTATCCATCCTGCCTTTCCTCAGAAGGATCTCTGGTTCTGACTTCAGCCTGCTTGACACATGCCTACGTCTGAACTCCGCCTGCCACTGCCCATTGCCTGACTCATGACCACATCTGAATGCTACCCACCTCAACCACTGCCTGCCTCTGACTTTGCCTGAACCCAGCCTGCCCCAGACCCTGGCCTGTGACCTGACCATCTCCATAGACCTGCCAGCCCCAGCACCTGAAGGCTTAACCTAAGGGGAATAAAGGCTGGTACAGGTGAATTTCCAGTTGGGCCTCTGCCACAGCCAGCTGCACCAGGCAACGGTGGAGACCTGGAGGGCTTCTCTCTGCAGGTTGTGCCAACTCCACCTCGGTCCAAGGGTCCATGCCTGCAACATCCTGTTGTGCATTTATTGATCAGTCAGGGAACATTGATCAGTCAGTTACTACTTTGAATGACTTGGCTCACCAAGCCAATGGTCTGCAAAAAGAAATGGGAAATTGGAACTGGGATGTGTTGGGAATTGGATCATGGTATGGAGGGTTAGGAAACAAGGTAGTAAGCTGGCTTTTAGTGGTTCTAGTCTTTCTTGTGGATTTATTACTTTTTTTACGGGTGTGGATAATTTATTTTTAGCCTAAGAAGAGACCTGTCCACTGCATCTACTATTATGGCACTTTGTTAAAAAGATTTTAACCAAATATAAATTTACGTGCTTCCCTGTAAACTGTTGTGATGGTGCATTACTAAACGACGGTATAGAAAAGATTTTAAATAAATAAATAAAGATATTTGAGTTGTCTATGGCCCCACTTGTCACCTTGAATCCTCAGATAGAAGAATTGGATTTACTTTCTAGAGTATAACTGACTCACTTCTGATATTTATTTATTTATTTATTTAGGGGTTTCTTATATACCGAGGCACGTTTGCAAAACATCACCTCGGTTCACAATGTAACATAACTTAGCAACAGGCTTTACAATAATAACATTAACAGGTAGGGGTTAACAAGGGCAGGAGATGATAATACCAGAAATATATACAAATGTACAAGTTGATTTTAACAAGTAGGTTAAATAAAGCAATAAGGATAATTAGCAGGGTTAAGTAATAGATGGGGGGGAAGAAGAGGAGGAAACCTAGAGTGGGTGGGGGGTAAAGATATCTACCAAAGGGAGGAATTGTCATGAGTAGCTATGCCATGCTTTCAGTGTTAGTTATCAGAAGTGTCCCTGAGGTCAGTGAGTGTGCAAAGTAGAGACAACATGCAGTATATAAATGTAGGGGAATCAATAGTCTATTCAAAAAGAATTATCTCATACATTAACACATAATATTTATTATTTATTATTATTTTACAATTAACCACAAAAGTAGTATACAGTAAACCATTTATACATTAATCCACAGTATCATATTAAACAGGAAAACATCTATGGACATATCAGAAGGCATAAAACACCTTATAACATTAGAACCATATTCTCCAATATACTCATATCAAAAGCCCACACATACATATATCATTAACTCACCCCTCATCCATTCACATTCACTACACCTCACCACTCATACATCATACCATACATTCATCATACACATTTAAAACCACCATCTAAAACCAATTCTCACTTCCCAACAAGGACCCTTGTTTTGCCCCACCCGAGCTTCCTCAGGGGATATATTTCTGCACCCTTTCTTCAGAATCCTCGACTCAATATCTTCTACAAAAACAGATTCCACACTGCTATGTCCATTTCCATTATTCACTTATAGTCCCCACGCCAATAAACTGCACCCAAAACACGTCAATGATTAATAATCCTCCTTACCTATTTCAAAAAGGATTTTTTTCTTTTCTTGACCATTAACATTGCCTAATTACCTCATCCCTTCTTCATGCCCATATAATCTTTTATTCGCATATTCTTATAGATCTTCCAACGTAGACTTCCTATATATAGAAAAAGATATACAAATATCATCCCTCACCCTATACCCACACTTAATATATTTACCTTAAATTCCCTTAATATTCAACCCTCTGAATATACCTACCATATTTTTACCAATGATGATAAATTCGCCATTCAAAAGCACCGGCATTCATGGCATCTCAGCAATATTACTTTCAATCCACAGCCACCCTTCTTCTCTAAAACGACAAGATACAACATCAATAAAAATCCCAAAAAGAATTCACCATAATTTATAATCCTTCTAAGCGATACAAACCAAATATATTTTCTATATATGATTCCAAACGTTCCTCAAGCATGGCGGGGTGTTATGGTTTGTGGGTACGTGGACCCTTGGCCCGAGGTGCGAGTTGTTACAGCCAGTGGGGAGGAGCCCCACAGGTCCGCACCATCAGGAGGTGAGGTACAGGTACAACAGGGAGTTCTGGGCACAGTGACGGAGAGATCCCCAGGGACCAGGTGGTAACCCCCGTAGGGTGACGGACAGTTGGTAGTACCTGGAGTGAGACCCTGGAGAGAGAGGTGCCAGGCGGACCGCGGAGCGGTAGGCACGGGATAAGTCATGCAGAAGCTTCTCCAGGAGGACAGTCCTGAGGGGTGGAGCTGCAGTGTAGTGGGTGTAGACTTGGAGGTGCAGGCCAACCCATGAGGCAGGGAAGCCCAGAGCCCGATCTCAGCTGCTGACGTAGGCAGGAACCCAGAGAGCTGAGGAATGCCGGCAATATAGTACAGAGGCAGGCCCGAGGAGCAGGGAGGCTCTAGGTAGTCTCTTGAGTGGTAAGCACGGCCTGAGGAGCGGGGAGCTCAGATAGTCTTACTAGAACACAGGCACAACACCAAGAAGTGGGGAAGGCTAGACAAGGAACTCACAGGTTGCCACAGTGTTCCAAGGGAGACCGGAGTAGCAGGAGCCGATGCAGGGTAGGACCCAGGAGGCACAAAGCCAGACCGAGGAGTGGGGTAGGCCAGAGGAACAAGTCCCTGTAGGAGCGCACACTGACTCCTGAGGAGCGAGTGCCAGACAGGGTCCAGGAGCAAGGCACATAGTGACGACTCTGGAACACAAGGCAGGAGTTGAGAACTCGTATGGAACTTGTTGCCAAGTTGGCTAGCTGGGGGCGAAGGTGGAGCTTAAGTACAGGAGTCCGATGATATCATCAATCTGGGATGCCCCCCAGGTTCCCGCCGAAGAGGCTTCAAAGGTGGGGTCTGTGACGCTCGTGCCTACGAAGGCCCGACATCGAAGTAGGAAGTAGCGGCGTCTATGTTGCCGTGAGGAGTGCCGAGGAACGCGGCGGTGTAGACAGGCCAATGCTGTGAGCAGACCCGGGGAAGGCAGGAGAGCAGTGTAAGAAGTGAGCACTCACGGTTGCAGCCATGTGCGACCGACAGGCATAACACGGGGATTCACTCCTTCCGGGCACCACCGCCCCAACACGTTAACATGCATGATGACATCATTAAACGTACCACTCAACCAATCATTATAAATCTATCTCCCGCCCCCCTAAATCCCAAACCCAATCAAAACACCTCATAATATAACCCACTCCCACCGACAACTTATACATAACCAGTCCCATGTATATACAAGGCACCACAGAATTTTACAGTGGCCAAACCCAAATCCAATTCACAGTCACACTATCAACTGAGCTCATCATTTATTCAAGCATAAAATGCTTCCCACTCCACATCATTATTCAAACCCCACGGTCGAAATGTTCTCCAACAAAAAATAAACTTCTGTTCCGTTCGCCACAACATACTGGTCATATCACTCCGATATTTATTACTTATTTGTGAAATCACAAAAAACTTCAAATCATCTACCTGATGTTTAGCCATATTCCAATGTGACACGAGTGGAGCCCCCTCCCTTTGAATATGTAAATCACTCTTATGTTCAATAATTCTACGCTGTATCATCCGCTTCGTTTGCCCAATATATAATAGATTACATGGGCATATAATCACATATATTACCTGCTCAGATAGACAAGAATAACATCCCTTAATAATATATGGCGACTTCAAAGATGGATGCTGAAAATTCTTAATGTCTAATAAATTATCGCATACAGAGCACCCAGAGCACTTACTCTGACCCATATTCTCACCACTTTCCTGATCTCTTATACCACTAGATACCAAAGCTCTCAAATTTCCTCCTCTCTTATAAGCAAACAGTGGCTGATCCTCAAATCCTGGAATTGATTTTATTTATTTGATTTTATATACCGACGTTCGTGGGATACATCACATCAGTTTACAATAAATAAAATATATGATACAGTAAAAGACATCACAGTAAAACATAAAATATAATAAAATTCAAAAATATCATAGAAGTATAGTTTTAATACCATCCAATGTTTTAGGATGATGTTCCTAACATTCTAAATTCGGGAAGAATACGGAATACAACAAATTGTTCTGTCCACCCGCGAGAATGTTGTTTTACTCAATAAGTTATCTCTATTAGCATACAGTCCTCTTTTATACGCTCTCTTCACACACCTCTTAGGATAACCCCAATTGAGAAATTTCTGAATAAGACCTTGCACCCTCATTTTATATTCCTCAACAGAGAAGCAAATCCTATGGTACCTCAAAAATTGACTTATGGGTATGCTCTCCCTTAATCTACGTGGGTGGAAACTATCAAAATGTAAAATAGAGTTTCTATCTGTTGGTTGGTACTGTCATATCCAAAAATGTAACCAATCTATTACTGGACTATATAGTGAACTCCAGATTGTTATCCATTGAATTAATCCATTTCTCAAACTTCATCAACTGTTCATCACTCCCCATCCATATCCAAAATAGATCGTCAATAAATCTTTTCCAGAACAATATGTATCTAAACCATGGAGTAGGGTAAATATGCCTTTCTTCAAATGCTGCCATATAAAGGCAGGCCACAGAGGATACTACTAGAGACCCATTAGGGATCCCCTTAATTTGTTTATAAAATTTCCCTTGAAAAACAAAATAAAAATCCAACAATACCACCCCTGCGATATGCATAATAGCTGACACTCTATTCTCCGATAGTCCCTCACTTTCCAGTATTCGATGTACTATTTTCAATGCACTGGTTTGGGGGATGTTCGTATATAACGCCGTTATATCAGCAGTAACCAATGTCCAGCCCGACTGTTCATATTCGATCTTATTCAATTCATTAATGAAATCCGTAGAATCTCAGATAAAGGATTTTATTTCCTTTATCCTCGGTTGTAGAAAGCTATCAATAAATTTAGCCAATGGCTCAAATATAGTGTTATGACTCCCCCTGTAGCTGCGCTACAGAAGGCTTCTTACCTCTTTCCTGGAGGCCGCTCCGAAGCTGGGGTCTCGACTACGAACTGTCCAGGATTTGCTCCAGGGCCTGGGAGGCCTTCGATGCCTGAGGCCTGCTCTGATCTGCATGGACTTCCTGGTTTGGGCCACGCCCTTCTCCCTAGGGGCCGGCCCGCAGCACTTCTCCTCAGTTATAGGGCCAGCTAGGTGTGGCCCTTCCAAACTCCTTCCAGGGAGTTGCCTGTCTTCAGCCCTATAAAAGGACTTCAACTTCCAGTCAGCTTGGCCTTCGCAATGAGCCAGTCGTCTGAGGAGCTTCTCCTTCCTTTCAGACTCCATGTTCCTGCTCTTGCTTGTGTTCCAGTATTCCAAGGGATTCCTCTTCATTTCGTTTCTGCTGTTCCTGATCCCGGTCTCCGATGTCCTGATGTTCCTGACGTCCTCCGTCTCTGCCCTCCTGATGTTCCTGACGTCCTCCGTCTCTGCCCTCCCGATGTTCCAGAAGGCCTGTCGCCCTCGATGGCTAGAGGTCCCTATATACCTGATCTTCCTGATGTCTGTTCCTGCTATGTTCCAGCTCCCCGAGTCCTCCAGATGGCCACCCCGAGGGTAAATCCGTTCCGTCCAGTTCCTGTTTCCGGTCATTGGAGCCTCTGTTAGTTGGATTCCTTTCCTGAGCCTGCCCCGCTCCCACGTGGTCCGTGACCAGCCTCCTTAAGCTGTGTAAGGCGCGTAGAGGACAGGGTGGTCCATCACCAGCCCATTGGGTCCGCCCTGAGTAGTAGGCTGTGTAGGGCGCCCTGAGGAACAGTGCCCACTCGTCTTCGTCTAAGTCTTCCAAGTCCTTTTCGTCTCGTCTGGATTTTCCAAGGTCCATAAGAGTCATCCTTGCCTTGGACATTTCTGTTGCCTTGAGACTCCACCTACTCTAGTCTCAGATGCCTTCTATGACCGGAGCTTCCATCTGCTCGCCTTTCTGGATGTTGATGCCTTGTGTTCTTCTCCTGAGTCCTGAAGCCTTCGTCTCAGCCTTCAAGCTTCAGCCCTTGTCCGCTCTCGTCTCTTGTCCGGCCTGCCGCCTGTGCTGCTCCCTGCAGCAGGTCCGAAAGGGCTGGGAGTAGTCGGAGGACCACTCAGAGACCAACCTTGCGTGGTTGGCCTTGTCCAGGCATACAGGTCGGCAGGGGCCTGGTCACCTCCAACCCTAGACAAGGTCTGTCTTACCGCAAGGGGCACACATCTCACCCCCAGCGCTCCCAGCCACTGAGTGCAACATATAGATCCTATACCCAACACAATCAGCCTACCAGGAGGATTTTTTAAAGACTTGGGTATTTTAGGCACAAAATATATATACAGTGCAACTGGACACTCTGGAGACAGGTATCTAAATTCCTTCCTAGAAATAGCTTTCACCCACAATGCATCCTCCAATATCTGCTTAACCTTACCCTGTAACTCAACCACTGTATTCTGTCATAGTCATCTGATAATACCGCTGGTCACCCAATTGTCTCATAGCCTCTGTTTCATACTGTATTCTGTCCAGGAGCAAACCACTCCACCCTTATCAGCTGCCCTAACCACAAATGAATCACCCTCCCTCAATGTTCGAATTGCCCACACTTCCTCCCTAGAGAGGTTATAATCAATGATCTCTCTTTTGGATTCTAAAATATCCAATTCCTGCCATACCAGTGTCTCAAAGGCTACTATCAAAGGGCTTGGAAGTTCCTTAGGCATCCATCCAGAGGGTTTAAAAAAGCTTTCCTCCATCCTCTTCTAATCCCCCAAAATTCCCTTAATCTAATTTTCCTGAAAAAATTCTTTAATTCCACACTAGTTAGGAAAGAATCATACTTATACGTTGGAATAAAGGATAAAACTTTATTTAAAACAGATAGTATATCAGATGAAAGACTCCTCAATAATATATTCACCACTACACTCCTTTGATCCCTCCCCACTCACATCATTTTCACTCCCGCACCTTATCGGCGGAAATTGTACGGCTCGCAATTCAATACCATGCGCTTGATACGATGATTGTAAATTCCCCTTGAACTCCTTCCTCGATTGGGCAAAAAAGTATTCCTCTCATCCCTATCTCCTCCTTGTCCATTATCACTATCAGTCACATTCAGGTACATTAAACTCCACTTTTCTAGTTGTTTCCCTCCGACCACCTATAGCCTTATAATCATCCGACGACTCATTGGATGATGAAAAATCACCTTTAACTTTGCTTCTCCACCTACGATTTTTTTGCATCCATGGATACACGTTTCCTATAGTATAATCCCTCTCATCTTGATAAAATGTACTCAGCTTCATTTTTTTAGTCTCCGTTCTAAATGTATCAAGCTGCTTCTGATATTCCCCAACCTGGTTATCAAACACCTCTTTAGATTACACCTGCTATAAACTACCGATTCCCTATCAATTTTATCCTGTCTTCAATTTCTGTTTTAACTTAGAAATAATCAACAGCATTAGATCATAGGAGCACTTATTCAACACTGCATTCCATCGCACTACAAAATCTTCGTCATTTGAAAATAATGAAGGTTCCTTCATCATATACTATATGTTATTTCAAGTAGGGGGATGTGATATACTCTCTGTGTTATGTACCAAAGTAGAGACAAGCAACTAGTAGAATATATTTAGCATGTCTGATTTCTTATAGCAGTGCAGGAAACATGCTTTACGACTGTACCATCAGAAGTCTGGGACAGGATGAAAAGAGGAACAAGGTTAAAAGTTACAGAGGAAAGATGTTCTGACATGCTTAGCAATGCAAATATAAAATATGCCAGAAGTAATTATGTATGCTTGCTGAAAGAAGAAAGGAGAAATGGAAATTTACTGGTCAAAATGACCTAAGAATGATGAGATATGTCATTCATTCTAAATTTTTAGATGTAAGAGAAATGATGTTCCTGTGTTTTTTAGAACTCTGATAAGACTGGTTCATGTCAGAAATTCTCTTGGTGTGTGCACATCCAATAAACAGGAGAAGGACCAAAGACCTAATTATTGGAGATTTCCTCAGAGGATATAATCTACTAGTTTGGAATGGACTAGACTGGTGTTGCAAGATGAAATAGAAGACTGAGGTGAGCCCTGGATACTTTACAAGTTGTACTATATATTTTACAGCAAGGTAGTGTGCTATTTATTTTAGGATTTTCTGGAAGGAAGATGATAACAAGATGTAGAATTATAGACAGAGAATGATACAATACAACAAAATGAATTTATCATCTGCATAGCTGTTTTACTGATTTGAATACAACTTCTATTCACATCTTACTTGGTGGCCAATGGAAATGTCTTAATCACCTTTTCTTTCTTTCTGCTTTGTTTAAGAAACTGAACAAATCTTAAGAGACCTCCTTTTTCTTGCTTGATTCTAGATGGCTGAAAATCCTCTGTGGATGTAGATAATGACTCTCACTGGCTATCTTCATCCTTGAGCACAATGAAGGATTGGTATGTTCAGCATATATTTTTAGATTCCAGGATTGAATATCTCATGTGTAATGCAGTGCAGCATGGAAGTACAAGATACACTGGGGACAGAGTGGAATGAATAATTCTGTTAAACCCACTCAAGAGCTTGCAGCATTTTAAAATCCAAGATATAATATACTATAGCAATGAGTTCATTATTTTAAACAATGGAGTTCATACTTGTCTGGAATGTAAAATAAATTCCCACAAGATTTCTTTCTTTTTGCAGCACATAAAGACCTAGATCCTGAAGATGTTATTGTCAGGTAAAGACATGTTTAAGATTCCAACTCATTGAACATTTTACTTAGATGTAAATTTGCTACTAGTGAGAGAGAAGCAAAATAAGTTGAATGTGATTGGGGCACATAGAAGTATCTTGAATGTCAGGGGCTAATTAGTAAAAATCAACATGGGCTCAAGAGTTAAAGGTTTTGTCGAATCTTCCTCATCAGCATTTGTAAAGTGAGCAAATCCCTGGCTATGAGAAAATGTAGCTATTTTTCATTTGAAATTGCAAAGCTCTTTTATGAAATAGCTCATATTGCATAAGATTGAGGATTCTGTTTGCCTTTGGATCACAATTTGTAGGTCCCAATGAATAGCGATCAATAGAAACCGTTCAAGGAGGAAGAGTGTCCTTATTAGCAAATCCAGACAGATAATTGGCACTCAATTCCCTTGTAATAACTTGGAAAAAGCAGTTTGGGAAACAGCCAAAAGGAATAAGGAGGCAGACTCTAGTTGTTTCCTATACAGCTCACCTTAAGTTCAGGTAGTGCACAGACATCACACATAGCAGGTCTTTGCATAGAATGGGTTCCCGTCTGCTCCGCGGGGGTCTCTCTATAACCCTTCTTGGCCTGAGTTCTTGTATACTGGTGAGGGGCTCCTCCCTTCACCCAGGATTCCTTGCAGGTCTGGATCTTAAGGAAGACCGGGTAAGACAGCTCTTCCCGGTCCCTTAAAGTGGTCTGAGGGAGTTTCCTATAGACTCCCGGAGTCACGTGATGTGGTGAGCCTGGGCAGACACGTGGGTTCAGGCTCCCGGCACCATCCCCACATTCTCATTTAATATCGCCAGCATCTGTGACTCTTGGCTACTCCTGCTTAGACTGGCAGATTGGACTTATTCCATAGACAAATACATGCAAAACTTGCCAGGTATTATGCCCTTAAAAGGGGGGAAAAAAAAGAGAAGGAAAAAGCGAAGGAAATTCCAGACAAGATGGCTGCTGCTGCAGGGAAACCGTCCTCTTCTCTCCTAAATAGTGACTCTCTGGCTGAACTAATGCTGCAGGTAACAAATATGGTAGTTTTTGCCCCAGATGCTAGATTTAAAGATTTATCAGCACAATTCCTGGAGCTTAAAAGTGCTATTTCAGAATTGCACCCGAGAATGGAAATGGCTGAGGGGTGGCTTTCGAGTCTCAAAGATGACTCATTAGCTATTGTTAATAAAATTGCAGTGCTGGAAAAAACTCTGGATATCTAGGCAGATAAAATCGACGACCTGGAAAATAGGTCACAGTGCAGCAACATTAGGATAGTAGGCTTGCCCGAAACTATTGAAGATAAGGACCTGGAATCTTTTTGGAATAGCGCTGCCCAAAGCCCTGGCATTATTAGAGCTTACCAGGGTACTGAGAATCGAGAGAACCCATCGACCAGGGAACAGAAGAGAGGGAGACAATTATCCCCTTATTATCATAGCCAAGGTATTAAACAGGCTTCACAAACAACAGATAATGCAAGCTTTTAGGAAAAAAAGGGACTTACCCTATCAGGAGGTTTCCATCCGGCTGTTTCAAGACTTTTCCTCACAAGTTATGCAGCACCGCAAGCTGTTTAGACCACTCTGTGCGGAGCTTTCCCAAAAACAGATGAAATTCCAGTTACAATACCCAGCTAAACTCAGAATATGGCATGCGGGTAAAGAACATGTGTTCAGCAATGCCTCGGCAGCGAAAGTTTTTGTGGATGGTTTACCGTGAGCTGCAGCATTTAGTTTTTTTCAGTTTTTGTGCAATATTTTTATTTCACAATTGAAAATGGCTGCCGATGAGGAGAGATCTAAAATGGCCGTACGCTGAGCTCAGAGCGAGTGAGAGTCCTGCCGATTTTGGAATTTTTGCCTCATAAAACAGATGCCAGCAAAGCGAAAGGGTAAGGTACATGTGTATCCAACTGTACCACTACCTTCACCAATAATGCAGCAGGAAATCACATGATTTTTGAACTCACCAGCAGAAACCCCGTGAGTTGAGGAGCCCATTGTGTCAGCTGGGGAGAGAGGACCGCTGATACTGGAGGAGACGTCGTTGAGCCCAGACCTGAAGCAAGCACCGACGTTCAGAGCAGGGTTGCTGTCCTCCCCCGGACCACAGTTCGAAAGCACCACATCCGGGTCACCAGCAGAGAAGGGATCTGTGACTGAAGCCTTGGTGCAAGGAGGAGTCATCCAGGTTGAATTGAACAATGCTGGAGCTTCAGGTACTCGGTTGGAATTAGGGGCTGTAGGGGGGGACTCCCAACAGAAAACCTGCAGCTGTTTCCAGAAAACCCCCCTGAGTTTATACCCCTAGTAATCCCGGTACGCCCTGAAGTCGTCACACTTGACGCTATATGGGACATAATGGCTGGACTTATGACTGCTGTGAATACATTAAATATGAAGCTGGATCACTCGATTTGCCAAAATAATCAAGTTACGTCTGAAATTCAAACTCAAGTAAACATATTATCACAAAAAGTGATCACCCTGGAGGGAAAAGACACTGAAAATATGAACTTCAAGGCTGCAACAGTTAAGGACAGGGAAGCGCTAGACAGAAGGGTGGAGACCTTGGAGAACAGTGCTAGACACTTAAATCTAAGGATCGTAAATTTCCCTAAAGTACTGGGAGAAATACCGTTTATAACATTAAAGAGGTTTTTCCAAGAAATACTTGATTTTACCCAGGAAAATATGCCTTCCATTAATAAATGTTGCTTCTTACCTAAACCCAGGATATCATCTACTAGACTGAACCTGCAAGAAAATCTGACTGAGATCCTAGAAAGTTCATCTATAGAAATATTAGATAGAGCAACTTTACTGGTGTCTTTTATTACCACGATGGATATCCAAATTGTTATGAAAAAATATTATTTCCTGTGATATTCATGAGTGTGACAGTGAAAATTTATCCAGATCTGGCCCCTACAACACAAGCTAAACATAGACGTTTTTTTAACTCTACGTCAAGCTGCGATTGATTTAGGTTTTTCCTATATATTAAAATTCCCTTGCAAATGTGTTCTGAGAAAGGGACCAGAACTGCATATATTTTTCTTAGTTGAGCAACTAAGAGTTTTTCTTCAGGCAAAAAAGCCACCTATTCCAACTCCTACAATAGCGTGAAATGAAAATAGTAATGCTGGAGAAAAAGCGTTAGGGCTTTTCCTTGAAATTATTGAGAAGATAATCCTTTCTTATTATTCTCATAGGATCTCTCCTTGTTATATGGTTATATGATTTTTGGTTAAAATGGATATAATGTTTTGTGAGCTGGTATTATTGCCTTAACAGATTTGTTTAAATTCCTTTTTTATATCCATGTATTTCCTATTTGCAAATTATAATATGTAATTTGTAAAACTTGATAAATAAAGAATTAAAAAAAGAAAAAAAAGAAAATGGCTGCTGAGCTAGTGTTCATTGTTCTTTGTTCCTGTTCAACTTTGTTGATAAAGTTGCCTGGCCTGATGGCAGAATGCAGAGGAGGTTTGGATGACGTCATATTGCAATCTAAGTCATGGGGCTTTTGTTTGTCTGCTCCGCCCTGAGGAGATCAATTGATCTGCAGCGACATTCACAGACTGAAGGAGACTGCTTTTTCGCGGTCTCTGAGGCTAGGATCGAGGGACGGCATGACTTATAAAATGAGGAGTCGTGCCGGAGGCGGCCTTCCTCCGGGAAACTTGGAACATAATCATTGCTGGTAGCTCCCCGCACAAAGCCTAAGTATTGATGTGATATTCAGGGTGGTTTGACGAGGTCTACGGGATTAACTGGAGAGGAAGAGAGTGAAACAAAAAACGCGGAAGATCATGAATGGCCGGTTCTCTGTCTCTGCTAGGCACTATTAATGCAGTTTTGCGTTATCCTGAGGGCTTGTCTGTTAAAATGCCTGTGTTGCCGAATCCTTCTATGGATCTTTGGGAAGGGGGGGGGGGGGTGTCAAGCCGGAAGCAGCCTCCCCCTATGAGATCCTATAGACTCCCTCTCATATCCTCCCACTCAGCTCACCCTTAATCTGGTGAATGCCTGCCTGTACCAGGACATCTCTCAGGACAGAAAATCTGTATTGATGTTTTCCTTTCCTGCCCTATGTGGTAGTTTGTAATTTGAAGGGCTGTAGGGCCAGGAACCATCTCTTCACCCTTGTATTGGACTCCTTATTTCTATTTAACCAAAAGAGTAGTTGGTTGTCCTTTACAAGCTTGAACTGCTAACCCAGCAGGTAATAGTGCAAGGCTTCTAAGACCCATTTGACTGGTGAGGGGCTCCTCCCTTCTCCCAAGATTACTTGCTGGTCTGGATCTTAAGGAAGACTGGGTGAGACATCTGTGCCCGGTTCCTTAAAGTCATGTGAGGGAGTTTCCTATAGACTCCCTCACATCCCTAATCTTCTGCTGCTCACTTTCCCAAACCACTAAATAACAAAAGAGCTCCATGATAGTGCACATCCATGCATTTTAAATGTATTAATCAAACACTACAGGTTATTTACCCATATAATATTTCTTTTATGGAACTCCACTTCCTTGGTAGAGCTCCAATGTTGGATAATAGTATTTTCCGTAATCTATATAAATAAAAATGTTAAATAGTTTGGACAAAATCGCTAATCTCAGAAACCACTGAACCGATTGCTTTCAAGTTTGGACACAACCTTCATTTCGCATACAGGAAGGTTCTTCTGTACTTACATTACAGATATGTCATACCTGTGACAGGTAAAATAGGTTTAAAAATTTTTTGAGAAAACAGCGACATCTGCTGGACGTAAGCGCCATCTGTTACACCTTACACTAACACATGCTACACTAATCATTTCGCCAGTCCAGGTCCACGTTTCACTTCCATTTTAACACATTTGTGCACTTTTTTCACCGGAAGATAACTATTTCCTTTACAGATAAAATGCACCCACCACCCTCCTCACGCCCCCCACACACATGCCAAATTGATTTACTTCCCACAGCCTCCCAACACACACAAAACCACCCTCCTCACACCCCCTACACACATGCCAAATTTATTTACTTCCCAGGCCCTCACAACACACACAAAACCTGACAGAAGTCCAGGAGGCTCCAGCGCGGGGCCAGGACCGGTCCGGGACACATCTCCTGCACTATGGCTGTCGGCTGCGAGCACTCAACATGGCGCCGATGGCCCTTTCCCTTACTATGCCACTCGGGGACACCAATGGCGGCAGTAGCCCATGTGACATAGTAAGGGCGAGGGCTCCTCGGCGCCATTTTCAGGACTGGCAGCCGGCGGATCTTTGCCCTTACTATGTCAGAGGACCTACCGCTGCCATTGCTCCACCCCACTGACATAGTAAGGGCAAAGGGCCGTTGGAACCCATTTCAGTGCTCGCAGCCGACAGACATTTTTATCAGGTCTCGGGGGGTCTGAAGGGTGGGGGGTGGTAATACATTTATTGCGAACATCTTGGGGAGGGGTCACGAGGGGCGGCAGGTTTCATTCATTCAGCAACTCTGGGGGGGCAGGGCAGTGGGCTACTGTTTTTTGCAAGGCTGGGGGAGGGGGCAGGAGAGTGTGGGGGGGTTAGTTTAAGAGAACTTTTCTCATAAGGTTTTTTTTTGGGGGAAGGGGGAGGTTCACACACAAATACATACACTAAACTTGCATGATCTCGGGAACGCACCAAAATAGCCCTCCCCAAACCACAAAACAAATTTGGAAGTGCAAATTTGGTTAGGCACTCCCCTATTTGGCTACATAACGTGCACAGACGCCCAGGGACAGACCACATGTAGCACCAACAATTTTAATTTCCCAGGTCTTGGGAGGGGGCAGGAGGGTGGGGGTTATTATTTGATTTAAAGGGTTGGAATTGGGGTTTGTTGTTTTTGGGGTGGGGGGGTTCCCACAGAAATAGAAAGATAAAGGTTTTCTGGTCTGAAGGGTAGGCAGTAGGCGGGGGGAGGTGACAGTGAGGGGAGGGAGAATGAGGGGGGAGGTGAGTGTCAGGGGAGGGAGAATGAGGGGAGAGATGACTGTGAGGGGAGAGAGTTGGAGTGGGGACAGGAGAGGGAAGGGGGGGGGTGAGTGACCAAGGGGGAGGAGGATGAGTGACTGAGGTAAATGAGCAAGGGGAAGGGGGAGAGAGGGTAAAGAACCTGACTCTGCCACTGCAATGTGTGGCCGGGTACCGCTAGTAATAAATAAAAAGGTTTTGAACATATAAAGGTCATGCGATTGGAAAATTATTGCTAAGGCCTCTTGCTGGCTACACTTATAGCATGTAGTATATATAATTCTTGTTCCAAGCTTCACAAATATATCAAAGAGTTATAAAAAGTCCAGAAAGGATTAACTAAACTAGAAAAGGGGACTTTGTTTTACAAGGAAGGTGTTTTATTTTTTATAGAACAAAGATTGAAAAGGGACATGATTACTTTCTAAAAATATATTATGAATTCTTATAAGGACTTTGCAGGTTAGCTCTTCACCTCCAAAGTAAACAATAGAATGTAGACCCTGGCTATAAAGAGGGTGATACATCCTTAGTACACTCCTCAAATAAACATCAAAATGGTCTTATCCATTTCTGATACTGGTCACCATCTGTGTGTTGCCAGAAAGTTCTGGAAGTATGTCAGCAGCAGGTGAGAATCTGCTCAGCTCCCTGCAAATCTTTTCTTTTCTCTATTGTGCCTCGTAGTGAGGATTTTCTCTTAAGCAGAGAACATTTCTGCTGTACTCCTCACACAGCAGCAGCTAACTCGGAAGGATTACCTGGGAGGGAAAAAAAAATCTAAAAACGAGGACTTTCTTATGAGCCTTTGAGTAGCTGCTGAGAATCTGCTCAGTGAATTATGCTCCATGCCTAATATGTACAGAGTCATATCTGGAATGATTTTAATGAGCTTTTGTTGCTTTGGAAGACAGGTCTGTGGGCTGATCATGTCTTGAATCTCAACCTAAGGACTTGAGAAAGTCATTGGGTTATGCTAGGAAAAGTCTGCGTTTATAAATTGACTGTTAATGATTAGCACTGCCTGGATGTCTTTCTTGTGAGACTCTGCTGAACTTGCAAATGCTTAATGGCGTTTCATCTCTGAAATTAACTAATTATCCCCTAGTACCTTACACTGAGATTGTGTTTTTTGAAGAGATGTTTGTATTTTGTATTTTGTCTTGTGATTCATTTAACTTGAAGTATAATTTGTGCTTGAAGAAGTGAAATTCTGAGAGGGTCTACGCTGCTGGTTTTCAACTGTTCTGCCAATAAATAAACTCAGACACTGTTTTGAACTGCCTGTTTGTGTTTAACTTAGATTTTTCAAGAAGGGGAAAAGCACTGTGGCTGTATGATTTTGATACCCAATATGCATAAGTTGGGGTAGAGCACAATTACAATTGCAATTCATCTGTAATACATGCATCTCGATATATCAAATACATTTTTACACACATTTAAAAAATCTTTACAATTGATCAAAACCATGAAAATGCCCAGCTTTTATTTTTCAGTGCATACTTATATATAAAGATTGCACTAATACACAGCAGCTATCACATCTTTTCTAATGCACAACTTTTATTTTTCAATACATACTTATATACAAATATTGCACTAATACCCCTCTTTATGTATATTGGGTATTGATTTATGGTGTGTTTGTGTGTGTGCGTGTGTGTGTGTGTGTGTGTGGGGGGGGGGTGTTGTACACTATCTGTGTATGATTTTGATGCCACACTCCCATATCAAATGACCAATAAAAGAGAAACCAGAGCATTTTCCTAACTGGCCCCAGTGGGGACTGGTTGCAAGAACAAGAGAATACCCTTTGACTTCTGAGAGAAGTAGGTTTCATCATCTCCAGAGCAGAGCTGCAAACAAATCCCAGGCTCATCTCTAACACTTTCTGCTTGCTCTGCTCTTTTATATTTCCTTCTCTAAGCAATCTGGTATTTTGTGTGTGTGTGTGTATCAATACAAAGGAAATTAAAAAACTAGAACAGCTTAGTAATTGTAAATTACTGTTTGTTGACAGATCTCATAAAGAAAAGTGTGTGTGTGTGTGTGTGTGGTGGGGGTGTTGCATTGAGAGTTGTAAAACTCTTAGATTATGCTTCCAGAGGAAATGGTCATGGCTAGATTATGTTTTGGAGGAGCCTGAGAACTTTTGGAGGACAAAGATCAGGGCAGTCTGCTGTGAGGTGAATACTGAAAGCCTTTTTGTAGATAACTTTTTTGAGTTATATGCACAAACATTGAGCTTTCAGTATTTTCTCCAACCAAATGCATACATTTTGTGCCCACAACTTTTTTCTGGACTAAAAAGGGTTGAGGTATTTTGGGGGCAGAGCTAAATGTTAGATAGTGAATGTACATATTGAGCACTTTCTGGCTTAAGGTATACACGCATGCTAGTTGGAAAAATAGCATTCCTAACCTTGTGTGCATAAGTCCTGTTGAATATCCAAGACAACTGAATACAATTGCAATTTTCCCTGGATAAATGTGTAACACTGAATATTGAATGCTTAGATTCCAGTTATTTATTCAGTGAGATGCTGTTTGGGCCTTTTAGATAAGTTTTCCACTTGGAGACTTACCTTGCTGTTAGAGTTGACACTTGTGTTTATGTTCCTTTGGATCACCACTGGGCAGTTCAGAGGGATCGCCGATGAAGTTTGAACATGATGGAATTTTGGCTTCCTTTCAGCATAACATATACTATGTTATTTTTTAGATGGATAGCATAAAAATCTGTTTTTGCAGGTAAAAGTATTTGTTTGATCTTAAGATAGAGAAAACCAAAACATGAAAATTGTTTAGAATATCTAAACACTGTGACCTCCCAAATTTAAGAATGAAGTGAATTTATGAGGAGTTAAAAAAAAAAAAAAAGTGCAGGGAATTAAAACTACTGAGATGCCTAAGAACTGTGTTCTTTCTTAGTGGGGAAAATATGTAAAAAGTAAAGTTAATGACACCTATACAGTTTCTTGTCACTTAAAACGTGCATTAGACATACACATATGACCAGACTGTTAGAAATGGAGAAGTTGTTCAGGATTAAACAAAAGCAAAAAGGCATAAAGATGAAACTATTTTGAGTGTCTTGTGGTTTCACTAGATGATTCCACCATGCCCACCTATGGCATGAACAAGCATGGTAGTTTAAGGTTAGAATTAAATGCTAACTTTTATAATTGTGAGTTTGCAAAAGCCACTTACTTTATCTGAGAAAGTGATAGAACTGGTTTCTAGGCGAGTAGTCACTAGTATATTTTTCCCACCTTTCTTCCCCATCTTTCACATTTACTGATATATAGATTATTTGCCCCATTATGCACACATAGACCTCTCACCATAAGGTCGATAGTCATACATGTAGCACTTTGTGCAAAAGACTGGATAGTACCCATCTTCAAAATAAAAGTCAATTAGTGATTTAAAATAACAATCAATGAATCTTGCTTTTAGCGATTGACTAATTTTAGTCCTATTACTGGTCAATGACAAACTAACATTAGATGACTAATAATCAAATATAAAAACCTTAGATTTAAAAGACAATAAATAAATTTAAAAGCGCTAATCATATTTAAAACCTTTAGACAAGATATTTAAAATTCAAAATTTAAAACCCTTAGATTTAAACATATTCACAACTTAAACAGCTTTACAATCTTTAACAACTCAACAGAAATAAGATGCAGACAGAATTCTGTTGCAAAATGGGGAATATCCAGACTTTTGCACCGAGTGCCACATGTATGACTATCGACCTTATGGTGAGAGGTTCTGTGTGTGCACTCGGTGCAAAAAACTCCTGGCCCTCAGAGAATGAGTCCAATCTCTGGAGACCAGAATTACAGACCTGGATGAGCTGAAGCAGACAGAGGGGAGATGTTCAGGGACATAGTTGAGTAGTCCTAACTCCAGTCTAGCAGCCCTTTTTGCTGCTTTGGGGGATAAAGGTCACCTGGAAGGAGACCAACACCTTGGTGTGACAGGAAAAATTGTGCACATCCCTATTTATTAGCTGGTTCCAGTAACAACATCTGAAAAAGTGTTTACACAAAGAATTAGCTTCTTGAAACAACCATTGATTTAAATCTCTATCTTTAATAGTCCACTGATAAAGATGAGGACTAATAGAGGACTTTTCTGATAGTTATCTTGGTTTATATTCAGAACCGGTTCTGTTACCTCTTGAATCTAAGAAAAGAAATAAGAAAATAGTTTTTATTAGTTATATTTTGTTTTATTCTTAAGATATTATTCATGGTAGATACAATATTCATGGTAGATACAATATTATTGTATCTACCATGAATGGTAGATACAATATTATTGTATCTACCATGGTAGATACAATAATATTGTATCTACCATGGTAGATACAATATTATTCATGGTAGATACAATATTGTTACAATATGGTTCTCCTCCTACCTTGACCACAGAAAGTACTTAGTCAAACTTGATAAATCCGAATCCACACACATTCCTCTTTCACAAGGCGTACCCCAGGGCTCCTCCCTTTCCTCCACCCTCTTTAACATCTACCTTCTCCCTCTTTGCCACTTATTATCCAAACTGGGACTAAAATTCTTCTTGTACGCTGACGACGTACAAATACTTATCCCCATCCAAAACTCCCTCAACGAAACCCTGCACTTCTGGGAGACATGCCTCACATCTATCAACGCCCTCCTTTCCAACCTACACCTTGCACTCAATACTTCAAAAACTGAAATCCTAATTATTACTAATCAACCCAGCTTATCCATTCACCAACTGCAACAGAACACTTCACAAAATCTCACACCTCCGTCCACTGTCAGAGATCTAGGAGTTCTCTTAGATACACAACTTAGCTTCAAATCCCACATCAAATCACTCCTAAAAGGGGGCTTCTATAAACTCCAAACCCTCAAAAAACTTAAGCCTCTCCTCCACGCACATGACTTCCGTACCGTTATGCAAACCACTATACTATCAAAACTTGACTATTGCAACTCACTGCTAATAGGCCTTCCAGCTTCCACAATCAAACCCCTCCAAATCTTACAAAATGCCATGGCTCGCATCCTTACAAACTCAAGAAAGACTGATCATATTACTCCCATATTACAAAACCTCCACTGGCTACCAATCACCTATCGCTCTCAATACAAAACACTCACTATCATACATAACACGCTATATAAAAATAACTCCCCCTGGATCGAAGATATGCCACACTTCCACCAGGCCAACCGTCCTACCAGAAACTCCCTTGCGGGCACCCTCCACACCCCTTCACTCAAAATTGCTCACCTCACAAACACCAGAGCGAGAGCCTTCTCCATCGCCGGCCCCACCCTTTGGAACTCCCTCCCCACCGAGCTCCGACTAGAACCTTCACTTAATCAATTCAAAAAAGGAATCAAGACCTGGTTATTTAAACAGGCCTATCCCAACGCCTCTCAACCCTAGCATTTGACTTCTCCTCAACACTCATTATTTCCCTCTCCCTAGTACAGTGTCCCCCCGCCCCCCTACACACACCCTCCCTCCCTCACCACCCCATCCATATTATGGCTTCCTGATATTCAGTCACCACCTCTCCTTCCCATCGCCACCCCCTGCTCCCTTGTACAGTTCCTACCCCACCCCGCCTCCCCTATGCGCTTCATCCCCCACCCCCGCGCTACCCCCCACTTTGTCGTCTCTTGTATATAATTAATTTATGTCCAACCTGGTTAACCACATGTAATCTCATTTAATAACTGTGGCGCCCGTTGGCTCTACAGTAAAGTTGTCACCTTTTAACTTCCTATCCTTCCTCCATCTATCATTGTAATTTCCTTTCTCAGTTGTCTGTAAACCGACATGATGTTTTTTTTTACGAATGCCGGTATATAAAAGTTATAAATAAATAAATAAATAAATAAATATTGATAATTCTTGCTTGAAAATAAAATTAATCAGTTTTGAAGTATCTTGCATGCTCTAAAGGTTTTCATCTGTTTACATTTAAATTTTGCTTTTGTAATTTGGGTTCTGCCTTCCCCCTCTACTCCTGAGGGATGTGCTGGGTGGGTTTTGGACCCATTTTTCCATTCTAAGGAAACTCAGTTGGAAGGAGAATTCCCTGTCTGCTTTCCCCTTCTTGGTTTCCTTCATAGGGTGACTCCTCTAATAACATCTGAAACCCCATTTTCATCATCACACCTCAGACACTGTAACGGGGAGAGCTTTCATTTCATCATTACACCAATACAATTATAAAGTCTGTTTTTTATTTAATTAAGAGTTTTGCTTGGTCTAAAGCCCTTACAGGCACTAATCCTTCCACTTTTAGATTACATCAATTCTGTCTATTAGGGCCTCCCAGACATTTCACTTAGACTGTTACAGCGCCTTCAGAACTCAGTTGCAGGAAAGTCTATGAGGGAGCACATCACCCTCATTCTGTATGAACTCCACTGGTTTCCAGTCTATTGGTGGATCCAGTACAAAATAGCACTTATGGTGTATAATCTGCTGAGATTGAGCTCTTTTTCATGGCCTAACACACATCTGAAGCTATATTTTTTAAACTCATACCCCTTTTTCTACACAGAGAGGACTGCTTGATGTCCAGTCTCCAAAAATGGCTCAGCTTTTCAAAACAAGAGAAAAAGGACGTCTCTGTGGCTGCCCCAAAATTATGGAATTCCTTCCCTCGAAATCTTCGGTTTATGTCTTGCTCTAAGACATTTAAATCATCACTGAACACATTTCTGTTCAGGCAAGCATATACTGAGTTTGCACCAGGATCATGGACTCATTCTTTAGGTATTTTTTAGGCCTCAATTGTTCAAGCCTACTAATTGTTTATGCAGATACCCACGTCTTCTTATGCTTGCCAATCTAGTAATGCAAATACATTTGAAATGTATCCTTCCTATGTAAAGGATGAAATAGAGTCAATCATGATAGAAATCATGCAGGGGAAGCCTCCTGGGAGAAGAATTGGGCATACCTGAGGGTGTGCTGGGCCAAAGGACTGAGTGCCGACAGCGCCGGGAACACCTAACCCTGCCGTCCCCTTCAACGTCATCTTTACCAGCTCGCTGCACCTATTTAAATCTTGGTGCAGCGGCGCACATCCGAAACTGAATGCCAAAGGGGGCGTGCTTTTGGGCAAGATTTTGGAAAGGCTCCTCTCCTCTCCTTGATGGGAAGGAAAAGGAAAGCTAGAACAATTACTTCTACGCCAGCAGTGAGAGCAGTAAAGGGACCAATGTATACTCTTCTTGCTTGAAGGATGAGCCATACAATGAGAGAACCTATTCCTGATATTCCGTTTTCATCGGGGGCCTCTGCTTGTCCTGGCCATGACCAGTCCTCTCATTCTCCCTCTGGACGTATTGGTAGCTCACCAGTTAATAACCTTGACCCAATGGAGGCGACATCTTTACTGCTAACTGACAGAGGGAGTATGCAACCCTTACAGGCTGAGGTTAATATTCTAGCTACTGAGCATGGCTTATTGCCATCTGTTACTTCTCAGTCACTGGAATTAGGATCTGAAGTAGCTGAGCCTGAAAATGTCACCTTAGCTGATGTATGGAGAGCTGTTACTAAAATGGAAAAGTCGCTGTCCCAATCAATATCCCAGTCTACTAACTTTTCTACTGAGACTAGGAAAACACTTAAAGATTATGGAAATCGGCTTATACAGTTAGAGTCATCTGTCTCAACTTTAACTTCACAAATTACATCTGTTCAGACAGTCTGTTGGAACTTCCTTTATTAAGGATACCTTAATTATATATAAGCAACTTGAAGGGCTAGAAAATGCTACAAGGTGTAAAAATTTGTGATTTTTTAAATTTTCCTATATCTAGATTGTTAATAAGCTCAAGAGTTATTTAAAAAATATGTGAAGGAAGGACATTTTGAGTATTCCTAATGATAAAGACATGTTAATTTAAGAAATGTATTATGTTCCCAGGTTCAAGAAAGATAATCAAGGTACTGATGATGATATGAATATTTTGCAGGCAGAAAGCCCTAATTTGACACCTTTTTTTAGAGGCATCTATTGATGATATACAAGCTAGAGCTACTTTAATAAAGATCTTTGTTTCTGTGGCCAAAAAGTTCAAGTTTTTCCCAATGTCTCTAGGCATACTCAACTCAGGAGGAAGCAGTTTCTATGTTTGAGACAGAGAGTGAGTTTTGGCCTTAGGGGCCACTTTCTTCCTCAAATTTCTTTGCAAATGTTTGATAACATTTCAGAAGAATAAATTTGTATTTCTAGATCCTGCTCACCTGGAAGTTTTTCTTTCTGATAAGGGTGGTTGATTGGGAAATTTGTAATAGCTTGTTTAGGAGAGATTTTACTGGTATAATTGTTTCAATCTTACTCCAATTAGTGCAATGATAAATTGTACTTTTTTTCCTCTTTCTTTTTTTCTCCTTTTGATTAGCTTCCCAGTTTTTTTTTCTTTAATGTGGACTGCAATTATTGGAAATACTTTGTAATGAGTAGAAATTTCATTGTTTGAAGGTCTGGATATTTTTCTTTGTATTCCAATTCATTTGCTTTTTATTTTTCTTTGTATAATGATTGTTAAGAATTTGATAAACTGCAAATAAAAAAAAAAGAAATCATGCAGGAAACAAAATTCACTGTGGAATCCTTATGGTTAGGAAACTCATGCATGCTGGGTAAGAGTACCACAGTAGGTGTATACTATCATACACATGGCCAAGATGAAGGAAAGACTATGAAATGCTAGCTGAAATTAGAAAGGCAAATACATTTGGCAACACAAAATAATGTAAAATTTCAATTACCCCAGTACTGTTTGGATCAATATCTCATTAGGATATTCCAGAGAAGTTAAGAGGTAGATTCTAAAAGAAATGTGCAGGTGTTCATGTGCGTGCAGTTCCTTGCGCGTGCACATGGATGCACCAGTTTTATAACATGCATGCACTGGCATGCACATGTTATAAAATCTCATGGCCACGTACATATGCATGCCACATTTTAAAATCCACGTGTGCATGTGCGGGCATCATGTGCAGGAGGGTCGATTTTTCCATAAATACACGCGGCAAAGCAATCAGGCCTCCCAAAGTTCCCTCCCAGTCTACTCCTGCCTAACCTTCCTTCCCTTTCCCCTTTCCACCCCAACCCCTAACCCCTATCTAGCTGAAATTTTTTAATTTTTCTACTTACTGCTCCTCTGGAGCAGAAGTATTTTCTGCATGTCAGCCAGCTGCCGGCGTGCTTTCCTGGGACAGTAGCTAATGGCTGGTCTCCAACCCGCCCTGTCCTGCCCCTCCCCGCCCAGATCACACACCCCGGCCCACCCCTTTTTTAGGGCCTGACACTTGTGTGCGTGGCGGGGATTATGCACATGTCTGGGCCTGTTTTAAAATGCGGGCGGCACGCGCAAGGCCCGGCCACACACGTTAACCCTGCTTTTTACTTGCGGGGGCCTTTGAAAATCCATCTTTAAGTTTCTAGATGCCATAAATGACTGCTTTATGGAGCAGCTGGTCCTAGAACTGATGAGAGGGGCAGCTACTTTAGATCTAATTCTTAGTGGAATGCACAACCTCAAGCAAGATGTTACTGTAGTAGGGCCAACAAATTTGACATAATGAATGGAGGGAGGTCATTAACTAAAACTGCTGCAGTAGCATATAACCTTAAAAGAAGAGATTTGATAGCTTGAATAAATTATTTAGAAAAAAACTAAAAGGAGAAGATGCAAAGGTTAAAAAATTACATGAAGCATGGACATTGTGTTTAAAGGTACCATTTTAGGAGCACAGATAAAATATATTCCATGCATTAAAAAAGAGTGATGGAAGAAGAACAGACTGCCAGCATGGTTAAATGATGAAATGAAAGAGGTAGTTAAAGCCAAAAGGACTTGTAGAAAAAAAAAGAAAGCAGACCCAAATGAAGAAAATTTGGAAGAGCATAAACAATGGCAAGATAGATGTAAAACAGTAGTAAGACAGACCAAGAAAGAATTCAAAATGTTTGCCAGAGAGGCAGAAACTAATAATAAAAGTTTTTTTTCAAGAACTTTTAAAGCAAAAAGCTTGTAAGAGAATCAGTTGGGCCATTAGATGACCAAAGTTGTAAAAGGAGTACTCAGACAAGGAAATAGCAGAAAAAGTGAATGAATTCTTGATTGGGAACAAGCCCTCACCTGAAACATTTTCTGATCATGCTGTGTTGCAATGCTGCTTGCGGGCCTAGCCGTGAGCAGCCTCTTACCTCCACCGCGGGTCTCCCCTGCCACCGTCTCTGTGGCCTAGAGGCCGCTGCCTGTGCTCCGCAACGGTTGGAGCTGCCAGTGTCCTGCCTCTTGCGGTCTGAGACTGCCGCCTGTCTTACGAGGCGATCGGAACCGCCGCCGTTCAGCCTTTGTGACTTGGAGGCCGCCCTCGCTATCTTCCTGCATGGTGGGCTGGCTGCTGTGCTTCCATGCAGCCTGGAGGCCACCATTCTCTCCCTCTTCCCTGCGTGGGCAGGTCCACTGTCTTTAGCCTCCTCTTCACAACCCGGTGGCTGCCGCCGTCATTCCTCCAGTGGCCTGGGAGATGCCGATGCTGGGTCCTGCTTTGTGGCCTGGTGCTGCCCCTGCTTCCTCTTCACGGCATGGACGCCGGTCTCCATGGTCCTGCCTCTTGGGCATGCGGCCGCGACTCTCCTGCCAATTTGAGGGGCCCGCGGTGGGAAGAGACCCATAGACCTGTTTGATGATGTCATCTAGGCATCTCCAGCCCTATAAAAAGGGCCCTTTGCCAGTCTTCCAGCACCTTTGCAAGGAGCCAATCTGCTCCTGGACTTCTCTTCATCTCCAGCTTCTTCAAGGCTCTCCGTTCTTCATGGGAATTCCCTCATCGTCTACATCTATGGTTCCTGGTCTCTTATCGGATCCTGTGTCCTCAGATGTCCTCTCTTCAGATGTCCCTGATGTCCCTGTCCTCTGATGTCCCTGATGTCCTTGTCTTCAGATGACCCTGTCATCTTGTCTTCAGTTGTTCCGCCTCCAGGCATTCACGCCTTCCGGCTCATCTCCTTGGAAGCCTTGTCCTTGGATGTCCTGGTTCTGGATTCGACTTCTACCTTCCTGCCGTCCTCTGTTCAGCTTCTAGATGACCTTCTGGTGCATTTTCCATGCCGGGTCTGAAGTTTCATCTTCTTCTGGTTGACCTGTCAGGTGCGTCGATCACGCTGGGTCACTGAAGCCTCTGTTCAGGTCAGATGCTGATTTGAGTGTTGCCCGGATTCCTCTTCATGCTGAGTTTTAACCCTGCTGTCATCTTTCCACTCATCAAGTGTTCTAATCGATGTTCCTGATGTTCCTCTCCTTTGATGTCCTTTCTCCAGATGTCCTAGTACATCCCAGCTTCTCTTCGGCTATCTCAAGTTCTGGGACCAGCCCTAGTCTTTCCAGTGGACCCTGCTTCTAGATGACCTTCTGATGCATTTTCCACGCCAGGTCTGATGTTTCGCCTTCTTCTGGTTGACCTTCTGGTGCGTTGATCACTCTGGGTTACTGAAGCCTTCTCTGAATGGACTCTGTTTCCTAAGTTGCCTGGATCCTTTCTTCTTCTTGAGCTTCAGCCTTGCCTTAGCCTAGCCCTTCTTGCTTAGTGTCTTCATCCCAACCATGTCTCCAAGTGTCTTCGTCTTGTTCCAGTATCATAGCCTGTCATCGATCTAGGTCCATCCTGTCGCATCTGCCGCTTCCAGGCGGCAGGTCCGAAAGGGCTATTGAGTGGCCGGAGGGCTATCCCAGAGACCAGCATTGCCTTGTTGGGTCTCTACCGCTGCATTCAGGTCTTCAGCCTGTCCGCCCATGCTTGGACATGTCTTGCTTGCCTTGGTGCTTCATTGGAGCTCCTCTGCAGTCACGCCGTGGTCCAAGGGCCCACCAACCTCCCCAGATTCGGGACCACTCCTTAGTGCACCTGCAATATACTTATTCTGAGCAACTAAAACATCTGTGATAATGGCAAATGTAATAGGTCAAATTGAGAAACTAATAAGTAAAAAATCACCAGGACCAGATGGCATCCATCTCAGAGTCCTTAAAGAACTCAAATATTAAATTGCAAATCTGTTACTAATAATCTGTAACCTATTATTTAAAACAACCATTACATCTGAAGACTGGAGGCTGGCTGATTTTTAAAAAGGGCTCCAGGAGTGAACTGTAAAACTATAGACCAGTAAGCCTGACAGTGCCAGGCATATTGGTAGAAGCTATTCTTAAAAACAAAATCACTGGCAATGTAGGGGAAGAGTTAACATGGTTTAGGAAAGGGAAGTCTTGGCTTACAAATCTTTTAGATTTTTTGGAAGGTATAAATAAACGTGAATGAAAATGACAGTTATTTTAGGGGTAGATTTTAAAAAAGAACATGTGCGTGTCTATGTGCATGCTCTACCTAGCACATATACATGGACACGTGATTTTATAATGTGAGCGCTGGCACGTGCATGTTATAAAATCCTGGTCGGCGCACGCAAGGGGGAGTAGAATTTTGTGAATTTGCACGGCAACGCATTATCGGGCTTTCCCAGTTCCCTACCCCCATCCTAACCTTCCCCTTCCTCTATCCTACCCACCACCCTATCCCTGTCCTAGGCCCCCCCATTTTTTAACTTCTGGCACGTGATCTCCTGGCACAGTGGCAAATGGCAAATTTGATCACATCACCCCCACTCTGATTGCTCTACATTGGCTACCCATGCAATCCAGAATAATATACAAAGTGCTAACAATAATTCACAATAACTTGAAGTGTTATGATTATGGACCCTTGGGCTGGCTGAGACTGTAGATGTTATACTGTGGGAACCCACAGAAGGTGTCACAGCCGGGAGGCGGCGCTGAAGATATTCCGGAGAAGACTTCACCACTGGAAGTCCGCGGTCCCCCCAAGAGGAGCCCCTAGGAATTCTGACCTCTTGGACTTAGGCAGGACCCTATGCAACCAAGGATCCGGGCAGCAGCCAAAGAGATGGATGATGAGGCTGGCTGAGCCCAGGAGGCTGGAAGGATCTTCACCCTTGTAAGTCCGCAGCTCCCCCGGGAGGAGCCCATGAGAGCCCGAGCCGCTGGGACTTAGGAGAATCCTCTGGGCCAGCAAGAACCGGATACCTGAGGTGGTGGAAGAGGCTGAAGACGGAGTCCAAGAATGAAGCCGGGTCAGAAGCCAGAAGTCAGAGGTCCGAAGCCAGAGCCAGGGGCGGAAGCTGGAGTCAGAGTAGTGGGACGGAGCCAGGTCGGAAGCCAGAAGTCAGAAGTCCGAAACTAAAGCCAGGGGCGGAAGCTGAAGTGGAGTCAATGGACGAAGCCGAACTGAGAGAACCTTGTTGCAAGGCCCTGTCCTAGTGAAGCTGCAGGGTTTAAATACCCTTCAGCGTCTGACGTCATCCAGGGCGTCCTCTATGATTTTCCCGAGCTGGCCCCTTTAAGGCTTCAGCCCCTGGGCGCGCGCCTAGGGGCGGGACCAAGTGCGTCAGGTTGGCGGCGTCTCCCTCGCACAGGGAGAGCCGCGGCAGGCTGCAGATCGGGCCTACGTGGCTGAAGAGAAGTCCGTGCGGGCCGGGCCGGCCCCAAGGTAGGAGGAGGGACTGGGGCACGGCCCGGTCCCGTAACATGAAGCCTAACAATGAATTACTAGGAATACATTTTAATCCGTGTACTCCTGCATGTTCTCTTAGATCCCTTGACAAAGGATTACTCGAAATCCCAACTATAAAAAAAAACTACCACCTAAAACAAACGAGAGATAGAGCTATATCAATAGCTGGCCCTATTCTCTGGAACTCATTACCAGAAAACCTTTGAACATCTACCGACACCAAGAAATTTAAGCAAGAACTGAAAACCTGGTTTTTCAACAATGCCTTCTCTATATCTATATAACTAAAACTCACCCTTAATTCTGTGATACACCCCTAATTGTCTTCTAGTTTATATGTCTACCTTTCAACTCTACATCTGTTCTTTTTGTTAAACCTTATACACCGTTGTGATCTATTGATTCTCACATGGAATGATGGTATATAAAAACCTAAATAAATAAAATGTTTGTACATTTCCATATTTTCCATAGTAACATAGCAAATGTCAGCAGAAAAAGACCCAAGTGGTCCATTCCATCTCCCAGCAATCTTTTTTTTTCTTTTTTAATTTTATTCTTGGTGGAATTTTTGCTCTGTGCAGGTTACCCCATTCAATACAAGTTACCCTTTTGTTTCATGAATATTAGGTACAACCACACTTTTATACAGTGAATATAATTTATAGAACACTTAGACCTATCACAATCTAAAATAACATTGCACACATGTTTCTGTTACCAGTACAAGACAGTTGGCCCATGCTGAAAATATGTATTTAAACTTTGCAAATTGTACAATTTCTTCAGCAGTCTCCTCAGAGTCACTGATTCTAGTTGTTTGCTTGCTTGACCTACATAAACTATATTTGGAAGGAACAGTGACCTCACAAGCATATGAATGAGCTCAGCTTCTGCAATGGAACTGTGACTGCCTGTTTTACATTCTGGCAAAATGAGAAATTCCTTCTTGACTATAAAATAGTAATTTAAGCAAAGTATCATGCATTATTAACTTCACTCCAAAGACTGATAAATCTGGTTTAAGATATAGCGATGTGTGGAATTAGAGTCTATTTGCAAACAAGGAGTTATATTTTAAAAAGTAAATAAATCAGTATTGCCTTTTATAGCAGCATTTTCATTGAATAACAATGCTGAAGGCAATGTATAGTTGTCAGTAAGGACTGATTTTCATATTCTTTTCTATTAATTGGTTAAGATCGTCGCAGAATAAAAGCAATTTTATAATAGTCTGATGGTTCACTATTTAGTGTGTGAATAGGTTCGTAAATAGCATAGAGGTTGCACAAATTGGGATGAGCACCCTGTGCTTTGTTTGTTTTCAAGAGGTAGCTTATCCTCTTGATTTAATCAATTTACTAACATGAATTGCCTATTCCCCAACAATAAACCTTTCTCCTTCTTCCTTTTTAGAGGTCGTTTAGAATCTAAAGCTTTAATGTGCTGGATCTAGAGACTATTCCCAATGCAGTTCTTTTACTGATGCCGTTCTCTTTCTTAAGCTCATGTGCATACATTTTTTAAATAACTTTATTTCACATTTATTGACACTTCTATTTCAGTTTTCTACTATTTCGTTGTTTCTGAAGTCAGACATGAACAGGAATAAATACCTCTTTATTGGTGATGAGAAAACTGGTCTTCATCAGATCTCTCCTATGGGCACTGAATGGATTTAAGGCAATTTACAGTCACTACATCATTGAAAGCCCACAAAAAAAAAAAAAATGAGGCAGCACACTAAAGTCAATCGTATTACATTAGCATTGCGGTGCCTCCAAATGAAAAATGTCATTTTGTATTTATGCACTTCTGTATAATGACTGTTTTATCCATCATTGAAAACACTGGTGATGTTACAGTCATTGTAGAAATGAAAGTTCATTTGTTTGAAATATATCTTGGTGAGGCCCTTATTTGAGGTGCATATTGAATGCAAGCACAAACAATAGAGGAAGTGAGGGGCATCTTTCATAGTGGGGAGAGCTAAGCGATTGCGTTCCCTGTTCCAGGTCAAGAAGAGCTCTCTATCCCTCCTGCCCCTAGGCCCAGGTTCACTACACCATCTGCTCAATCCATTTCCACATTTTTGAACCCTAACCTGAGAGACTGGCACTTGGTCCACACAGGTATCAGACCCTCTCATATTTTGTGTAGGGACAGCATGCACTTTTACTTTCGCAATAGACAAACTTTGTTGCTTAGGCAGAATATATGGATTTTTCCTGGACCTATATAATGTTACTCAGGAACGGATGAAGAAGTCCATTTCTGTTTTCTTTTCTTTTACATTTTATTAAAATATTTGTAGGCACACTATCCCTTCTTCTAGGCAGTTAACAACTAAACATCCATAATAATAAACTTTGAAATGAAAGGTAAACAGACAAGCTTGAAAAACACTGTGGGACCACCTGCCTGAAAAATAATGCACAACCCAAAAGAAAAGCTATATGTGCTAAACACGGGACAGTAGAACATCTGGTATCAAAAGGAAAAGATTATTGTCCCTTTCTTTA
Source organism: Rhinatrema bivittatum (assembly GCF_901001135.1). Lineage (NCBI taxonomy): Eukaryota > Metazoa > Chordata > Amphibia > Gymnophiona > Rhinatrematidae > Rhinatrema > Rhinatrema bivittatum. The sequence continues at coordinate 385,834,251 of NC_042616.1, forward strand.
TCCTTCTTCCCTTTTAGCTCTTCCCTTTCCGGTGGAAAATAGACAATAGCAGTTATCTGGAGACAATGGGCCTAGCACTATTTCTCATCCTATTTTATTTCTGCCCTCCCTTTTCTAATAAGAACAAACAGTTGTTCAGGATTTCTAAAATATTTTTAAAACCCAAAGGCCTCTTTAAATAAGTTAGTCTTTAGCTGCTCTTTGAAAGTAGCAAAACTAGACTCCAGTTTGTCAATGTTTATTTAAAATTGATAGTGCTGCATACATTTTTTTTTAGACTTCTGACTTCGTTACTTTTTGGACACTTAGGGGTAGATTTTCAAAGATATGCACAGTTCCCGGCATGCGTACATGGACACTGCAATTTTATAATATGCGCGCCCGGTTTTTATATCGGTACACAAATGTGTGGGCGGGTCAGACTCGTACACGCAAGGGGGGATTTTACTTAAAAACGTGTGGTGATGCGATCAGGCCTACACCAGTTCTCTCCCAGTCTGCTCCAATTAAGGAGTGGTCTGGGAGGGAACTTTCCTATCCCCCTACCTTACCTTCTTCCCTTTTCCCCTCTCTTCCCTGACCCCTAAACCTATGCTAACTTCTTTTTTTTATTTTTGAAGTTATCTGCTCCTTCGAGCAGCAGTAATTTCTAGAGAAGTGAATCGTGTGCCCGATCGTCTTAATGATCGGGTTCGGCTGGAGGGAGAAAAAAATCTGATCACTGGAGATGTGAATCGGAATCGGTTCTGATTCACATCGTTAATTTTTTTTTAGTGAGGCCCAACCCTTTAAAATTGACCCCTTACCTTCCCCCACCCCCCCAAAACGTTTTACGAGTACCTGGTGGTCCAGTGGGGATGCGGGGACCCATCTCCTGCTCTCGGGCCATCGGCGCCATTTTGACTGCCACTCAAAAATGGTGCCGATGGCCCGATTAAAAAAAAAACCACCCGACCCTTTAAAGATGACCCCTTAGCTTCTCCCACCATCCTGATCCCCCCAAAACATTTTTAAATTACCTGGTGGTCTAGTGGTGGTCCCGGGAGCGATCTCCCGTTCTCGGGCCGTCGGCTGCCACTCATAAAGATGGCGCCGATGGCCCTTTGCCCTTACCATGTGACAGGGTATCCGTGCCATTGGCCAGCCCCTGTCACATGGTAGGAGCACTGGATGGCCGGCGCCATCTTTAAAGATGGCAGCGATGGCTTGCATCATCAATGACACGGTATCTCTCAGAGCCCACAGAGAACATGCAGACAGATCCGCTGGCATATTGGGCACATAAGTCCACTGTCTGGCCACACCTAGCCAAAGTGGCTCAGCGATATCTGTCATGTCCACCAACCAATGGGGCGGATTTTAAAAGGAGCGCGAATAGCCTACTTTTGTTTGCGCTCCAGGCGCAAACAAAAGTACGCTGGATTTTAGTAGATACGCGCGGAGCCGCGCGTATCCGCTAAAAACCTGGATCGGCGCGCGCAAGGCTATGGATTTTGTATAGCCGGCGCGCGCCGAGCCGCGCAGCCTACCCCCATTCCCTCCAAGGCCGCTCCGAAATCGGAGCGGCCTTGGAGGGAATCCTCTAACGCCCTCCCCCTCACCTTCCCCTCCCTTCCTCTACCTAACCCACCCGCCCGGCCCTGTCTACACCTCCCCCTTACCTTTCTCCGGGGATTTACGCCTCCCGGAGGGAGGAGTAAATCCCTGCGTGCAAGCGGGCCTCCTGTGCGCCGGGCCGCGACCTGGGGGCGGGTACGGAGGGCGCGGCCACGCCCCCGGACCGCCCCGGGCCGTAGCCACGCCCCCATACCCGCCCCCAAAACGCTGACACGCCCCCAAAACGCCGCGACGACCGGGCCCGCCCCTGACACGCCCCCCTTGGAGAACCCCGGGACTTACGCGAGTCCCGGGGCTCTGCGCGCGCCGGTAGGCCTATGTAAAATAGGCTTCCCGGCGCGCAGGGCCCTGCTCACCTAAATCCGCCCGGTTTTGGGCGGATTTAGGCGAGCAGGGCTCTGAAAATCCGCCCCAATGTGCTCAGTAAACATGTCTTTTCAATGACAGGGGATATCATGAGCCCTCACCGCTCAAGGCTGGCACCAGAGTTGATGGAAATGCTAGTGTTTTTGAAAGTAAACTTGCCTTTGCTTGGGTTTCCAAATTTTCCCTGTGAATGGCAAGATGAATAAAAGCAATTGAAAGTCTTGCAGCAGCTCCAACTGACTCCTATGCTTCAGATAATATAAGCACTGCAGCAAATGTACCTGAGTTGAAACGCTGTGCCTGACCATCCACTGTCCAGGCTATACATCCCTATAAGGGCCTGACCTCAAACGCTGTGCCTGACTGTCCACTGTCCAGGCCATACGTCCCTATAAGGGCCTGACCTCAAACGTTGTGCCTGACCGTCCACTGTCCAGGCCATACGTCCCTACAAGGGCCTGACCTCAAATGCTGTGCCTGACCATCCACTGTCTAGGCCGTACGTCCCTACAAGGGCCTGACCTCAAACACTGTGCCTGACCATCCACTGTCCAGGACATATGTCCCTACAAGGGCCTGACCTCAAACGCTGTGCCTGACCATCCACTGTCCAGGTCATACGTCCCTATAAGGGCCTGACCTCATACGCTGTGCCTGTCCGTCCACTGTCCGGGCCTTATGTCCCTGCAAGGGTTTGACCTCAATTGCTGTGCCTGTTCATCCAGGCCTTATGTCCCTACATGGGCTTGACCTCTGTCCTCGACTGCTTTGCCTGTTCGTCCAGGCCTTATGTCCCTAGGTGGGATTCACCTCTGTCCTCGACTGCTGTGCCTGTCCGTCCAGGCCTTATGTCCCTACAAGGGTTTGACCTCGATTGCTTTGCCTGTCCGTCCAGGCCTTATGTCCATACATGGGCTTGACTTCTGTCCTTGACTGCTGTGCCTGTCCGTCCAGGCCTTATGTCCCTAGGTGGGATTGACTCTGTCCTCGATTGCTGTGCCTGTTCATCCAGGCCTTATGTCCAGTCCTAATGGCTGAGCTCTCATTGCAAAGGGAAACCTCAGTCTCTGGCAATTCAAACTAGTATTGCAATTCACTCCTCCTAGGCCTACCTAAAAATGCCATCCGCCCCTTACCAATTCTGCAAAATACTGCAGCCCGTATCCTTACTAACACAAACTCAAAGGAACATATTACGCCAGTTTTGAAGGAGTTACACTGGCTCCCCATTCAATCTCGCATACACTACAAGACATTAACACTTATCCATAAAGCCCTCCACAATCCTGAAATGAAATGGTTTAATAATTCACTACAATTTCAAACTTCTATTAAACCTACCAGAAATCAATACCTCGCCACATTACAGACCCCTTCGCCCAAACTATATAACCATGCCTCCACCAAAGCACGAGCGCTTTCCTTTGCTGGCCCTTTGTTATGGAATACCATGCCCACCGAACTGCGCCTTGAGCCATCTCCCAAAACATTCAAGCAAAAACTCAAGACATGGTTATTCACACATGCCTATACTTGAAATATATATGTCTTTCCTCTCCTTTATATGCCCTGCCTTATTTACCCAACATCCCCTGTCTATACACCATCTCTAATCTCCCCTATTTCTGCTCTTACTGTAAATACCCATCCATATAATTGCTCTTAATTGCATTCGAAGCGCTTTCTCCCCCCTTTTATCACCTCTAATTTAGAACTCCATCTCCTCCTAACCTGTCCCTAACCTCATACCTAATTTGCTAGAATCCCTTTACTTTCCCTTTACTTTCCAGTTCTGTTTAACTCAGCTCAGTTAAGTTACACCTAAATGATAGTTCTGTTTTTAAAAGATTCTACTTGTTTTATGTTCAAATATTTATATACTTACCTTTGTTAAATGTATAACGCTTATATAACCCTGTTAAATGTATAACGCTCCGGCGTAAGTTCCAGTTCACTGTACACCGACGTGATATCTTTGATGAGCGGCGGTATATAAAAAATTATAAATAATAAATAAATAAATAAATAAATAAATAGTAATCCTTCACAGCATGGATCCTTAAATAGTTTCAGGGCAGAGAAGAGAACTTCCTCCGTCTTGCTTATGAAGTCATGATCTGTTTGTAAATGCTTAAATCCTAACAATTTGTACCATTATACACTCTATGGGCCAACCCATTCCAGGGAGCCCTTTCCTGCTCAAAGGAACGGGAACTCTCCCCGTTGTTGCAGCCTATCTCTTACCACCTGTTAACTCATGTTCAGAACAAGAAAAGATCTCCAAGGTACTTAGACTGTGGCAAACACAACACAGTGAGACCATGCTCACAGTGAGACCCTGCTCCAGGTCACCACGCTTTGACGGCTCGTGCTTCACTCTAGAGGCCAACCCATTCCGGGGAGCCCTTCCCGGCTCAAAGGAAAGGGAACTCTCCCCGGGTGTAGCCAGCCTCTGTACCTTGTTGCCATACACCAGATGGCTCACTCAACTCCTTGTGGTGTTCTGGCCACTATCATGGTTGCTCAGTGTTGGTGCTAGTCTTTCTGCTTGCTATGTTCCTCCTTCATTGTGCTGTAGGATGTCGATGCCACTTGTCTTGCCGCTTTGCCTGTCGTGCTGCCTTCGAGGATTCATGCATCTCTTATCGGTGCTCTCTTTTGAAGCTGTGGTGTGTTTTTGACACTCTCGCTGCTGCTTTGCTTTGTGCCTCTATTAAAGCACTCTTCTTGCCACTCCTGGTACCCCTTTGCCCCTTTAAATTTCCTTAGGCTATTCATGCCACTTTGGTGCCACTTTGCCACAGTCTAAGTACTTTGGAGCTGTTTTGTTGTTCTGATGATTGCTCCCCAGAAGTTTCATCAAAATTGATAATAAAACCCCAATTCTGCAGCCAAAAATAGGCTGCAAATAATTCCCCCATTGACTTTATTGGGAACCGGAAAACGAATGCATGTATCAACATATTGGGGCGCCATTGAACGAATGCAATGTATCTGGGCCCTGACGAATACGTATCCCGAATGCAGCAAATACTTTCTGGCTGCACATCCCTATTGCCTTATGATATCCCATAGGGACTGGTTCTTGTGCTAATTTTATTTAGCATTTATTTAGCATCTTTAGCTACCTTAATAAAATATTATGGAATAAAATATTATTTTTTGAGGATGATATATAACTAGTCACATATATAGGAGGGATACAGGAAAAATACTTAGAGAATTTGAAATCATGTCTAGATTTTGCTATGACCTGCTTATCATTGCAGAAACAAATTAAATCTTGCTAGTCAAAGACTTTATGGATGAGCAAAAGAATAGTATGCTTACAACTTCTCCATTTATAGCTGGAGTGACCTGAATTTCTAAAAGTTTGGTTTCCAGCCTGGGGTCAAATTGGACAATCAACTCACCATGCAAGCTCAGGTGTCTGCAGACGTTTATACCACTTTCTGCTCCCTGCTCCAAATTTGTCAAATATGCCCATTCTTGAATAAAAGAGGCCTGACCACACTAGTTCATTCTTTGATATTGAGTCAGTTGCATTATTATAATGCCCTATATCAGGGTCTTACTAATATATTCATGCATTGATTACAGTTACTTCAGAAGACATTGCTGACGGGCAAAGAAATGGGACTGTTATATCAATTGTAGTTGATTTACATTAGCTTCCTATAAAATTTAGAGTCCAATTCAAAATACTAATTATGGTCTATAGATGTCTAAAGTTACACTGCCCTATATACCTGGCAAACTTGCTGTCCAGTTACAAACCCCTGTCCTCCTTCCTCTTGTCACAGTTGGATCTGCTAGTAGTCCCACCTCTTTCAGTGTTCACTTGGACGTAACACATTGCTCAGCTTTTAGTTTTGTGATTCCAGTTCCCTTGGAATAAGCTTTCTTATGACATTTGAACAGAGAATAATTACCTGCTATTCTGGAAAAGATTCAAGGTATGGTTCTATGAGCCGACTTTTGTATCATGGTCAGTATCTATACATGGAATGGACTAAGTTAAGATAGCGAGGTCTATATATCATGACTGTATGGGTGGAGAAATGGATGCAGAGTGTATTAAATTGTAATGTTTTATTATATACTGAATATATGTTTGCATAGTCTATGCTTTTTTAAATTATAATACATCTTGTGGGCATTGAAAGATGTATAATCAAATTTAACTAAATAAATAATAACTAGAAGTCCTAGCACAAACACAGGCATTCATGTAGCCGGGTCAGTCTGGCAGACCATGTAGGGGACCGACAATATTAGATATTCAGGCAGCAGTCCCACTAATGTGGCTATGAGTAGCAATTTAGATTAGGCTGCATTGATAAACTAGCTTTTGACTGGTAGACTGCAAGTATATTAGTAACTAGAAGTCTTAGTGGAAACACAGGCCAAATTTTAAAAGCCTGGTGCACGCAAAAACTGGGGGATATGCATGTGGCTGGGCCATGCACGCGCCGAGCACATTTTAAAAACAGCCCAGCTACGTGTGCATCTACTAATATGCCTGGAAGTACCTGGCTTGGTAAACGTGGAGGGCCGGGTCAGGGTCTGGGCAGGGCGGGGACCGGCCAGGACAGTGGCCGCGCATTTTTTACTAAAATCCCCCCCTTGCGCGTGCGAGTTGCAACCTGCCCACACATCTGCACGAGTATCGTATTTTATAACATGCACACGACAACATGCGCATGTTATAAAATCACCACATCCATGTGCTCGTACCAGAAACCGCGCACACATGGATGCCCACGCGCATGTTTTAAAATCTCTCGTATGGTTAGGTCTGTCTGGCAGATGATGCAGGATACCACGGAAGCTTGATATTCAGGCAATAGCTATGCTGCTAATATTGTAAATTATTTAGATTAAGTAAGAGGTGCTGTTGGGTGTAAACTAAGTGGGAGATTTTTTATGCTTATCTGCCTGAGATAGATTACAAATAAGGAAGATGATAAATACTGACCTGGATAAGGAAAGAGCTCTTACAACTGGTCACAGTTTATGACTGGCAGCTGATATATATCTTTAATAGTATGCACAGAAATAACTGAGCAGACTAGATGTGTGTGTTTGACTTTCTATGCCATTATCTACTGTTGATATCATACTACTATCTTCAGTTCCTTCAGCCTTTCTGTGTATACTCGAAACAGTCCATGCACCAATTGTAGTGACCCTCCTTTGAATTGACTCCACCATACCAATGCCCTTTTGGAGATGTGGTCTCTACAATTTCACAGACCTCAAAACAGGTTCTGACCCGATACAGTAGTCACAAATAGTACTAATGATATCTCTCATTCTGCTCCCAAGTATGCTATTGGTTTTTGCAACTGCTTTTCCACACCAACTGGTTATCTTCCAGTCATCAGAAATGATAATCACCAGCTCTCTTTCAGGTTTGGTAATTGCTAGTTTTTCCCCTCCAAAATGGTATTTGTTTTTACATTTTGTGTTTTATTTTTAGATAGAATAGTTGCTAAATCCTTGATTATTCTGCCAGTTTTTTAAAGTTATCTTTCAGCTTTACTAGCCTCCTGCCATGTCAGTTTTCCAGGCTGCACTATTGTTTTTCCCTTTCCCAGTTTTTTATACCCTGTTAAAATGTAATTTCTTACCTGCAGTTCAAATGTAAACCGGTGTGATGTCCCTACTAACACTGGTATATAAAAGATTTAAATAAATAAATAAAATAAAGACATTGAAGAAGACTAGTAATGATCCTCTCTGAATCTTGTCATTCAACCAGCTTCTCACCCAGTTTATATTTTTGCCAGCTCACAGATAGGTCAGATTACTCAACAGTCCTCTAACTGGAACAGTGGCAATGGCTTTCCTGAAATCAGATCTGCTCAATCTACAGTACTCCCAATCTTTTATTCTGGTTACTTCATCAAAGAAATCAATCAGGTTGGTTTAACAAACTCTTCCCATTGAGAAACTATGTTGTCTAGGATCCTACAATCACTGTCTTCAGGGTAGTATATTATTCTATCCTTCAGTGCCTTTTCCCAGTACTGGTATAAACATTTTTTAATATAGTTCAACTAATCTCCACCTAATCACTAATCATGGCCAACCAACTAATGTCTAGACATTCTGAAAATAAGTAACAAATGGTAAGCCATAAATAATGACTGAAAAGGATTTAACATACTTGCAAAATCACAACAGATCATCAAGAGATCTAAGTTCCATAGGAAGTATATTCAAAGACTTTGGAGCAGTGACAGAAAATATTCTAGAGCTAGTCCATGTTATGCAAGAGGTGGACCCTTGGCCTGGGCAGGATTGGCACGGCCCTCTGGGTAGCCCCATTGCTAAGGCGAGGGACTGGGGCAGGGGCCTCGCCTTAAGTAGTCCCTCTTGATGATGCAACTGCGACACTGCTTATACAGGCTAGGGATAACCTTTCTGCTAAATGTGGTTCTGGAGGGGACTTTGTAATTTGGAAATACAACCTTCAGAAAATGTTTGAAACCCACATTCTCTACTAACTGCAAGTGCTGGTCATCAAGGGCAATCATTTCCCCAATGCTCCTGGTTATAACTTTTGAGGCTGCCTGCCTCCTACCCCAGGATAGCATTACTGCACTCCACTTCATTTCCTCCATGGTGGGTTGTCGCTTCTGCTACATATCAGGGGGTTGCTGGCCTGCCACCTGACTGCTAGAAGGGGATGAGAGCATGGGCTGACTCTGCTGCTTTTGAACCACTTTACGCTGCTTGGAAGGGGTCCCCTGACTGGTACTGCCACCATCTCCAGATGGCAGTACTGTTGTTGGGTGTTGCCTCTTCATATGATGCGTCATGCCAAAATTAGATAGATGTCCCATTTGCTTGCCTCTACTAATATCCCTGCCACAGTAATTACACCGAGCAAAACGCGGGTCATCTGTTACTTTAAAGTGGCTCCAGATCGCAGATGTCTTTCGTGATCCTCCCTTCTCTAAAGCCTTGGGGGTGGATGCTGGCACTGGAGTTGAGGTAGTGGGTACACCCTGAGAAGCAATGCCAGGGGCCTCAGTCACCCTCTGTGCCTGCGCTGATTGCTCTTCCTCCTCCTCCTCCTCATCAGTTTCATCTCTCCCCTGCTGCACTGAAGTGGAGGCTAAGACAGGACTAACTGATCCTCCTACAGCTTCATCATCTTCCGTTTCTGATGAGAATCCCACACAAGATGATTCTTCATCTGAATCAGAAGCAAACAGTGACTGCGCTACATTGTCAACGCTAAGTGTTAGTCGAGACTTCTGTCCCCCTGCTGCTTTTGGGTGTCGACATTTTGTCTGGCATGACTCAGCCTCCCCTTCCCTCACCTCCAAAACTACAGGGCCAGAAACAGGTGATGGCGATAGCAATGCATAATGGTTAGATTTCATTTTTTTTGGGATGGAATTGCCTGCCCCTCCAAAGAATTTAGATTGTGACAGGTCCCTTTTTAATTTTAATGGGGGAGTGGCACTAGTGTCTTTTGAAGTACCTCCTCTGCCAGTCCCAATCACGTGACTACATCTAGCTTTCCCTGACATTATGGATTTAATGTCACTGCCTAGTGCCTACTGGCTGCCCACTGTCACAGTGCCTTGCTATGCACTAATGTAATGTGTGTGGTGTGCACACACACGCAGCTTGCTTGTAAGCACAAAAGAGGCAGACTGGGGATTTCACTGCACAGACTGTCCCAATAATAAAGTTCAGTCTGTTAAACTACCCACTGCCCACTGTCACAGTGCCTTGCTATGCACTAATGTAACGTGTGTGGTGTGCACACACACACAGCTTGCTTGTAAGCACAAAAGATGCAGACTGGAGATTTCACTGCATAGACTGTCCCAATAATAAAGTTCAGTCTTTTAAATTATCCACTGCCCACTGTCACAGTGCCTTGCTATGCACTAATGTAAGGTGTGTGGTGTGCACACAGACGCTGCTTGCTTGTAAGCACAAAAGAGGCAGACTGGGCACTTGACTGCCCAGACCGTCCTAATAATAAGGTTCAGTCTGTTAAACTACCCACTGCCCACTGAAGCCCAGTGCACAGAGAGACTGAGTGAGTTAACTCAGTTTAAAAAAGCTGGAATTGTTGGCACAGCAGGAAAATCGATGAAATATATTTTCCAATGCAAATTTTAGCAAAATTGAATATATCTCTCCCAGCCACAACACTCAAATTCTGCTTGCTTGCAGCCTGGCCCAGAGGGTGAATGAAAAAAAAATGGCACTGCTAGCAGCTTCTCTCCCTGGCACAGAGAGACCATCTCAGATCACCTAAATAAGAAACTGCTTAAAACACAAACAGGGCTAGCTGGCACAGGCACTGCAGCCAAATAAAGAATAAATAGCTTTTTTTCTCTTTACTAACTAGCCTAGCTAGCTCTCAGTGCAGCCTCCTTCCACAAAGACCACCTCCTCACACCACCCCTGCAAAGAAAGTGCGTGGCACACCTCGTGCTGAAGTATATATAGTGTTGGGTCATCAGGAAAATCGTTACCAAGCACTGAATGACAGCGCGATTGGCTGCATTCAGTGCATTTCACAAAATGTAAGCGCTGATATGCTGCATTCCGGTATCCTTGCCAACCTGTCTGACCCTTTCCTGTGAGTCACTGATGACTCACAGGAAAGGGCTGGTTTTTGGCTCTGAATAGTGGATACACCGAAATGGCATCCTTTGATTGCAAATGGTGGCGAAGAAAAGCACACATGTGTGCCGCACAACGGATGATAAGTTATATTGATGGGGAGTCACGATGCATTTCGCCTCCCCACAAATATAACGAATAGGGCATATACTTTGTGGATTGCCAATACGGCGAAAACAAATGCACACCCCTATAAGACAATAATCTTGCAGTGGAAAAATTTGAATCCCACCAAACACGATAGGTACAATCTGCTAGAAAAGATTCAAACCATTGTAGTGGTTTACCAGAGAATTCCAGGCAAATTAGGCACTGAATCAGCAGTTCATGATTGATATAATCAAAGGCCACAGACATATCCCTCCTTTTGTCTGCCTCCATTTGTACTCCATCAAACAGAGTAACACAATTTCAGTTCTATATCCTTTCCTAAATTACGACTACATGGCATGAAATGCATTAGCATTTACTATGTGATCCTGAATAGGATGGTATTTTTGATAGATAAGATAGAGTAGATGCAGGCTGATAATGATTTAAATAACCTGGATCTAATCCCTGCTTTTTGAGGATTGGACGAGGAAGCTGGCAATGATCCTTGATCCAAATTGGAATTCTCCAGTATAGATAAGTAAAGTAACAAGCCTAATTCAGGTTTGTTCATTTGCGTTGAGGATAATGAGTCCAAGGAAAAAGTACAAGGTCTTTTCTAACAATGTATCCATTCCCACCACTATCATTTTGTGTAATTCACTAAATTCCCCTTTTAAATTCTCTGGGCCAACAATGCCCTTGTACTCTCTGATGGAATTATTCACATCAGTAGCTCCTAAGTAATTGGAAGACCCACATTCAGAATGAATTTCTACTATTTTAGTCTCAAAAAAGTTTGCAAAAGGTTTGTCAGATAGACCTTCAGCTTTCCCATTTGTCTGATTATCCTTTCTATTGCACAACCTTGCAACTATATTGGCCTGTTCCTGGACATTCAAAGTTATTCAGAAAAATATTTCCTATTAGTTGCTTTAAGAGCCTCTTTATATTTATTTATTTGGACTTTGAAAGCCTGCTGGTTTTCTCTAGTTTTATTCTTGTGTCCCTTCCTCTCAAAATGGTGAACCTGCTATTTAAGTAGGCATAACCTAAGGAAAACTATTCACTGGCACTGTTCTTGTTGCAAGAATCTCATTTAGAGCAACATCCAACCTGCTATTTGAAAGCTCAACTTACATGTCTAAGAAGGTTATAGAATAAACTGTAGGATTTACACATAAGCATTCTGCTAGTTTCTCAGTCTCAGTATTCTGAAGATTTCAATCTTTTTCTGATGAATAGTATATCATATTAACCTCCATTGTAAAATTAATTAAAAATTATCTGACCATGACAGTAGATTAATGGAGGTAGAACTCATTATGAATAGGTGTTTGTCACATGTAAAAACTAAATCTAATATATACCCTACGATGTATGTTGGGGAGCATATATTTTGATGCAGACCCAGATCACTCATGGACTGTAAAATCTCCTTTTCCATATATTTTACTTTCTCTGCATTTGCATTAAAGTCACCCAGTAAAAAAAGTTTCTATTGGAGAGAAATCAAATCAGACATCAGAAATTAATTCTCTTGAAGCATCTAATGATGCATGAGCTGGTGTAGGAAGATGATAAACCAGTAACAAATTTAGATAATCTATATCTCCAATGTTCAATAAAAGATCATCTGTAACTTGCACTGGTTTTCCTCTTGATATTTTCAGGGAACTATGATAGATCATTGCTATTCCCCCACTCTTAGAAGCATAGAAACGTGACAGCAGAAAAGACCATATGGCTAATCTAGTCTGCCCATCCACCCAACTAATTCAGCTTTACAATCTCTACCATTCCCTCAAAGATCGTCTATGTTTATCCCATGCTTTCTTGAATTCAGATACAATTCTTGTCTCCACCACCTCCATGGAGAGACTGTTTCTTGCAGCCCCTACCCTCTCCATAAAGAAATATTTCCAGAATCTATCCCCCTTTCACTCTCATCCCATGAACACTCATTCTAGAGACTTCCTTTCTATTGAAAGAGGTTGCATGGAAACCTTGGAGGTATTTAATTGTCTCTAGCATATCTCTCCATCTTGCTTTTTCTCTAAGGTATACATGTTTAAATCTTTGTCTCCATATGCTTTAGAATGAAGACTATTGACTATTTTAATAGCCATCGTCTGGAGCGACTCCATCCTGTTTATATCCTTTTGAAGGTGCGGTCTCCAGAATTGTATACAGTATTCCAAGAGAGGTCTCACCAGGGACCTATACAGGGGCACTATCACCTCCTTTTTTCTGCTGACCCTTCTTCTCCCTATGCAGCCAAGCATCTTTCTGGCTTTTGTCATCACTTTTGTTATCACTTCATCAGATACAAACACCCTCAGTTCCACTAGAAGAATTTCACCTCCAATACTGTACCTCTTCCTTGGGTTTTTGCAGCTTAGATGTATTTTTTAGCATTAAATCTTAGCTGCCAGTTTTTAGACCATTCCTTGAGCTTTGATATATCCCTCCTCAAGTTTTTACACCTTCCTGGCTGTCTACCCTATTGCAGATTTTGGTGGTATCAGCAAAAAGACAAACCTCTTCCGACAATCCTTCTGAAATGTTGCTTATGAAAATGTTGAAAAGAACTAGTCCAAGGATCAATCCCTGTGGCACACCATTAGTAATACCCCTTTTCTTGAAGTGAACTCCATTTACCACTTGTCTTTGTCACCTCCCACTCAACCAGTTTCTAACCCAATCAGTCACTTTAGGGCTCACACCAAGCACTCAGTTTATTTATAAGTTGCCTATTTGGAACATGTCAAAGGTCTTACTGAAATCCAAGTACACCACTCTCGTCCCTGATCCAACTCTCTGGTTACCCAATCAAAGAAATTGATCAGATTCATCTAATAACAAGACCTAACTCTGATAAATCCATGTTGCCTCGGGTCTTGCAATCCATTACATTCCAGAAACTCCACTATCCTCTGTTTTACCAGTAATTCCATTTAATTTTCTCACCACAGAGATCAGACTTACTGGCCTGTAGTTCCCAGCCTCCTCCTTATTTTCTTTTTTGTGTGAATAGGAACCACATCCACCCATCTTCAGTCCTCTGGAACTACACCTGACTCTAAAGAAACATTGAGCTTCCAGGACATCTCTAAGTTCTCTTAGTATCCTTGGATGTATCCCATCCAGCCTCATTACTTTATCTACTTTAAGTTTATTTAGCTCCTCATGAACACACTTCTCTGAAAATCAATTGAGATTTACGTCACTTCTAATCTTATTTGTGTCCATTTTATGTGGTCCTGCACCATTTTGGTTGCCTGTCTTTGGACAGCCTGTCTATGCTATGTCCTTCATTAGATATCCCTCCAGAATGGAATGCAGTACTCCAGGTGAGCTCTGATTAGAAATCTATATAAGGAAAAGAGGAAAAGGGGGTGGGGTTGTTGTGGGAGATTCTGTTTCACTCAATAGCAACTTTTTATGCTAAGGATGTAGAAAGCCTTTTTACTCGAGATCGGAACGCAAAATAAATTGAATATTTTACTTATTTATCAGACTTCATTAGATACTACTACTACATATCATTTTTTAAAGTGCTATTTGAAATACACAGCAGTGTAAAGATACATATAAATCACAGTTCCTGCTCAATGGAGCTTGCAGACTAAGCAAGACAAACATACGTGACAAACAAAAGTCTGTGTGAAGTATATTTACTATAGTGAAGTGTTTTGGGATTTAAAAGAGCCTCAGAAAGGTGGGTTTTTAGACTGGACTTGAAAATGATAGAAACATAGAACATGAGGGCAGATAAAAGTCATAAAGCTTATGCCCGTCCCCATCTCTCATTCCACTTAATGCAGATCTTCTGTCCTTGGAATTTCAGTGTTTCCCTTGCAAGAGCTGTTATAGTTGTTTCCTGTTGTTATGGTTGACGCGGTTGTGAGCCCTTGTGACGATACCACGGTTGGTGCTGCCTAGTGGGCAAACCCAATAGTCCCATGCTGACAGTTGGCAGACATGCCCTAGGCTGAGACTGAGCTGGACCTTCACCTATACCTGCCCCGTTCCCTTCAGGTTGAGCCCTTGGGTTCCAGGGGCTGATAATACTTAGGCGAATGTCCCACAGGATGTTCAGAATAGGAAAATCCAGAGTTGGGCTAGGGTCAGGGCAGGCCATGATCAGAGGGTTACCAGGTACAGACAGAGGGTCGAGGCAGGCAACATTCAGGGTGAAGGCAAGGTCCGGAGCTGAAGTCAATTCCAGATGCTAAACAGGAGAGTGAATGGTCTATAGCAAGGGTCTACCAGTGAGTGGTCTATAGCAAGGGTCTACCAGGAAATCAAGCAGATAAGGGACCTGGACCATGCTAGGTACGCTGGACAAGGCAAGGCAGGCTGGACAAGGCAAGACTGGAGCAAGGATGTCAGGAACATGATGAGCAACATGCACTGCTAGAAGCAGGAGATCCTGTTGCTGAGGCAGTGTGCTGGTATCACAGTTGGGTTTAAATTCCCAGCCACATGAAGTCATCCAAGGGTGCCGGTGAAGAGAGTTCCCGCCACAGGGCCAATAAGTTCAGGTGCACCACGTACAGTGGCAGAATTCTCGCCTGCCTTGTGGGAGGCCTTCTAAGCTGTGTACGTGCCTAAGGAGCCAATAGAAAGACATCATGGCGGCATCCTTGACGCGAGCAGGTCATGGCAATGAGCAGTGTCTTCAGGGCCCAGTGGCACTGGGCAGGGGTGGCTCAAGGCAATCTGCTGCCTGAGGCAAGGGATGAGATGGCGCCCCCTCTTGCCCCGCCCCCTCTCCCTTTTCCACACACACACACACCCATACATGCATACACACATATACACTCATTCACTTCTCTCCCTCTTCCATACACACATGATACACACACACACCCTCTCATATATATATACATGCACACTCCCACCACCCTCTCATACACACACCCCTCCCTCTCATATTCACACCCACGCTTTCATATGCATACACACATCCTCGCATACACACTCACAAGCTGCATCCTCGCCCCCCCCCTCGGTGGCAGCCCTCAGTCTCTTATTTTCTTTTTTGATGATCTGCCGTGGCTTCTTTTTCCTTTCTCTGCCACTGCCAGTCTGGGCTCTGGCAGCGACGGCACGCACATGCAGCCTCTTTCTTGTTCATTCGCCAGCACCTGCCACCGGCTCCAGCAGCGGCCTTTAATTTTTTTTTTCCTTGGCTGCCTGCGCCTGCGCTCTTCTTTTAATTTCTTGGCTGCTGGTCCCATACATGCGTATGTGGGCTGTGCGTGAGCAACACGAATTTTATGAAGCCTGGAAGTATGCACGTTAAAGATAAGGAGGCAGAAAAGGGGTGGGGCCAACACTTACACTCGTAGACCTCAAATTTTGCAAGGCTGAACATAGCAACATGCACCATATTACCTGCATAACTTTACTACTGGTCCTGATGAGGCTCAAGATTAGAGATTTGGGGCCAGAGGGATCCTGAATGCTGGAGGGGGGAGGAGGAGAAAGAGGGAGAGAGAGAAAGAAACTCTTTTAAGGAGACATCTGACACTCTATATTTCTCCCACTGTAAGAGGGGCACATTGAACTCAGGGTGGGTTTTATTGGGGGGGGGGGGGGGGGGGGGACGACACACCGATGTTCCATTGGTCTGCCTCGGGCGCAAGGATCTTTAGGCTCTTGCAACACTGCCCCCCAACCCACCTTGAGTTGAAAGTACCCCTTTACAGAGGGAAATATATAGAGAGGCTCGCAATACTGACTCCACAGCAGCAGGAGATGACATTATTGAAATGCTGATGCTGCTTCTGCTGCCAGCTCATGTGGGAGATCTAAGAACATAAGAACATGCCATACTGGGTCAGACCAAGGGTCCATCAAGCCCAGCATCCTGTTTCCAACAGTGGCCAATCCAGGCCATAAGAACCTGGATTGGCCAGGTTCTTATGGCCTGGCCAATCCAGGCCATAAGAACCTGGCCAATCCAGGTTTTAAGTGTTTCTGTTCTAAAGAATAGTGGCTAGATTTTGGGAGTTCTGGCTGACTCACAATTACCCATTAAGCCTTACAGAATGGCAATTGCAAAATCTTATTTTTTCTATCTTTGTCAATTACGTCACTTCCCTGTGCATTACTTTGGAAACATGTAAAAATTGTTATGCCAATACAGTTATCTTAAACTGTATCTGAGATTTCAGGTTTTTGTGGCCTCTGGACATTGTTAGTGCTGTCTCCTCTTCTTCATTTTTCTGAAGAGAACAGAAGGGGAGGGACTGAATTACAAGTGGGGCTGCTTTTCTTTGCTCTGAGTCTTCTGCTCCAGCATCAGCCTCCCCTCCTCTTCTCTGCGGCTGCCTGGGAGTGGTAGGACTGCAGAGGTAGTAAATCTTCAGCCAAGCCACTACCCTAGATTTTTGCCCTAGGCCCAGACCTAATGTGCCTATTGGCAAATCCAGGCGTGCCTCTTGATCCTGCTGACAAAATGGTGCTGGCTGAGCTCATGCAGTATTTTCTGTCTGGGTGGACAAAGAAAGGGGCGTGAATGGGGGGGGGGGGGACTAATGGCTTAGGGGAGCCTTACTTCAATGTCTGGGGTGGTGTGGGTCCAATGTGGCCCAGAGCGACCTTGGGATAGCCAATGCTGATAATGTATTGGAGTTATCGCCTGCAGAACATCAGGTTTAACCACTAGTATATAGAGCAAATAATACATAGCCTAGCATTTTGCAGGAGATAATGTCCACCTTAAAACTGACTGTTAATGCACATTAATGACTGTTTTAATGCAGCTTGGTACATTGACCCCTCTATGACTGTACATTGACCTGTCTATGACTATTTATGTGTACTCTGCATTCCATATAGTTATACCTTCTTTCTAATGATCAATTATCTAATATAATTATATAGCATGCCTACTTATTAGCTAATCCTCTACTTGCTGTTTTGAGAATCATATTGCTTCTGTTACTTATGTAACATCTACCCTTTAGTTAAATCTGATGCATGATACTAGCAGCAACAACCTCCACTTCAAAGTGCTTGAGTTCGTACTCCTATTTTCACTGAACTTC
Organism: Rhinatrema bivittatum; assembly: GCF_901001135.1. NCBI lineage: Eukaryota > Metazoa > Chordata > Amphibia > Gymnophiona > Rhinatrematidae > Rhinatrema > Rhinatrema bivittatum. The sequence goes on from NC_042616.1 coordinate 385,852,046, forward strand.
TCTTTGCATGGTAACATCCTAATGTTGCCTGCCCCTCTGCATGCTTTCCTTTTATACTGGACCTTTAGAACTTTTGCCCTCAGCTCAGTATTGTTCCCTTAATTAGAGAAGTTTGGTAAAGACTTACCTTGCCCCTAATTTTCCTACTTACCTCTTCCCTACTGTGGCTCTGTTCGGTGGGTGTGGAGGCATTAGCACAGTACTATGCTATGGTCCTTACTTCTTCCCAAGAGGTAGTCTGTGCCTATTCATAATAAAATTGTGCAACATACTGACCAGATTAGTAACTAGCATTGGTACTTTCATACCACCCACCTGGTATGACCATAAACGTATTGGAGACATAGAGTAGAACAAATATCAGTGTCTGCTTTAAAACTGCACAGAAAAATACATGCAAACTTATTGGACACATAGTAACAGATATAAAAATGTCCTTATTTATTTTATTTGGATATTTATTATTTACCTTACTGCAAAGGCTCCCAAGGTGAGATATAAAGACAAAAAATAAATGCAAACAATAAGTGACAAGATACACTAATAATAAAATAGAATACAAAATGTAAACAATGAGGTTACAAAAATTAGAGAAAATAGCAAATCTAAAGCAAAAGAAAGCCTCAAAATAATATACCCTATAATCACATACACAGAAGTATATTAAATCAAATGAACAATGTGACAATAAACAGCAGCAGGCTCTGGTCAGACTCTGGTACAAAAATGATTGATAAAGATCCTGGACTAGATTTCAAAGCTCACTCCCTAGCTACTCAGTGTTTATAGAGCTAAAACTCGGGGCTTACTGCCCAATCATCCAAAAAAATTCCCGAGAGATTGACAAATCATTTAGAAAGAACATTCAACTGAAGTGCTACAAACCAAAGGCCTGGTTAAATAGCCAGGCCTTTAGGAACTTGCAGAACGAGAGAGATTCTGTGACCACCTTAATCTCCTTTGAAGCCTATTCCAGAAAATAGGGGAATAGCATGAAAAGTCACTATTCTAAGCAATTGCTGTACTTGCTTTCTTTAAAAGTGGAACAATCAGAAGACTGCATCCTGTAACCTTAAGTATTGGCTTAGAAGGTATCTTTAAAACAATTGCGTGGGCACCCATACAAATGCATATGTGCGTGTGAGCAGAATTATGCTGGAATTTTAAATCATGCACTTATTTGCGTGCATATGATTTAAAATACATCTACTGCACATAAGTATGCTCCTAATTTTAAGTCGTTATGCAAGATAAAATGCTTCACATATCTTCCTTAGGACTTTGGTTTATTGTGCGTAAATAAGTGGATTTTAAAACATGCTTACATGGAGGACATTCCCAGTTTTTCCAATTTGTCCACCAGTTTGCCCAGTCAATCTTGAAGTCATCCAAACCATTCTGGTTCTTCAGCCTGCACTCTCCTCAATTGACCCTGACCCCTCATCCTGTCATGTTAGGCCTAAAATGTGATTTCTGCAGACTTACACCTCATCAGGAACAGCAGTAAATATATGCGGCTAACAAGCTGCCTCGTGCTGCAGCCTCCGGTTTTAAAAAAACAGATTTATGCGCATAAAGTTTTGGCCCTGCACCGGTATCCTTGTGCCCCATCCATGTCCTATCTCTTTTCCACCTTTTTTTTTTTTTTAGCTCATGTACTCACATATATGCGTATAATTAGCAACTTCTAAAATCTATGTCGCTCACCTATAGCCCACATACTCGTGTATATGGGTTTTTTAGCGCAAGCAACACTTTTAAAATTTGGCCCTTAGAATATATTGTTGAAGCCGTTTGAGGAGGTAAGAAAGTTTTTGATAATCCAAGGTCTTAGATTAGTCATCCAGTCTTCAATTTTGCTTGACTGGCTATAGGCAACCAATGTACTTCTTTAAAAGTACATTGGTTGCCTATAGTCAGATATAGTCAGATATAGTCAGATAGTCAGAATGCAGCAGCTCAGTCAAAACCTGAGCTGCTGCATTCTGACTATCTGTAAAAAGGGGTTAACTTAGCTTAAGTTTGAAACTTGTGAATGGTAGCGCCGATTATCAAGGCTTCATACATAGCTCTACTTGCTTATCTTTCATATATATTATATATTATATATATAACAATGGATAGAAAGAAATTCAAGTGTGACCTGAAAACTTGGTTCTTTAAAAATGCCTACAACTTAACAAAGCTTTAATATTCAGATTACCTAATTGATAAATAAGATGCTATGAAAAGTAACCCTCTGGAATTGTTTATATGTTAATAATAATCCTTTATGTTATATATGAGTTTATTTTGTATGTTAATTTTATCTATGAATGTTTATATGTAAACCATTATGATCTTGTGAACTTCATGTGGAATGACAGTATATAAAATATTTAAATAAATAAAATTATATAAATAAATATATATTCAGAATTCAATTATTTTTAAAATATACAACATTCTTCCTCAAGTGTAGGAGTAGCCTAGTAGTTAAAGCAGCAGACTAAGAACCAGAAAAGCCAGAGTTTAAATCTTGCTGACCTTGGACAAGTTACTTCACCTTTTATTGCCTCAGGTACAAACAGATTGTAAACACTCTAGGGACAAAAAAATACCTACAGTACCTAAATGTAATATGCTTTGAAGTAGCCGATTAATCATGAAGGGTAGAATAGAAATGAAAAAAAAAAATTACATTCACTCACCTTATTCCTGGATCAGAAAAAACTGGGCATTCTGGCTATGTTAGGAATCTTGGCAGGAACGCTACTGGATCCAGACATCATGCTGCCACGATCAACCTCTCCATAGGCACGCACGCATAATATGCACACATTGGTGAGAAGACCCTGAGTGGTAGCCTACTGATGATGTTAGTCTCCTAGCACATATATATTCAAGCCCCATAGTAGTTCCACTCCTCAGTAACAGTTCTCCTGTTGTACTTTGCTTGTCAGTGCATGTTGCCTTCTCCTGCGTTCTTGCCCATGTTCCTGTGTTCCTCGTTCCTAGTGCCAGTTCTGTTCTTGTCTCCTGCCTTGTCTCTGTATTTCAGCTTTGTCCTTACTTACCTTGTTCTGTCTTGTCTTGTCTTGTCTGTCCTTCTCCGGCCTGATTTTCTGGATTCTGACCTTGGTGCTGGACCCTGACCATTCTCGTTTGCTACCCGGACCTAACCCTTCCTTTGGACATGACCTTGCCTTGTCTGCTGCCTGCCTTGACTTCTGGCCCGTCTATTGGTTGTCATTGCTGCCTGCCCTGACCTCCAGGCTTTCTATTGGTCTACCACCTGGTGTAGCACCTGCCCTGACTTCCGTCTGGCCTTGGACTCTTACTCTTGCCACCATCCTAGGGATCCATCTAAGACCTGCTAACCGCCAGAACCCAAGGGAGCAACCTGCAGAGAAGGTGGTAGATATAGGTGAAACCCCAGTCTGTCCCGTCACAGGGTGTGTCTGCCTGCTGACAGAGTGGACCTAGCGGGTTTCCTGTTAGGTTGCACCAACCACTCCTCAACATCAAGAGTCCCCTATCCAGATCTGTTTCAGGCTGCAACTCTTAAGGAGTTTCCTTAGGAAATGTAAATATAAATGGGTTAACTTTTAGACTGCCATTGTTTTTAGAGTGATGTTTTGCATTGTGATACTTATTTTTATGTATTGCAGTTTGCTTTTTTCTCTATATATTGTATTACGTGTTTTAATTGTAACTCGGTTCCAGTTATATTGTCTTCAGTGAGGCAAGAAAAACATCAAATGCATAAGTACAATAAATGAATGATTCTTGATATATTTTTGTAATGTTTACTTTCAGTGCCAAGGTGAACATCTGAGTTCCCTTTTACGTTTTAATGTGCATTTTCTTAGTCCCCATCCTTTCTCTTTCCCACCTAGACAATCACATCCCTTGCATACCTTTTTCCCCTTGATATTTAATGTAAGATATATATTTTTTAAGATATTTAAATTATGAATGTATCTGAAAGATGCATGAATGGAGTTATGGTAGAAGCAACAATTGGTGCTACTGCTCACAATTTTCAAACTTCTGCTAAATCAACCCATATCTGCTTTAAAACTGAATGAATACAATTTTTGATGAAGTCGAGACTTGAGAAATAATGAATGTCCTTGGCAATAAGCAAGACAGATCTGTTAAAAGCAGCTGCAGCAAGATCAGCACATGAATACATCTAACCCAGTATTTTTGGTTCACTTACTGTGGCCTTTTAACTGCAAGCTTAAGTCATGGCCACAGGAGATTATTTCTTAATTCCTGTTCTAGAAAAAGATGAAAATAGGTCAGTTATTTTCAGATTTAATGCTCACTGTAATCCCTGAAGCAGGAAGATAGCCATTGGTGGCAATTTTTAATCAAACCATATGCTATACAAATTGCATGGAATTGGTACCCTAATGATTCATGAATGCATATGCTTATTTCCTGTTCATTTCTCTGAGAGCTGTTTTAGTCAACTCTCTGTCGTTAATAAAGATAGCACTGTTTAATTTTTTGAGAGGAATAATGTTTATAACAATATTGGAAAGTTAAATCTAGGTATTGCACTAGAAAGGCCTGAAGCAAGTTTTCAGTAAAAACTGATTTGATGTATCTGCACTACTAACAAGCTGTTTCATTTATTCAATTACAAATAAACAAATGAGAAAACATGCAGCAGCATGGTTTGGGGAATGCTTTCCAACACAGATTTGTAGAAGGAGATGAAGGGATTATTACATTACATACTGAGAATCTGCTATGCTTCAGTATGGTTTCTCCACTTGTTACACCATTTTTCACTTGCTGCAACCAAGGAGTTAAAAGAGAGAGGAAGAGGGAAGAAGTAGATCGGAAGGTGTGTGTCTGTGTGTGCTTGTGTGTGTGCGTGCGTGCATGTGTATGTTTATGTGTGCATGTGTGTGTGTGCACGTGTATGTGTGTGTGCATGCATGCATGTGTATGTGTATGTGTGTGTGTGTGTGTGTGCATGCACATGGGTGTGTGTGTATGCACGTGGGTGTGTGTGCGCACGTGCGTGTGTGTGTGTGTGCGTGGCGCGTGCATATGCATATATGTAACCCCATCTAGATGGGGGCTCAAAACATGTGAGAGGATCCGCTACCTGAGTGATCTGAATTCTGGTCTCTTGGGAAGCTTCAGAAAGGAAAGTGGATCAAGCAGATGCGATAGTAGGACCCGGGCCCAGAGGCCGGAGCTGGATAGGGATCTTAAGCTTAAGAGAATCCCCTCTAGGACCTTCTCTGATGGCTATCTCCCCTGCTCAAATCTCACCAAACCAGAAAAAGGAAGCTCATTCTGAAAATATATTCCAACAGCAAACTTTTATTTTCTTGTGTTACCAGCAGTCAGAAGATGTGACAATAGAGTGAAAGAAAACACCGATCAAATCAGAGTACATAGGTCATGTACTGCCCTTAGCTCTTGATCTCTAGCTTGAGTGCTTAGACAGTCAGTTAAATGTTCTTTACAGCTTCAGTTAACAAATTCATTCCTTGAATAGCAAGCAACGTTTATTAGAATGATGTACAGCAGGGCCAGTGCTAGCTTTTTTGCTGCCCTGTGTGAACAATTACTGTGCTGCAACCCTCCCCCCCATCCTGTGTCCCCCAGTTCATTCATCTCCCTCCAGTAATCTAAACTTTAAAATCTGATATTTCTCCCTACCCAGGACCACCCCCCTCTCCTTTGGAACCCATGGCCAGTACAAGGTTATTAGATACTCTAGGATAACTTTAAGGCCCCCCATCCCAGCCCTCTACACAGATACACAGGCAAAATTAAAAATTATGCATTTATAATAACAGATTTAACATTAAAAAGAACATTCAGAGCACAGTCTCTTAAGTTAAAAATATCACTTACAGCAATCTGCATATTATGTTTACATGCACTGCTTGTGGCACTAACCAGAAAACCCTGCAAAAATACCCATATGTTATTAGGCCTATTGTAACGTATACTGGATGTGGGCTTGACTCTCAGAAAGCCATGAATAAACAAAGATAATATAGTCCTGTACTAATTGCCAGCACTCAAACAAAAGCAATCTTACCTATGAAAAAGTAATGCTGCAAATATTATGCCAGGTGTTATGCCTGTTGGTCACAGATGGCTGTGACCACGTGTACTTACTTCCTGCACTGTTCTCCTGCCCTCCCCGGGGTTGCTCGCGGCTCAGGCCAGTCTCCTTTGCCGCATTCCCCGGGACTCCTCGTGGCGGCCTGGATGCCGCCGCCACCCTCCTCGACTTTGGGCCTTCCTAGGCGCGCACGCGCATGTCACCGGGCCCTCATTTGAAGCCTCCTCGGCAGGAACCTCGGATGCGTCCCTGTGTAATGACATCATCAGACCGGTGTATTTAAACTCCACCTTCGCCCTCAGCTAGCCTACTTGGCAACAAGTTCCGTACATCTTTGACTACTGCCTACGTGTTCCTGAGACTACGCTTTCATGCCTGTGGACTTGGACCCTGTCTGGTACCCCCTCCTCGGGGGCCAGTGTACGCATTGGGGTCTCATTCTCCTCACCTACCCCGCTCCTCAGGCTGGCTCAGCGTCTCCTGGGTTCTAACCTGCAAGGCCTCCCGTTGCTCGGGGCTACCTCTGGGACACTTCTGCTATCTGTGAGTTCTACATGGGGCTTCCCCGCTCCTCGGGGTTGTGCCCGCAGCCTGAAGAAGACTGTCCACGCCTCCTGCTCCTCAGGACCGCGCCTACTTGCAGGGCCGGAGGAACCACTAGGCGAGCTAGGCCTGTGCCTAGGGCGCCGCGATTTAGGCGGCACCATGGCAGGTGACAGAATTTTGACAGGGGCCAACCAATGGCACCGGTAGCCCCTGTCACATGGTAGGGGCTAAAGGCCACCAGCGCCATTTTGGTTAGTGCAGCCGAGGTCCCAGGAGCGGCTGATCGCTCCCAGGCCCCCACCTGGACCACCAGGTATTTTGTAAGTTTTCTTTTGGGGGGGAGGAGTAGGGGCTGCGACCAGGGGTGGGGCTAGGGGCGGCATGACAGGGGGGCGGCACAAGGCTGAAGGTGCCTAAGGCTCCCAATCCTCTTGTACCGGCCCTCCCTACGTGTTACCCAAGTGAGTGCCAGAGCTTCCCCACTCCTCGGGGTAGCGTTCTCCAGCTTCTTTGTGACTTTCTACGCTTCCCTGCTCCTCAGGGTTGCGCCTACATATGATATCGAGACTGCCAACACTTCCCCGCTCCTCGGGGCTGTGCTACATCATCACTAGAGGCTCGGCACGGGCTTCTTTGTCCTGTGGGTTGGCCTATGGCATTATATCATCATACTCTACGCTGTTCAGCTCCTCCCCTTGGGGTCGCCTCTCCAAAGTATCTCCTGCTTGGCCAGTCTCATGCCTCCCGCTCTGTGGCCCCTCTGGCACTCCTCCCTTCAGGGTCCCTGCTCAGGTATTGCCTCCAACCTGACGCTCCACCGGGTTCTCTCCTAGATCCTCAGGATCTCTCCATTGCCTCACCCAGAGCTCCCTGCTGACTGACCTCACCTCCCGACGGTGCGGACCTGTGGGGGTCCTTCCCACAGGTAGTAATAACTTGCATCTCGGGCCAAGGGCCCACATACCCACAAATCATAACACCAGGTCTTAAAATACCAATACACCTCCTATTTGGAAAACAGAACAAGCCAGACTGCTATAGATTGCAATACAGAAACTACATGCCAGCAGAATATCAATGTTGGTTACATGTGCAGAACACAGACAGGCCATCACCAAATACAGAATAAAAAAAGAGACAATAAAATTTAAATAAAAATATGCAGAGAAAAACTGAACTGGAAACCTCAACAAGCCAGACTGAATATAATGCAACAATGGAAAAACAGAATCATCACCATTTATCATAAATATCAAACAATAAAATAAAGAAATATAAAACGTCAATCATAATAGTAAAACCATATTAATAACGAAAATAAATATTTCAAGACAGCAGCAGAATATAAATCTAATAATTAAAAACTCATATCAATTGATTTTTAAATTTCCCAAGCACCAGTAAAATATTTTAAAACAGCAGACACATCAAATAACATTAAATAATTAAAACTAATAAGGATTAAAAAAAAAAACTTCCACTCTCCATACCTGGGAAATTTCAGTTTCCAGTCATCCTGAGATTGTTGTGGATTAGTGGATATGGGAGGGTACACAAACTTTCTCCTCGCTCTCATACATTCACACACACACTTACTTTCTCTCATACATCTTCATGCTCATACCCTTATGCTTCCTCTCTTAGATGCACACAGTCTCTCTCTCCCACATATGCACGTGAACACACACACACACACATACATATGTGCTCCCTCTCATATATATGCTCACACGACTGACACACGCTCTCTTTCACTCACACACTCCCCCCCAACAAACTACCTCTCTCTTATGCTCCTTCTGTCTCACACACACACACATGCACTCTCACATATGAGCTTCAACTTCTTTTCTTCCACTTGCTCCCTCAGTAGCCCTGGGCCCTCCACTTCACTTTGGTATCCATTGGGTCGGGATTGCAAAGTGGCCTCCACTCCATTTTGGCTGCTGATGGGATGGAGGCCACTGGGCGCCCCACAGCCTCACTACCTTGGCTCTTTCCCTCACTACCTCAGCTCTTCCTCCCCTTTCCCTCACTATCTTGACTCTTTCCCCCACTTCCCTCTTTCCTCCCTACAGAGGGTCTTCCCTCCCTCCCTCCCTCTAGATATTTCCCCCCCTCTTCTCACAGTGCCTTAGTTCTTCCCCAATCCCTGGATCTCTAGAGATCTTCTCCCTCTTCTCACCCCATAGTGAGCCACTATCTCAGCTTTTTCCCCTTCTCAACCCTCTTTCCTCATTGCCTTAACTTCCCCCCCTCCCTTCTTCTAGAGGCTCTTCTTACCTTCTCCCTCCCCTGCTCTTTCCTCCACTCTTCTCATCCTTTTCTATGCTTTCCTGATTTTCTTCCTTCTCCTGCCTTCTTACCCAATCACTCCCCGTCACTTTCCCCTTCCCAGTGTTAGGATTCGTGGGTCTCGTGGACCCTTGGCCTGAAGTGAAGGTTGATACCACCTGTGGGGAGGAGCCCCACAGGTCCTCACCATCGGGAGGCGAGGTCAGCTGTAGCAGGAGGTCAGTGAGTAGTGACAGAGAGATGAAACGTCCTGCGACACAGCCACGTGATCCCAGGAGCTTGTAGAGAGGAGCCCTGAGGAGCAGGGTAGAGACACAGTTTGGAGGGAACCCACAGTATTCAGGCAGGACAGGATATGTGAGTACCAGAGCAAGGGCCCCTGACAGAGGAGTGCTAGGCAGGCCCTGAAAGGCGGGGAACGCAAGGCAGGCACTGTAGGTGAAATATAGCAGAGACTGATCCAAGGGGCAGGACAGCTTAGCAAGCGAGGCTCTGGTGTGATGATGTAGGCTGACCCGAGGAGCAAGCACTAGGTGAAGGAACTCACTGCCAGTCAGATAGCAAGGGGCAAAGGAGGTCCTTAAGAATCCCAACCTTGTGATGTCATCAGTCGCGGATGCCCCCGAGATTCCCACCATTGGGCCTTTAAAGAGAGGCCTGGTGACACGCGAGCGTGCACGCCTAGGAAGGCCCGGAGTCGGCGTGGGTGGTGGCGGTGCCTGGCTGTCACAAGGAGCCTTGTAATGTCGGAGATGTGCGGCGGTGGTGGCTAGCCCCGGCCGTGAGCTGACCCGCAGAGGAGAGCAGATCAACACATGTCGTGAGTTTGATTGGTCACAACCATCTGGTCATAACACCCAGACTCTTCCTCCTGGACAAAATGGAGTGGAGGCTGTGGAGCTGCCTGGCAGAATCCATCCCACTGGTGGCCTTAGTAGAGAAAAGGCTCTGGGCCACCCACAGCATAGGAGACCCTAAGGGAAGCTTACCTGCTCAGATTTAGGCATCAAATTGGGCAGAGGTAACCCAAACCACTGCCTGATGTGATGTAGCAACACTCAGATTCCCCACACGAGCTGGTAGCAGCAACAGCGTTTCAATTTTGTCATTTCTTGCTGCCACGGGACCAATCTCGAGAGAGGAGTAGTAAGATTTTGCAGCTCCTACTGTGAGACTGGCCCCACAACAGTAGAAAATGGCTTCACTGAAACACTGCTTCAGCTGCTGCTGACTCACACAGGGGTTCTGTGTGTTGCTACATCACAATGGCAGGGGATTTGGGTTACCCCCACCCAAATCGATGCCTAAATCTGAGCAGGCAAGTCTCCCTTAGGGTCTCTTTTGCTGTGAGTGACCCGAAGCCTTTTCTCTACTAAGTCCACTGGTGGGGTGGATTCTGCCAATCATCGTCATGCAATCCGCTCCATTTTGTCTGCTGGTGTCCCCAGGCCACCACCCCCTCGAAGCTGCCACCCTGTGCAAGTGCATGACTTACACAGTGGGTTGTGCTGGCCCTGATGAACAGTTCAATACTCATGGAATAAGAAGGCATCATGAGTAGCCGCATAGATAGGAAACACTGTCACAACTGTGATAAGAACATAAGAACATGCCATACTGGGTCAGACCAAGGGTCCATCAAGCCCAGCATCCTGTTTCCAACAGTGGCCAATCCAGGCCAAAAGAACCTGGCAAGTACCCAAATACTAAGTGCATCCCATGCCATTGATGCTAGTAATAATTGTGGCTATTTTCTAAGTCAACTTGATTAATACAGGTAATGGACTTCTCCAAGAACTTATCCAAACCTTTTTTAAACTCAGCTACACTAACTGTACTAACCACATCCCCTGGCAACAAATTCCAGAGTTTAATTGTGCGTTGAGTGAAAAAGAACTTTCTCCGATTAGTTTTAAATGTGCTATATGCTAATTTCAAAGAGTGCCCCCTAGTCCTTCTATTATATGAAAGAGTAAATAACTGATTCACATTTACCCTTTCTAGACCTCTCATGATTTTAAACACCTCTATTATATCCCCCCTCAGCCGTCTCTTCTCTAAGCTGAACAGTTCTAACCTCTTTAGTCTTTCCTCATAGCAGAGCTGTTCCATCCCCTTTATTTTGTTCACCCTTCTCTGTACCTTCTCCATCGCAACTATATCTTTTTTGAGATGCAGTGACCAGAATTGTACACGGTATTCAAGGTGTGGTATCAACATGGAGCGATACAGAGGAATTATGACATTTTCTTTTTTATTCACCATTCCCTTTCTAATAATTCCTAACATTCTTTTGCTTTTTTGACTGCCAAAGCACACTGAACCAACAATTTCAATGTATTATTGACCATGATGGCTAGATTTCTTTCCTGGGTGGAACCTAACATCGTGTAACTATAGCATGGGTTATTTTTCCCTATATGAATCACCTTGCACTTATCCTTATTAAATTTCATCTGCTATTTGGATGCTGAATTTTCCAGTCTCACAAGGTCCTCCTGCAATTTATCACAATCCGCTTGTGATTTAATTTCTCTGAATAATTTTGTATCATCTGCAAATTTGATTATCTCACTCATCGTATTGCTTTCCAGATCATTAATAAATATATTGAAAAGTACGGGTCCCAGTACATATCCTTGAGGCACTCTACTGCCCACTCCCCTCCACTGAGAAAATTGTCCATTTAATCCTACTCTCTGTTTCCTGTCTTTTAACCAATTTGTAATCCACAAAAGGACCTTGTTGCACCCATTGGTCACAGACGGCTGCGACCTCTGTTGCTCACCTCTCTTTTGCCTGCAAACGCTGCACTCCCCAGTGTCCCCGGGACGGCGTGGGTGATCTAGGATGCCATCTTGATGACGGAGTTACCTAGGGTGCACGCGCGCGCGCGCATAAGCCTTTCTTTTACTTCCATCAAGGAAGGAACCTGTGACGTCACCCGCCAAGAGGTATTTAAACCCTACGTTTCCTGACATCCAGTGAGTTAGCAAGGACTTCCGTCTTGTCTAATTCCACTCCTACTGAGATCTTCTCTTCGCTTCACAGTACTCATTCCTGACTACTGATATTGGACTTAAGGTACTCGCTCCTCAGGGGCCTATTGTGATCTGGCTATCCGCTTCTCAGAGGGCCATCTCGTCTGCAGGAATCTACTACTTCTGTCTGTGAGTACCATCATCTATCACCTTGGTGACAAGACCTCGGGCCACTACCGAGTGCTCTCTGTTACCTGCCTCATCTCTACTAATTGAGTGCTTTCGTCTTCTCTGCTCCTCTGCTATGAGTGCTTCTCTCTCATCTCCACCTGATTCACGGCATAACCCGAGCTGGGGGCCACTACCGGATCATATCTAAGAAGCATCTCCACTCCAGAGGAGCTGCCCTGGCATACCCCGCTCTGCAGACCACTACCAGGAGGACCAGCTTCGTACCACTTCACTCCGGACTGAGTCTATGCCCACCTAGTGGGATACCTACATTCTTGCTTAATAAAATCTATTACTGCTGTCTATTGAGGCTAGAGCCTGTCGTAGTGAGTCCCCACAGGGATCCTCCCTGTGAGTGGATCCAACTCTCACTACGACCCAGGGGTCCACAACCACACCGAACAATAACAGATTGCTAATTCCATGGACCCGGCTCAGGTCTCAGCCTTACAGGCCATCTGTTGTCTACGGATTGCAGGAGTTAGCAATCTGTTATTGTTTGAGGTAGTTGTGGGTGGATCCTTGGGCCAGTGGCAGATGACCATGCCCCCGGGGGAAGATCCCGAGAGGGACCACCAGTCAGGCTCAGAGTCTGAAGACAGACACACACTAGTTCTTTTATTAAACAGTATATTGGACCACCAGAGGTGACAGTAGTGAGCTGGAATGCCCGGCTGGGCTGAAGTCCCTCAAATACTGGAACAGCAATCCCTGGAGGCTGAGCTGGAGAGAAACTGAAATATAGTGAGTAGGCAGGGTATGCAAAGTTCATATACCGAACCAGATGGTAACACTCACACACTGTCTCACAGAAGCCCAGGAGCTGGAAGGTGTAGGCCCTCGAAGTGCGAGTACCTGTCCCAGGGAAAGTTCTGAGAGAGCGATGGTAACTCACTGAAGTAGTTTGGCAGTGAAGACGTCCAGGCAGAAGGGAATTCAGCAACAAGTCCGGGAACATAGGCCCTCAAGGAGCAAGTACCGGTTCCAGACTGACCTGAAAAACAAGAAGAGAGTGAGGCCCCCGAGGAGCAGGTTCCCCTGGTAAGTCTGAGGAGGCAGTGTAGCTCAGATAGAATGAATTCTTATCCTTATCCTTGTCCTTGCTAACTCGATGTGGTAGCAAATATTGAGACCTTAAATATCCGTCGCGGGTGACGTCATCTTCGGGGGACGCCCCCGAGGTTCGCGCCATTGCTGGTACTTATGTCGGGGCTGTGCCGCACGCGCCCCTAGGCCTCACAGGAACATGGCGGTTTGCAGCGTGGAGCTGATCCGGGGACACCGGAGGACCTCGGCAAAAGGAACGCCGCGGCAGCCAACCTCCTGCAGACGAAGAGGGATGCGCCAAAGAGCTGAGGAGGGCGGAGAGAGGGCGTCGGGTACCGACGGAGACAACACCATCCCAGGCTTGGTCCAACGCATTGCTGAACAGCAACAGACTTTAGAGACATTGGCAACTGCTTTCAATCAGTTGAACTCTCGACTGAACACTGTTACACCAGATAGAGATACTTCACCGCAAGTGAGTTCTTCACGACTTGCAGTACCTTTACCAGCCCCTACTTGCTTCTCATCAGACTCTCTGTCGTGTTGGGGCTTTCTTAACCAGTGCTGTATGCACTTTGAATTTCAACCAATTTACTTCCCTACTGTACTAGCCAAGACCACTTACATCCTGTCTTTGCTTGATGGGAAAGCCCTGGCCTGGGCTTCATCTCTTTGGGAACGCAACGACCAGATCCTCAGTGACTTGCCAGGGTTTCTGGCTTTATTCAAGTCAGTATTCGACGACCCAGCCCACAAGACTATCACCGGATCGGCCCTGCTGCATCTTCAACAGGGAACCAAGCTATTCTCGGACTATGTCATCGACTTCAAGACATTATCCTCAGAGCTCCACTGGGACCAGGGGTGTCTACGTACAATTTTCCTAGAAGGCCTCAACTCCCACATAAAGCATGAACTAGAAGCACGAAAACTACCTGAGACGCTGGATTCCCTCATTGACCTGGCGGCCAGAATTGATCGCCATTTACAGGAGCGCTTATCTGAGGTAAAGAGCCTCAAGGAACCTTCATCAGGAGGTGTACGCCCGCGATCTATACCAGCTTTACAGACCCAGCCTTCTTCAATCTCTAAGGAAGACGAGCCCATGCAATTAGGCTGCAGTCTTTTAACCAGCAAAGAAAGATGCCATCGCAAGATGATGGGTCTCTGCATGTACTGCGGACAAGCCGGCCATGCGGTTCAATCTTGCCCTATCTGTCCGGGAAACATGCAGACCTAGAATCCATGGGAGGACTCTTCCTAGGTCTTACTACGCCATCTCCTCCACTAACACTCCCAGTCTCACTTATTTCTGGGACTCTTGAATATCAAATACTTGTGCTAGTTGACTCCGGAGCAGGGAGTAATTTTATACTCAGAAGACTGGTTGAACATCTTCGGATTCCTACCATTCCAGCATCCACTCCACTACTCCTTTCTTCAATCCATGGTGAGCCACTACCTGGAGAGGTTTCCTGTTCTATGCAATCTGAATGCTTGTGCACTGGATCTCTTCATACCTTTGTCCTCGATAAAGCCATCCATCCCATTGTACTTGGCCTACCCTGGCTTCAAAATCATACCCCCCAGTTTGACTGGGCCACGTTGGAATTATCACAATGGGGTGCAACTTGCCATGATAGATATCTGAAGAAGATAACTCCTATGCCCTGCATGGCGACCTCTACTGGCCCACCTGGACTACCGCCTCAGTACTCTTCATTTCAGGATGTCTTTTCCAAGACTGCAGCAGATATCCTACCACCACACTGGACTTTCAACAGTGCAATTAATTAAAAACCAGACTCTGAGCCCCCGAGAGGAAGAGTATATCCGCTCTCCCTTTCAGAGACTGAGGCCATGTCGGCCTATATTAAAGAAAATCTACAGAAGGGTTTCATTCATCCCTCCAAGTCTCCAGCTGGAGCCAGATTCTTTTTTGTGGCTTAATAAAATCTATTACTGTTGTCTGTCTATTGAGGCTAGAGCCTGTCGTAGTGAGTCCCCACAGGGCTCCTCTCTGTGGGTGGAGCAAACTCTCACTATGACCCAGGGGTCCACAACCACACCGAACAATAACAGACATCACCACCTATCCCATGACTTTTTACTTTTCCTAGAAGCCTCTCATTAGGAACTTTGTCAAATGCCTTCGGAAAATCAAAATACACTACATCTACCGGTTCACCTTTATCTACATGTTTACTAAGTCCTTCAAAAAAGTGAAGGAGATTTATGAGGCAAGACTTGCCTTGGGTAAAGCCATGCTGACTTTATTCCATTAAACCATGTCTTTCTATATGTTCTGTGATTTTGATCTTTAGAAGACTTTCCACTATTTTTCCTGGCACTGAAGTCAGGCTAACTGTTCTGTAGTTTCCCAGATAGCCCCTGGAGCTCTTTTTAAATATTGGGGTTATATAAGCCACCCTCCAGTCTTCAGGTACAATGGATGATTTTAATGATAGGTTACACATTTTTACTAATAGATCTGAAATTAAATTTTTGAATTCCTTCAGAATCTTGGGGTATATACCATCCGGTCCAGGTGAGATTAGAGATGTGCTTCGGCCGAATCTTTGGTTCGGCCTTCGTTATTGGCCCGCCGCAGGAAATTTTGTTTCCCACAGTTTTTTTTTTGGCTGTCCCGATCTGAAAAGAAAAACCCCCACCCCAACCCTTCAGATTTAATTAATTACAATCCCCCACCCTCCTGACCTCCCCAAAACATGCCTAAAGTCCCTGGTGGTCCAGCAGGGTCCCGGAAGCAATCTCCCGCTTTTGGGCCATCGGCTTCCAGCAAACAAAATGGTGCCGGTGGCCCTTTGCCCTTACAATATGACAGGGGCTATCGATGCCATTGGCTGGCCTCTGTCACATGGTAGGAGCAATGGACGGCTGGTGCCATCTTAAAAAATGGTGAGGGCCATCCACTGCTCCTATCATGTCACAGGGGCCAGCCAATGGCACTGATAGCCCCTGTCACATGGTAAGGGCAAAGGGCCATCGGCGCCATTTTGATTAGTGGCAGCCTACGGCCCGAGAGGGGGAGATCGCTCCCGGGACCCCAGCTGGACCACCAGGGACTTTAGGCACTGCCCCATTGGTTTTCCTCCTTCCACCATGTCTCTGAGATGCCAATTAAGTCTATGTCATCATTCACTGCTATACATTCTAATTCTCCCATCTTACTTCTTAAACTTCTGGCATTAGCACAAACATTTCAAAGTTTGTTTTTTGTTTGTATTTTCATTCTGCTTTTTAATTGGATAAATTGGAATTTTTTTTTAGCTCTGATGAGTTTTTAATTACAGGCACTTCGGCCGCTGGAAGAGGATATGAGCATGCTCTCTTTATGAGCATGCCCTCTTTATCCTCCGCCGCCGCCGACCCACCAACCAGCCAGCCCGCCGCCTCCCCGGATGTGCCGCTCTGTGCAATTGCATGGTTTGCACACCTGGTTGCGCCGGGCCTGCCTTTAAGTCCTATCTCCATTTTGTGTGCATGGCCTTGAAACGTCAGACTTCAAGTTGAGCGAAGGGAAGACCATGGAGGCTATTCGGTATTCCAGGCTGCTTCTAGCAAAGGGAGAGTGGAGGGGGAAAAGCAAGGGGGGTTACTTAACAGCCCACAAGACTGTAATTTCTTCATGCAGTGCTGTGTGTTTGTATAATCTTTCCAACAAGCTACATGCTGACCTTGTACATAATAATGAAGTCTAAGTTGTACTTTCTCTAATAACCTCCTTCTCCATTTCCACCATGTTAACTAACTCATACTAGAGGAGAAAAAGTGGGAGGTGGGGGTTGTGAAGCAAGAACTCTAGCACAGTATGTTTCTCAGTGAACATAAAGCACAAAACTGCATGCAATAACTGTTAGAGATGTGATTCGGCCGAACCTTTTAGTTCGGCCTTCATTATCGGCCTGCCGCAGGAAATTTCACCGATTTTAATTCGGCTGCCCCCGAAACGATATCTGAAACCTGCCCCGACCCTTCCAATTTAATTAATTAGAACAGGGTTGTAAAAAAAACCAAAACCCAAACCCACCCCAACCTTTTAAATTTAATTAATTGCAACCCCCTCACCCTCCTGACCCCCCCAAAACTTGCTGAAATTCCGTGGTGGTCCAGCGGGGGTCCCGGGAGCAATCTCCCACTCTCAGACTGTCGACTGCCAGTAATCAAAATGGTTCCGATGGCCCTTTGCCCTTATTATGTGACAGGATATCGGTGCCATTGGCCAGCCTCTGTCACATGGTAGGAGCAATGGATGGCTGGCACCATCTTAAAAAATGGTGTGGGCCATTTGCATGTTGAGGATGCTATTAGGTTCGGCGGGTTGGATGCGCGTTTTCCGCCCCTTACTGAATAAGGGGTAAGGGAAAATGCGCGTCCAATGGCAGGCTAACAGTGCGCTCTATCGAAGCGCACTGTACTGTATCGGCTCGTAGGTTGGCAAAGGCAAAAAATAGGGCAGGGGTGGGATCAACATTTACGCATGTAGGTTGCTATTTTATAAGCAGTTCACGCATGTTGATTTGGCAGCTTTCTTGCATACGTTTACACCCGGTCTATATCTGGAGTAAGGATTGTAAACATCTTAAAAGTGACATACTGACTGGGAGGGGGGTCTGGGTGAAATGGGGGGAGTTGAGGCTGAACAGCCAGTAGCGTCTCAATGACCTGCAGATGAACTGGGTGAACTGGTACACTGCAATTGATAAAACTAGTAATTTTTGCGGTGCACAAGTTAGAAAGTCTCCCGACTTACACGTATAAAACCCAATTTATGGAGGGTAAATGCAGGTAAATTACACAGGTAAAATATGCACATATTTGTAAAGTTAGATGTAAAAATACAGGATATAGGAGTTGCGCACTACTTATCCATATAAATTCTAATTTGACTGACTAAAGTCTTTAAAGTGGAACTTATCTGGACAAGTTCTGTCTTATTCCGCTAAATCTTAAAATATTACTTATCCAGCGAAGTCAGATAGCTGGAAAAGTCTAAAAAGTGCTACTCATCAGCTAACTGACTTACCCCTAGATTCACTAAGCCACAATGTTTTATCACAGGAGGGTCCCACTATCTCGGGGAGATGTATGTGTGTCATCCCAATAGTGGGCCTCTCCCCTGAAAAAGCATTGCTGCTGTACTATTCATTCTTTTGTATCATGGCCAAACACCGTGGTACAAAAGAATGCAGCGAGCAGCCCTTTAACGTGATGGCGGCCCCAACATCACAGACCCACCGTTGCATTAAAGGTGCACTGGCCCAAAAAATAAAAGAAGTGGCAAACAGGGAGGTTGACTGCGGGAGGGGGGCAGTGTTGACCCCCCATGTCATCCCGGGGCTGCTGGTCGAGGCGTCCTTGACTCCCCCCAAAATAAAAAATATATAAAACCTAAAGTCTGCATCGATGGCCCTCCCATCCCCCTCCCCCCAAGTCCATCATGAAGCCCCCATCCCAGTCCATTAAATAAACTTGAGGCTCCAGCCCCCCCTTCCTACAAGACCAACATCAAGCCCCTCACCTCCAAGACCACTTTTTGATTTTTTTGAGCTTTTATTTTTTGTTAATTTGTTAAGTTTTTGGGAGTAACCTTTTGAGGTGTTAGTGAATATTAAAAATAATAAATAGAATTAGGTACAGCATGCACTCCCCAGTTTGTACATTTACTAATTAGTGAAGTGAACCCTTTTGCTGCTTTTTTTTTTTTTTCTTTTTGACCAACTGGGTAGACCAGCAGCAGGAAGGGTGATAGTACCAGCTTTATGCTGATAATACCCAGATGTTTCTTTCTACACCAGAACTTTCATCAGGAATCCAGTCCAAGATCTCAGCCTGCTTATCTGACATTGCTGCCCTGATGCCCCACCGCCACATTCATGTGACCAGGATAAAGAAAAAAGCATATTTTTTATTACCTGATGTTGGGGGTGGAGATTCCCCTTGGATGACCTTGGGGTGTAAGAGAGTTGATGTGGGGCTGATGACTTGCCAGGGGGCTAGTGCTAGAGTGCTGGCTATTTCAGGGTTCTATTAACCTTGAAGTCTGGGAGAGGGGCTGTTGTGACTGAAGGCAGAGAGTCAGAGCATCTAGAGCAGGTCTGCCCTGGTCCAGTAGGGAGAAACTCTAGAGTTATTTATTTTTTATTTTTTTATCGCTGCCGTAACCTGAAGCCAGCAGCGGTAAGAGCAGAGAAGGCAGAGCAGGATGGAGGCAGGAGTGGGAGGTCCTGCTGTCTGTCTCGTGTACTGGGGTTGCAGGCATAGGGAGGAGAGCAGTGAGAACACCACTGTGAGTGCTGAGCAGAATATTCCGGCAGCTGTGGTCAGAGTATGCCGTGTAACTGGAAGTGGAAGCTGGTTGCGGCACCAATTGAGCTGCTCCTGCACAGTAACTGGGGGAACGGGAGGTAGGAGGAGACATAAGGAGGCAACAGGGAGCGTCTGGCTAGCTCCTGCTGCCATTAAAAAACTGGGGAAGGGAGGATTCTTTGAACCCATGGTGATACCCAGAAGTGTTGAGCTACCACAGGGTGCAAAACTTAAAGTGGCCAACTGAAAACGTTTGCAGGTGCCGGGTTGCTGCCTCATGAGGACAAGGAGTTTTGCAGGGAACAATTTGAGCTAGAGCTGCTCTGAGGAGAACTTGAGCCCACGGAGTGACAGTTGGTGGGATACAGTTACTGGGTGTAGTCACATAGGACAGAGGCAGAATAAAACTACTACTTTGTGTTACGCCTGTCGGTCGCAGACGGCTGTGACCGGTGTTGCTCACCTCTTGTTTTACTGCACTGACTCCACTAGGAAGACTGGCAGCCTCTGCCAGCTATTGCCGGCCTGCCCGACCCTGTTCCCGGGCCTCCCTGGATGGTGTGGATGCTGCCGATTGCCATCTTACCCTTGGAGCTACTTAGGCGCGTGCTTCCGGTCAGTCTTATGCACATCATGGCGGGAACCTCAGGTGCGTCCCCCTCGGATGACATCATTCTCCATGATCTCTTAAGCCGGCTGGCCCTACCTGCTTACGACTTGGCAACTCATTGCTGAATCCGCTTCGCTCACCACGGACCTTCCGTTCCAGCTCCTGCTTCCTCGGCGTGAGACGTCCCGGGTACCCGCTCCTCGGGGGCTCTTTCCTCGTCTCTGGCTATCCGCTCCTCGGAGGGTCTTTCGCCTAGGACTGCTGCCTACCCTGTTCCTCGGGGCTCCCTCTGGAACTATCACTACTTCCACTGTGACTACTTCGCTTGCGGACCATTACCGTATTCTCTCTACTGAGGAACCCTCATCGGTGTACCCCGCCCTGCAGACCACTACCGTATCATCTCTACTGAGGAACCCTCATCATTGTACCCTGCTCTGCGGACCTCTACCATATCATCTCTATTGAGGACCCTCAGCATTGTACCCTGCTCTGTGGACCTCTACCGTATCATCTCTACTGAGGAACCCTCATCATTGTACCCTGTTCTGCGGACCACTACCGTATCATCTCTACTGAGGAACCCTCATCATTGTACGCTGCTCTGCGGACCTCTACCGTATCATCTCTACTGAGGACCCTCATCATTGTACCCTGCTCTGCGGACCTCTACCGAATCATCTCTACTGAGGAACCCTCATCATTGTACCCTGCTCTGCGGACCTCTACCGTATCATCTCTATTGAGGACCCGCATCATTGTACCCTGCTCTGCGGACCTCTACCGTATCATCTCTACTGAGGAACCCTCATCATTGTACCCTGCTCTGCGGACCTCTACCGTATCATCTCTACTGAGTACCCTCATCATTGTACCCTGCTCTGCGGACCTCTACCGTATCATCTCTACTGAGGAACCCTCATCATTGTACCCTGCTCTGCGGACCTCTACCGTATCATCTCTATTGAGGACCCTCAGCATTGTACCCTGCTCTGCGGACCTCTACCGTATCATCTCTACTGAGGAACCCTCATCATTGTACCCTGCTCTGCGGACCTCTACCGTATCATCTCTACTGAGGAACCCTCATCATTGTACCCTGCTCTGCGGACCTCTACCGTATCATCTCTATTGAGGACCCTCAGCATTGTACCCTGCTCTGCGGACCACTACCGTATCATCTCTACTGAGGAACCCTCAGCATTGTACCCTGCTCTGCGGACCACTACCGTATCATCTCTACTGAGGAACCCTCATCATTGTACCCTGCTCTGCGGACCACTACCGTGTCATCTCTACTGAGGACCCTCATCGGTGTACCCCGCTCTGCGGATCACTACCGTATCTCCTCTATAGAGGAATCCTCTCTCCTGGGTATACCCCACTCCATAGACTCTGTGGCACCTCTGCGTCTGTGTGACTTTATTGCTACACTTCCCGCTCCGCGGGCAGTGCCTCCCTCTCTACTCTCTCTCCAGTACCTGCTGTCCTGCACACCTATCAGCTGAGACCTCGCCTCCTGACAGTGAGGCTCACGGGGCTCCTCCCTTTGGGCAGTACCATCTCTCACCTCAGCCCAGGGCCCACGAACCCACAAATCCTAACACTTTGAGGTTTAAAATTTGAAATTGGGACTTGATTTAATTACATACTTTATAGTAACAGTACAAAAAACAGGGAAGTTGTCCCAGATTTTTAACCACTATTAAAGCGTGTGTGGATAACTGTGAATGAGAATTGATTAATTTCAAACTGAATTTTGAGGTAAAACTTGAAAGGAATTAAAATTAATATATTCCTTTCTGAGAAAAGATAAAGAGAGAAACTTTGAGTATTAGAATAAGTAGTTAATAGTAAAAAGCAGAATAGAGTCTCGGTAACCATAGTTCTGTTCCTATCAGGAAGTATGAGTGAGAAAATCACATCTATGAGAGAAATTTGAAAGATTCAAATGTATTTAAGGCTTTTAGCCCATATAAAAAGTGGATTTCAGTTGCCTGAGGCAGATTTAAAACTTCTCTGACATTGCCTGCAGCAGCAGAAGCAGATAATTTATAAAGGAACAGTGCCAATCTCATTTAAAATACTAAATAAAATCAATTTTCCTTTGAAAATACAAATAAAGGGATTTCTGACCTAAGAGAAAGAAATAAGAGAATACAGGCAGGCTAATCAGGCTGTTGTTGCTCCTGTGAGAAAATTTCACTTAAGAAACCCTGTGAGACTAGGCTTTAAAATCACAGTGGCTCTTACATTAACTGACCTTGAATGGAATGTTCTTTCCAAAGACACCACAGTAGAAAACTGCTCTGGTAAAATAGGAATAAGTATGTTTAAAAGGGCTCTGTGATCTAACATTCCAGAGAAAGTTGAACTCTGAAAGTGTGATAAATACTGAAAGTTAGATGAAACACTAATGGAACTCATTGGGCCTGATTTTTAAAAGCATTTACACACTTAAAATTGGGGTTTTACATGTGTAAATGCACTTTACCTGTGTAAGTGGGCTTTTGAAAATTGCTACAATATATGCCATTGAATTGTCCATAGGACATTCACATGTAAGTGCATGTTACACGAGTAAATGGCTTTTGAAAATGCTACAATAGTATGTTACATTTATGCATGTAACTTCTTTGAAAATTACCTCCTTAAAGAGGTAATTAAGAAATTGTGTATTTAATTCTGAGGATTTGAGAGTTAATTCACACACTTTTGAAATCCTAGAATGTTCAGAGAGTGAATGCCTGAAAGTAACAGAGACAGCTTGTTTACCAGAATCTTCTGATCTATGCCAAGGAAATATAATAATTGTAAAATAAGTTAGAAAAACATCAGACGTTCTCAATTAAAATCAAAAGTGAGAAAGGTAAATAGAAGGAAAATAGAAGAATAGAGGGATGCACTTTGGTCAACTTTATTATAATAGCTAGTAATTATCACAATGCAAAGGGAATGTAACTTTCAAACTGGAGCATGGGTGTACATTGGCGCATGTCCATGGCAATTTTATAATTTGTGTGTGTATATGTGTGCATGTTATAAAATAGTCTGGCCGTTCACACATGTGCACCAAATTTTAAGTGGCCGGGCGCATGGGCATGCAAATCCTGCTTCTGGGATTTTAAAAGGGGCGCATGCCCACGCCATTGCCAGTTTACCATTTTTTTCAGCAGTTTTTCCTGGTTTGATAGCCTAGACTCCCCCCAGTTATCCCAGACCCTTTAAACCCCTCAGAAATGCCTTGATCCATTTATTTTATAACTTACACGTCATCTATAGCAGAAGTAAAGTTATGTGGCAGGGACCCTCGGTGCACACCGGGAAATCAGACCATGACCACATCCTGCCCCTTTTTGGAATCTGTTCCGATGTGCATGCAAGTTTTACGCATATATCTGGGCGCTTTTTAAAATACAGTTAGGGGTAGATTTTAAAAGAAGCGCGATCAGCCTACTTTTGCTTGTGCATCAGACTCAAGCAAAAGTACGCTGGATTTTAGTAGATACGCGCGGAGCCGCGCGTATCCACTAAAATCCTGGATCGGCGCGCGCAAGGCTATCGATTTTGTATAGCCTGCGCGCACCGAGCCGCGCTGCCTCCCCCCGTTCCCTCCAAGGCCGCTCCGAAATCGGAGCGGCCTCGGAGGGAACTTTCCTTTGCCCTCCCCTCACCTTACCCTCCCTTCCCCTACCTAACCCACCCACCCGGCCCTGTCTACACCCCCCCCTTACCTTTGTCGGGGGATTTACGCCTCCCGGAGGGAGACGTAAATCCCCGCGCGCCAGCGGGCCTGCTGCGCGCCGGGCCGCGACCTGGGGGCGGGTACGGAGGGCGCGGCCACGCCCCCGGGCCGTAGCCACGCCCCCGTACCCGCCCCCAAAACGCTGCCGACACGCCCCCGGAACGCCGCGACGACCAGGCCCGCCCCCCGACATGCCCCCGACACGCCCCCCTCCGAGAACCCCGGGACTTACGCGAGTCCCGGGGCTCTGCGCGCGCCGGGAGGCCTATGTAAAATAGGCTTCCCGGCGCGCAGGGCCCTGCTCACGTAAATCCGCCCGGGTTTGGGCGGATTTACGCGAGCAGGGCTCTGAAAATCCGCCCCTGGGTGCGTATGAGTCTGACTTCTTCGTGCATCCCCTCACTGATGAGCACACCGACTTTTAAAATTCATCTTTAAGGTTCCAGACAGGTAAGGGAACACTCTTACCAGAGTTGGCAGAATGTGAGTCATGAAAGATGTTATAAACACAGTTCATGGGAACGCCCCACAAGCCGCTGTACTAACCCCGAGGCTGCCACAAGCATTCCAGATGCTGTCAGCACACTCCCATGACTGGGATGCCCCATCTAGTCAGTGCCGCTATACTGCTCCTGTCCCGGATCCTTCTTAGGTGCACGTATGTGCATATGCTCACATTATATGGGCCTCACGGCGAGAAACATGGAGTGGCAACCCTCTGATGACATCAGATCTACTAGCCTATTTAAGCCAGAACTTTGCAGCTGTACTTCACCTCAGCAATGGGTCTCCTGTCTTGCAGTGCGTGTTGCCTTGATTTCCTATTCCTGAATTCCTGTGCCTTTTCATCCAGCCTTGTCTTGTCATCTAGCCTTGCCTCATTCAGGCTGGTCTTGCTTCCAGCTTTGCCTCGACCAGCCTTGCCTTGTCATCCAGTCTTGCCTTGCCCAGCCTTGCCTTGTCCACCCCACATTGTCCAGCCTTGCCTTCTTCTACCCATCTTGTCCAGTGAATCCAGTGTGTTTGTGTTCCTCCTTGACCCATCCACTTTGGGTTCTGGCCCACCCAATCAGCGTTGCTCGGCAGCCCATAAGAGAGGCTCTGTCACATGGCCACAATGGTCACCGGGCATGCACATCCAGGGAAACGGCAGTCAAGACGAGGAAAAAGCCCGGAAGACCGATGGTGGATCCCATCCCACCGACGACCAAGAAGATCAGCAGGACCGGGAGGCTGTTGCATCCATCAGTCCTAGACGGCTTTGCCCCGTTTGCCTCACCTTGTTCGCGGCTCCTCCCGCTTACCTTGGGAAAATGGTTACCGCTGCGTCTGCAAGCCACCCTCTCCGGCGTCCCCGGAACGGCTATGGTGCTGCCTCCCGCCATGCTCCTCCCAAGGTCCTACTAGGGTGTGCGCGCGCATGCTACCCTCATCTTTATTCCAGCTATGGCGTGAACCTCGGGGGCATCCCCGTCAAGTGATGTCATGCCATACGGGTAATTAGCCTGCCCTTACGTGCTAGCTAATTGAGTTAGCAAAGACTGGATCAGGATTGGTCTCGGCCGGTCTAAGCTACTCTGCCACTTCCATGCTGCCGCTGGAAGCTCTCTCTCTGCCCTTCCGGGTATTGACTAACCTGGGTACCCGCTCCTCGGGGGCCCTCTGCTTTATTTCAGGTGCCTTACAGGGATCAGGTACTCGCTCCTCGAGGGCCTGCTCTCCCTGCCTTGGTGCCAGTACCATCTACTTCAGCCTGGTGGAATCGCATACCTACAGCTACCATCTAATGAGTAATCTAACTCTCAGTCTGTCTCGTCTACAACATTGCCTTGCTGGGAAATCTACACCGGAATTCCCCTATACCAACGGGGTGAGAAGGGTTCCCTCTGCCGAGGGTCCCGAAACTGCTACATCCAGACTACCTCACTACTGGCACCTCTAGTGGTATACATCAAGTTGTACAATAAAATATCTAATTCTGTGTTTGTGCATCCTGAGTCTAGCCCAGTACTGTGGCTCCCCACGGGGCCCCTCCCCGTGGGCGTGGTCAGCTGCCACAGTACCCAAGAATCTACCCAAACACCACTTAACTATAACAGGGGCCAATGGTCGAAAAAAAAAAAAATCCTTACTGGAAGGCACCCGTTCTTCTGCTCCTACATGTGTGCCAGCCTGTGCCATTCAAAACACATGCGGCCAATAAGTTCTCTATGCTGATCTCATGCATCACAACATCAGTATAGAGGAAGTGATAACCCCATGAGTTTTGAATACTGCGGGCAGGCACACAAGGAGCAGTGGCAAAACAGGCTTCCTCTTTTGCTCCTGATGGGGAGCCTGCCTGTGTTTTATATTTGTGTATGTGTGTGAATGATAGCCTGCCTGGAGGTGTGTCTGTGTGTGTGTGTATGTGCGAATGAGAGTTTACCTGGGGGTGTGTGAGTGTTTGTGAATGGAAGTCTGCCTGGAGATGAGTGTGTGAATGGGAGCTTACTTGGGAAGGGGGAAGAATGGGAATGTGAGCCTACCTGGAATGTGTGTGTGAGAGAGCATGTGGAAGTGAGAATCTATGTGTCTGTAAGGGAGTGTATGGGTGTGTGGGAATGGGAGCCTGTTTGTTTCTGTGAGAGAGAACATGTAAAAGTGAGAGCCTGTGTGTGTGTCTGTGAGAGGAAATGTGTATGTGAGCATGTGAGAGTAAGAACGAATGTATGGGAGTGGGAGCCTGCATGTGTGAGAGAGCATGTGAAAGCCTGTGTGTTTGTGTGTGAGAGAACATGTAAGAGTGAGATCCTGTGTGTGACAGTAGGGAGAATGGAAACCTATGTGTGAGAGTCAACATGTGAGAATGAGAGCCTGTGTATGGGGGAGGAGTGGGAGCCTGTGTATGTGTGTGAGTGGGAACCTGTGTGTATGTGAGAGAGAACATGGAAGAGTGGGATCATGTGTGAAAGCAAGCATGTGTGTGCAAGAGTACATATGAGAGGGATCCTGTGTGTGTGTATGAAGGAGAAAAGAAAGAAAACAGAAAGAGAGAGAAGAAACAGAAAGAATAAAAGAGACAGACAAGGGGAAAAAGAGACTGGGACCAACCGATTCGAAAAATAAGATCAGACAACAAAGGTAAAAAAAAAATTATTTTGTCTTTCAGCGATTGGAATATGCCATTTTTAGGAATGTGCATTTCTTATATATTTGTGTTTTGCTTTTTCTTCAGTGTTCCAGAGTTCACAGAGTCTGGTTTTTCCGGCTATCCATTTCAGTTTTGTCTGCATGTTTCTGTTTCTTATTTGTAGTTCCTTATTCTATATTAGGTAAGGCTCTGTCTGTGTTGCACATGTGTGACAGAAATGCAATAGTTTGGCTAGTGTGTACTTTCTTTGTAGGGATTTGTAATAGTCTGGTTTGTTCTGTTTATTATTTATTTATTTATTTTATTTATTTAACATTTTTTATATACCGAAGTTCCAGCAACAATGTTGCTAATCACTTCGGTTTACATATAACATTGGAGTGACTTAACAGGTGTGTCTTACATGGAACATGTTTACCCTCCATGTAGGGTATTAGTGTGCTAGGTCCTGGTGTAATGTTTGCCTTGCTGCCTTTTCATAGATAAGGTTGCTGCTATTTGAGTCCTCAGAGTTACTGCTATTATTGTATGGTAAGGTTCTGAGTATTTTTTTTTTTTTTGCAAGGGTTTGTGTTACTTCACAAAGGGGCGGATTTTAAGAGCCCTGCTCGCCTAAATCCGCCCAAATCCGGGCAGATTTAGGCGAGCAGGGCCCTGCGCGCCGGTGAGCTTATTTTACATAGGCCTACCGGTGCGCGCAGAGCCCCGGGACTCGCGTAAGTCCCGGGGTTTTCTGAGGGGGGCGTGTCGGGGGCGGGCCCGAACCGCGTGGCGTTTTCGGGGCGTGTCGGGAGCGTTCCGGGAGCGGGCCCGGGGGCATGGCTATGGCCCGGGGTGGTCCGGGGGCGTGGCTGTGCCCTCCGGACCCGCCCCCAGGTCGCGTCCCGGCGTGCTAGCGGCCCGCTGGCGCGCGGGGATTTAAGTCTCCCTCCAGGAGGCGTAAATCCCCTGACAAAGGTAAGGGGGGGTTTAGACAGGGCCGGGCGGGTGGGTTAGGTAGGGGAAGGGAGGGGAAGGTGAGGGGAGGGCAAAAGAAAGTTCCCTCCGAGGCCGCTTCGATTTCGGAGCGGCCTCGGAGGGAACGGGGGTAGGCTGCGCGGCTCGGCGCGCGCCAGCTATACGGAATTGATAGCCTTGCGCACGCCGATCCAGGATTTTAGTAGATACGCGCGGCTACGCGCGTATCTACTAAAATCCTGCGTACTTTTGCTTGCGCCTGATGCGCCAGCAAAAGTACGCCAAATCGCGCGGTTTGAAAATCTACCCCAAAGTGTTTGGCAGTGAAGGGAATTGGTTTGCTATCACTGAAGTGAGACAGAAATTTGAATATTTTTTTTTCTTGTATGTCCTAGTTCTGTTTTGCACTTGTTGCAAATCTTTTTATAATGATTATTATGATTATTGCTGTTTTATTGTAATTATGATATTCTCTGTATTTTTTGAAAGAGGATTCATAAAAGAATACATTGATATTTATTTTAAGTGGTTGGATCTGATTTCTGTTACGAATTTTTGGTTTACGTTTTACATGATATTGTATATTTATAAACTGCAATACATCTATATAAATAAAAATGTTAAATAATTTGTGCAAAATCGCTAATCTCAGAAACCACTGCACCGATTGCTTTCAAATTTGGACACAACCTTCCTTTTGCATACGGGAAGGTTCATGGCTCACCCCCTCAAATTGATGTATCAAAAACAAAAGACAAAAAATATCTTGAGGGAAACTGCAAATTGCAAAATACCTATATTTTGTATTTTAAAAGAACCTAAAAGAAACTACAGGGAATGGTATCAGAATGCTTGGTGCTGCAGTCTTGTTGGCTTTTATTCTTTTTGTTCTTTTTTGTTCTTTTTATCTTTTTTTGTGCTGAAAGTCTCCAATTAAACACCCATTAAAAAATGCCCGTTGAAAAATCTTTCTTACTTATTAGTTACAAACACCTTTGTCCTTATTTACCTTCACTTATATCACCAATAGTGTAGCATATAACTTAACTTCTCTGCTGCTATCTTTTGCTGTAGTCGCCTTCCTTACTGTCGTTTGTCGTTTGTTATTTGCCCGCCCTTTGGGACAAAAAGAATAAAAGCCAAAAGAACACATGGGAATAGGTAGATGACGTTATAAGTAAGTGCTAATATAAGAGAGGGGTTGTAGCACTATGCGGGCAAGAGTCCACAAGACTGCAGCACCAAGCATTCTGATACCATTCCCTGTAGTTTCTTTTAGGTTCTTTTAAAAATACAAAATATAGGTATTTTGCAATTTGCAGTTTCCCTCAAGATATTTTTTGTCTTTTGTTTTTGATACATCAATTTGAGGGGGTGAGCCATTAGTTTTTGTAAATTTCTTTTTCTATGCCATCATCAAAATCAAACTTGTGCTAATTCAGCTCCTTTTTGTTTTTATAACATTACCCAAATCCACCCCTTCCTTTCTGAACACACCACTAGAACCATTAACCACTCCATCATAGCCTCTTTTATAGGCTACTGCAACCTGATCCTCCACAGCTTTCCCACTGAACCACCTTTCTCCACTACAATCTATCCAAAGTTCAGCTGGGCAACATATCTTTTATCAATGTTGCTACACCAACCCCTCTTTTCAAGTCACTACACTGACTGCCTATCCATTTCTGCATACTGTTCAAGCTCCTCTTACTTACAAGATCCTTCATTCTGCAGCTCCTCACTATCTCTCCTTCTTTGGGTCTGCGATACTTTAGAAGATGAGGGGCGGGGGGCCGTAATGGGGGGGGGGCGGGCCTGCGTTAGCCGGCAGCGATCACACCGTCGCAGTGTGATCGCTGCCGGTTTCGCGCCCAATAGCGCCACCATAGGAGGTGTAGCTATTGGGAGCGAAATAGGCGGCGAAAAGGCACCTACCTTTTCGCTCTCCGCGGCGTTGGCGCAGAGTCAGCCCCGGTGACGCCCCGACTCCTCCTCTTCCGGGGCTGACTCCGCCCCGACTCCTTATCGCGTGCGAGCGGCTTGGAAAATGAGGCCCTTTATCTCTCCCTACAATTCTCCTCATGAACTCTACTCATCAGGCAACTCACACTTAGCTATGTCCTTACCTTCCATCACCTACTCTTGGCTCCATGCTTTCTACCTTGCTGCACTGTACACTTGGAATAGACTTCTTGAGTTCATGCGCCATGCTCCCTTTCTGGCCTTTTTCAAATCCATTCTAAAAACACACTTCTTTGAGACTGCTTTTAAATCTTAACACCCGATTCTCCTGCTCACTGTTGTATTGATTTTAATAATTTTCTTATGAAAAGAAATTCCCAAAGTCTCTTTTGTCCTGTTTATTTGTCTTGATTAGATTATAAGCTTTTTTGGAGCAGAGATTGTCTGTTATGTGTACAGCACTACATACAACGAATAGCACTATACAAGTGATTATTATTAGTAGTAGTACTTGGGTGGCAGAGGTGGAGATCATGGCTAGTCCATCATGGCTCCCAGTCAATGAGCAGCAGCACATTATCTTTTCAGTTTTATTCCGTGCAGTGACACTACTATGGCGGTGCAACAGAACTATTTATGTTCACTTGGAACAAATGAAAGGCATTGTGTGCTTATTTCTCATAATGAATAGCAGTCTTTATAAAAGAATCAGAAGTCTTTTGTGCATAGCTTGGTTCATTATGTATATGATGACATGCAATATCTGTCTACGGAGCTGAAAATGTGGGAGGTAGGAAGAGCTTTCTCTCAAATAATGTGATGTGGTGTGGGTTCTGTCACAACTAGCATCTATTAGGACAGATAACCCTTGCACGTGAATTTGTGTGATGAGTGCACCCTGTGCAGAATCTTGCAGGATAGTGGTGCAGAGATGGAGCTTCTGTACAGGGCAGATGAGTCTTCATTTCCTGTTCTCCTACCTTTGTTATTGTGTGTTGATGTGCTGAATACTGCTGGGGGCTGTCAGGCCAGGGAAGCATTGAAGAGCTTGACTATTGAATATTCTGAGGAAGAGGAAGGCATGCTTTGCCATCTGAGCTGTCAGCATTATACCTTTACAGGCAAGATAATTGCTCATGAGTAAAGAATAAGTTATAGTACAGACATGAGAAAAAGGGCTTTTATCAGTTTGGATACATTTGCCTTTCAAGACTGCAATTATTCCTGCTTTGTACTTTTCAAAGACATTGCCAGGTTTTTTTGTACTGAAATAGTTTTTCTATGTGGCTTTCTAATATGCCTTTTCCCCATTATTTCTGATAGAACCAGTCCACGTAAGTATTTTAAAGTATATGTGAACAAGGTAGTGTGGTGATTGCTGCATGGGCAAGTTTTTTTGACTTCTTGCTCCTAGATCATAGTGTGAGCATACTGTTTGTTTATGGGTTGTTTTTTTTTTGCCCAACTGCAGATGTCTTAGATGACAGCAGAATTAGTTTACGTATTCAAAAATAAGGGATAGTGAGCCTCATATGTATTGTACAGAAGCCAATAATATAGAACTCAGTGGAAAGTAGAGGCTGGCCTAAAACCCTATGTATATGATTTTGTTTGGGAGCGCCAAGAAGCATGGCGCCTCTCAGCAGCAGCTTTTGAATTCAGGGTATGATTATTATTATTATTTACACATATCAGCAAATACATTTTGCTGGAAATTTTTCTGAAACTCGAGCAGGAGAAAATGGACCCTTTTTTTCATGAATGCATTAGCTACTGCATTTCAAGAAATGCCAGTGCCACTTCAAAGGTAAATGCATCTACAGAGTAGAGGAGGAGTCTAGTGGTTAGAGTAGTGAGCCACAAACCCAGGAAACTGGGATTCAAATCCTACTGTTGCTCCTTATGACTGGGGGGTAAGTCACTTTATAAAATCTAAAATAAAATAATAGAGATACTTACCTTTTGCACCAAACATTACAAAGTTAAAACAGGAACAGTTCTTCTGCAAGCTTGGGAATACTTTTATCTCTAATAGTAATGTAACCTCTGCCCCTACTTCTGACTGGGCACAGGGGCTCACCAGGGAGGTCAGGGGCAAGGACCGGACCCATGTCTCTGGGATTCTTCCTGCACAGGGGCAAAGAGACAGTTTTTCAAGGCCCTTAGGGCTTTCACCTGTAGTTCTTCTACGGACAGTTCAGCAAAGATTTTAAAAAGCATATGCTATACAGTAGGGGCCCGATAGCACCACTCAGCCAGATAAGTATTGATTTATTTAGCTACGTGGCAGCGGCTGAATATCCAGCCATGCTCAGAGGCCATTACTTACCCAGATAACTACTTATCCAGCTAAGTAGTTAGCCTGCTAAGTGGTGGTGGGACGGGGCATAACAGGGAAGATTTACTTATCTACCTATTGGTGAGTGTTGTGAGTGTGCACTCAGTGCAAACAGCTCCTGGCTCTCAGAGATTGAGTCCAATCTCTAGTGGCAGAGTGGCAGATCTGGAGTTGCTGAGGTAGACAGAGAGGTATATAGAAGAGACATTCAGAGACATAGTAGAACGGTCTCAACTCGATTCTAGTAGCTCTTGTGCTGCTTTGGAGGACCAAGGTCACCTGGCAGGAGATCATCACCTTGGTGAGACAAGAAATGATCCTGTAGCTAAGACCTGCCCTTCAGGTGAAGCTTTATCCTCTTGCACTGAGGGTGTATCAGCAGGGGTCTGTGCCCAGGAGGGAAGGGTTAGGATAGCCATTGTAGTGGGTGATTTGATCAATAGGAAAGTAGATTGCTGGGTGCTGGTGGTGTGATGATCACTTGGTAGCTTGCTTGCTAGCTGTGAAGATAATGAACCTCAAATGCTACCTAGAATGTGCTGGGGAGGAGCCAGTTTTCATCACACATGTGGGCACCAATGAATATAAAAAGGTGCAGGAGGAAGGTTCTGGAGGCTAAATCTAGGCTCTTCGGTAGGAAATTGTAATCCAGAACCTCCAGAATTGCATTCTTAGAAATGCTTCCCATTCCATGTGCAGGTCCCCAGTGGCAGGTCGAGCTCCAGGGTCTCAATGCATGGATGAGATGATGGTGTAGGAAAGAGGATTTCAGATTTATTAGGAACTAGGGAACATTCTGGAGAAGAGAGAAGCCTATTCCGACGAGACGAGCTCCACCTTAATCAGAGTGGGACTGGGCTGCTGGTGCTAACTTTTAAAAAGGAGATAGAGAAGCTTTTATACTAAAACATGGGGAAAAGCTAACAATCACTCAACAGTGCATGGTTCGGAGGGAGGTATCTTCAAAGTCTGCTGGCACCCAAATAAGTTAGTGTGTTCTGATAGAAAGGTGATTGTAAAAGCTGAAAAAACCCAATGCATTTAAATACAGAGCACGCAGAATGACTCCAAACTGCCAGTATCATCTGATAATAAGCAGGTTGTGTGAACATAAAAAAATAGAAATACAAATAAAACTACTTTAAAATATATGTATGCAAATGCCAGAAGTCCAAAAAATAAGACTGGAGAATTAAAATGTATGGTGCAAAAGGAAGATATAGACATTATAGGCATCTTGGAGATCTGGTGGAAGGAGGACAACCAATGACACACTGTGATAATGGTACAAATTATATTGATATGAAAGGGCACATAAAATTGACGGAGGGTAGCATTATATATTAAGGATGGTATAGAGTCAAGCAGGATAAAAGTTTTGCAAGAAACAAACTGCATTCTGGAATCCTTATGTATCCCAAGGTTAAACAGGAAGAGTATGTATAGTAGTGGTGATATTTTACTACCCACCTGGCAAGAATGAGGAAACAGACTGTAAAAATGCTAAGAGAGATTAGACTGGCAAGTGAAATAGGCAACCCAATAATAATGGGAGACTTCAATTACACAAGTATCGATTGGTAAATGTCACATCAGGACATGTAAGGGAGGTAAAGTTCTTAGATGCCATCAATAACTGCTCCATAGGGCAGTTGGTCATGGAACCATCAAGAGAGGGAACTATATTAGATCTGGTTCTCAGTGGAATGCAGGACCTGGCACAAGAGATAAAGATGGTGGATCCACTTGGCAACAATAATCATAATGTAATAAAACTTCAAATAATCACTAGAGGGCAAATACTAAGGAAAACTGCTGCAGTAACATTTAACTAAAAAAAGGGAGATTATGGTAAAAAGAGGAAGTTTGTAAGAAAAAACCTGAATGGATCAATCCGCAAGGTTAAAAACTTGAAGGAGGCATGGACACTGCTTATAATTACCATCTTTAAGGCCCAGACAAAATATATTCGGTGCATTAAAATAGTCTGAAGCAAAAGCAAACAATTGCAGGCATGGTTTAATAGTGAAGTAAAAAAGGCATTTAAAGCCAAAAAAGCATAATTAAAAAAATGGAAAGTAAACCCAAATAAGGAAAATAGGGGAAGAGTGTAAGCACTTACAAGTAAGATGTAAAAAGTAATTAAGCAGACTAAGAGAGAATTAGAAGCTTTCCATGGAAGTAAAAACAATTAATACAAACTTTTTCAAGTACATTTGAAGCAAAAAGCCTGTTAAGCAGTCAGTTGGGCTATTAGATACTGAGGGGTAAAAAGGTTGGGGAGATCAAGGAAATAGCAACAAGTGATAATTCCACAAATCACAAGGGAGGAGTTATCATGTCTGGTAAAGGGGTTCACAATGGGGAGAGGAAGAGAGAGAGAGAGAGAGTGAGAGAGAGAGACTTGCTAGTGTTCTTCCTCCTCCCTAGACAGGTATTTGTATCCCTATGGGAGGCCCACCTAGTAACTCGACGTGAGGGTTAAATATTAGTGATGGGGGTAGGGGCCACTTTGACATTCAACGTGAGATGTACGAACAGAACAGTGGTGTCTTGTGAAGATTTGCTGGCCTTCGGAGTGAGGAAACTCACTCCAAGATGAGATTTGTGCAATGTTCTCTCCACCTAGCTTGATGGACTCTCTACCTGGGTAACAACAAGCTAGGTGGAGAGAACATTGCACAAATCTCATCTTGGAGTGAGTTTCCTCACTCCGAAGGCCAGCAAATCTTCACAAGAGACCACTGTTCTGTTCGTACATCTCACGTTGAATGTCAAGCAAGGCTCTCTCTCTCTCTCTCTCTCTCTCTCAGCCTGCTGCATACTGAAACAGGCCTGTCCGGAAACATCGTGAACCATGATATATACTGGCAATGTAGCCCAAATTGGGCTAATAGTGCAACTTGTGATAACAGCCTTTCGCATAGCTGATATCGCAATTTGTGATACACATGCTTATTAGCATAAGGTACACCCCTTTTTGGTATCGCATGTGATACCAATGCGATATTGGAAAATGAGGCCCTAAATTAATTCCTTGCCTCTGTCTTTATTGAGGGGGATGTTGGGGGTCATACGCACACTGGAAACATTTTTTGATTGTGATGAGTCTGACAGATTAAAAACTAAGACGTCACTAGGGAAGGATGGTATTCACTCCAGAGTTCTGAAGGAACTAAAAAATAAAATTTCAGATCCATTTCTGGTGATTTCCTACCTATCATTTAAAACAGCCATGGTAGCAGAAGACTGGAGGTTAGAGATGTGATTTGGCCGAACCTTTTGGTTCAGCCTTCATTATTGGCCTGCCATGGGAAATTTTGTTTTCCCTCGGTATGGGTCGATTTTTTTCGGCCACCCTGAAAAATGAATGTTCCCGAAATTTTGGGAAAATCCACTTTGCACATCCCTATAATCCTCCCACCCTCCCGACCACCCCAAGACTTGTCTGACCCCCCCAAGACTTGCCGAAAGTCCCTGGTGGTCCAGTGGGTGTCTTCAAATTTAATTAATTACAAGCCCCCACTGTCCTGACCACCCAAGGCTTGCCTGACCCCCCCCCCCCCCCCAAGACTTGCCGAAAGTTCCTGGTGGTCCAGCGGGTATCCCAGGAGCGATCTCCCCCTCTTGGGCCGTCGGCTGCCAGTAATCAAAATGGCGCTGGTGGCCCTTTGCCCTTACCTGGTAGGAGCAATGGATGGCCCGTGCCATCTTAAAAAATGGTGTGGGCCATTCATTGCTCCTACCATGTGTAAGGGGCCGACCAATGGCACCGGTAGCCACTGTCACATGGTAAGGGCAAAAGGCCACCGGCGCCATTTTGATTTGTTTAATGCAGACAAGTGCAATGCAATGAATGTAGGGAAAAATAATCCCAACTACAGGCACACAATGCTGGGTTCCATGTTAGGAATTATCCCCCAGGAAAAATACCTCAGATGCTGGGTTCTATGTTAGGAATTACCCCCTAAGAAAAAGACCTCAGAGTCCATATGGACAATACTTTGAAATCTTCACCGCAGTGTGCAGCAGCAGTCAAAATAGAAACTAGATTGTTAGGAATTACTTGGAAAGAAATAGAAAATAAAACTGAGAATATCATAATGCCTTTGTATAGATCCATGGTGTATCTGCACCTTGAATATTTTGTGCAGTTCTGTTCATCCCACCTCCAAATAGACATAGTGGACATGGAAAAAGTACAGAGAAGGGCAATAAAAATGGTAAAGGGGATGTAAAAGCTCCCTTATGGAGAAAGAATACACAGATTAGGGCTCCTTAGCTTGGAAAAGGAACAACTGAGAGGGAATGTGATTAAAATTTTTAAATTTTATAAAATCATGAGTGGGGTAGAACAAGTAAATAGGGAATGGTTATTTACTCTTTCAAACACCACTAGAACTAGGGGACGCTCCATGAAACTAGCAACTGGCAGATTTAAAGCAAATCATAGGAAATATTCTTTCATTCAGTGCATAATCAAGATATGGAAACTATTGCCAGGGGACATGGTCAAGGCAACTAACATAGTGGGGTTCATAAAGGATTGGCCAAGTTTCTGAAGGAAAAGGCAGTGAACAGTTATTAGCCAGAGAGATTTGGGAAAGCCAGCGCTTATCCCTGGGAGTGTAATACTGTTGGGAATCTGCCAGCTACTTGGTGACCCAGACTGGCTAATGTTAGAGACAGGATGCTGGGCTCAATGGACCTTGGTCTGACTTAGCATGGAACTTCTTATGTTCTTTTGTTCCTATGAGATTTGGCACGTATCTGGCTGTTAGCTGGTTAAGTTAGACCTGCTATTGAGCAGCTCTACAGTTAGCCGAATAAACTTATCTGGCTAACTTTAACTTATCCAAGTATATTCAGCAGCATGGCCAGGATAAGTTAGCTGGAAAAATGTATTCTGCTAACTTTATATCTGACTAGTGTTTGAATACTGGGCCCTAGATTTCTAAAGTTCCCTACTAGTCACTGATAGCAGGAAACATCCAGTACGCTATGGCTTAGCGCACCAATCAATTTATAAAATAAAATGTAATAGCACAAAAATAAACTCAGTCTCTCACATAGTAGCAAAAGCTGCACACCCTGGCAGGTAAGCTCTCTGGGTCAGGCACTCCTCCTTCTGGGCACTTTCCCTAGTACCTACTTCTTTGGATGGAATTTCCTCTAAATACATTTCCAGGATCTCTGGAGCTGATGCTTTCTTTTAGGCAGCAGCTCTGTAATAGGCCTCCAAGTCTGACAGTCTTCACTCTACTCATTTCTCAACTTAGAAGCGCCTTCCATAGACAGATGAGTAGGGATTTATGCCTCTTTTCTTTGACACTATCTCTGTGTGTTCAGAAAATACTCAGGAATTCACTCTTCTCATCTAAAGAAATCCCTCTAATATGGATATTTGGGAACCTAGAAATCCTCCTTTGGACTTTTCAATAGAACCTCCTTAGTCCTGGAGGCTAAGGCACCCTGACCTTGGGACCTAGCCACCCTCCTAGAACAGGATTCAGGCCTGGCAAGCCTCTCCTCTCGGAGAGACAATCTTTCATTAGCATCTCTCGGTGGAAAGAGATACCCAGGAGAAAACTTTTCCCCTTTGAGCAAGAGACCTGATGAACCTCTCTTTAGGAAAGAGAAGCTTGAAGAACCCTATACTGATGTGGGCATAGGAGGTTTATTGAATTGCTGACACCTCCCACTGGGGAATGCCCACTACCTACCACTCCTACTCTGACTTCATTCTTCCTGCACTGTCTGTGGAGACATTGATGCTAGACCAGTAAGGGGCAAGTTTGAGACCCCTTGAAAGTAACAATAATCTATCTGTTTTCCTCCTTCCTAAAATTCAGTCATCACGGCATTGAAAAGTTGCTTGTGCACATTGACTCTTAATTTGCAGAAAACCCTTTCCCACATGAATGCTTCAAGAGCCTTTAAAAATTTCAATATCACGTCATTCAATTAACTGTTCCTGAAAAAAATAACCTTCTCACAGAGCCCGAGGGGATGGTTTAGGGCTGCCTGCTACAGCTGGCTATGGGTCTGAATTAAAATTTGCCAGTTAAGATCAGGTACTAGAAGAACTCATGAGATTTGATTACAGCCCAGCTTTTACAGAGGATTTAATTTAGTTTTTTTAAGAAGAAATGAAATAATGATCAACTTACAAAAGCAAAACTAAAGGCACTTATACTGGCTTGTGATCTAGAAGACAGAAGAAACAGTTCAAGGCCAGAGAATCTCTGACTTCAAAGGTACAGGAAAGAGCACTAATGTTTTTGAAACCTCTCTTGCTCTGCATAGAGGCTGCTGTGAAGAAACAGCCCAGATACCTTCCCTTGTCACAGTCCATAGAAGAGCGGGAAACTAACAGTTGGGGCTGTGAGAAGCACTACAGAGATAGATACAGATCAGGATTTGGGTTGAATGAAGAAAAAAGAGGCAAGTGGAAGGTATGGAGAGAAAGAGAAGAAGAAGAGAGGTGGTAAAACAACTTAATCATGCTTGGGTACTATAGAGGTCATTGGTAGGGACAAGGTTGGAAAGTTGCAGTGTTATTAACAACCTAACCCTTTATTCCTTCAAGAAAAGAGGCAAGGGGAAAGGTGACAAGGTGAAAACAAAAGGCAGATAAAGAAAACAAATCTTAGGGACAAAGCAGGCCTTAGCATAACTGAGTTGATATCAGCAGGTTCCAACTACTTTGTTTATCATGACTAGATTGTAAGTCCTTGGAGCAGGGACTATCTGTTATGTGTATCTGTACAGTGCTGCACATGTCTAGTAGTGCTTTAAAAATCAAAAATCATAGCACCAGTCCTCCCTTCATTGGGATGGAGGAGAGAGTGGGATGCAGACAGCAGGCTTCTTCCTGCAGTGCAGCTGTCTCACAATCTCCCTATGATACATACACATGCTCTTCTCATCCTCCTTATTCGTCTTATCACCTTACTAGAATGAATAGAGGAATACGGTTCATGCCCAGAGGAAAGATAATAGTGTAGTATTGAGAATGGTTCGGTTGTGGAATACTCTTCTGCAGCAAGGTGTTCTTGCATCCTCAACAGGGACGTTTAAGAGGAAGTTGGGTACATTCCTGGAAGATAAACATTGTGGATCCTATCATGCTTTTTTTTCTGCTCAATGTAGTTCTTGTTTCCCTTCCATTGGGATCTGAGGTTGTGCCATGAAAATTAATTCCCTTAATGTATTTTTCTTATTATACTGCATATTATATGACAGCCAAAAAATTAGAATAATACAGACGATGAGAACCAAAAAGATGTAGGTATGTCAAGTATTTTTCTTTTGTTCATTTGGGTATGAGTAAGCCGGGACTAGTGCTAGATCTCCTATGACAAGCTGGAGCCATGGTCTATTAACAAATTAGTCAAACTTTTTTTTTTTTAGAAAATTTTGGAAAAGCAATTAAAAAATTATTGTTCAGAATGTCCAACTAGTCAAAAAACATATGTAAATAATTCAAAATACAACTTGACATTCCCCAGAGTTCAAATAAGTTCCCACATGATCATAAAATAGTGGAATCCAAAATAGTAGTACATGATGCATGACTTCCTTCATTTTAGTATAGTTTTGTATCTGTTAAAAATGTCATTAGTTAGCAAAAAAATAAATTTAAAAAATGTTAAATATCACATTTAATAATATTGTCTAAAACCAATAGGTCCATTGCCCTTCGCTTTATATTAGAAGCTTTCACCTTTTGGACATGTGTCTTCTGACATAGGCATGCACCCTATAATTGAGAGGGCTATTACTTAAATAGAAAATGCTGTAAACACACAGAGACCCATGAACATTTGCAGATTCCTGCTGGACTGCCACAGCTACCAGGGTCCCTGATTGTTTTTGGCCTCCTCTAAACCCACTGTTAGGACTCACATGGCCAGAGACTGTCTGCACCCCTGTTATCCTCCTTCCTTGTTACAACATCTTGGGTTCCTCAGCCTCCTGCATCCAGGCTCAGGCATTAGGATAACATCACCGACATTCAGTGTGTTGGTTATGTTAATACCAGATTGTCTAATAGCCACAGCATAGACAATTCCTTTCTTCTCATTTATAGAGTGTGTGTTAATTTGTTTTTCAAAAAGTAGTATTTTTCAGCAAAACTGTATACTTCAGTTTAGGAAGACCCCTCCACTATGTGTCTAAGATAACAAGACATGCCTTAACATTGCCTTGGCCCAAAACTTTGCAGTGTGCTGTTAGTAGACAGATCTAGTAATTCTAGTTCAACATTCTTCTGCTTTACAGGATATAAGTATGTTATGTTTCAAATCACACTTTCCAGCTGGAAATTATTGTGCTTCCAGACAGATATACAGACAGACGAAACCCATGCTACTGTACTCCATATTGAAAAGTGTTACAAAGACTTCATATAATTATACAAAACATCCTGGCATGTACAAGCAGACATATAGTCAGTTATGTAGATTGTCCAGCAGATGCAACAAACATTGGAACATGCCTATGATCACACTCTCTACCAACAATTGCTAGCTGAGTTCAAGGCAAAATTTCAGTCTGGGCCCAATATTCAGACTTATCTTCCTAACTTAGAAGGAATATTCAGCAGCACAGCTAGAAAGCTGAATATCCCCTTGTTTGGCGCTGCTTAGGCATATAAGCTCTATGGAAGATCTAATTTATCTGGCTAATTTAAATGGATAAGTCCAAATATTGGCATTTAACTAGCTAAGTAATGCTAAGAGCCAGATTCATTAAGGCTTTTTCCCCATTTTGTGTCAATGGAAAAACCTTAGCGAATCAGGTACTAAGTTAGCTAGATAAGTAGCACTGCTCAAATCCACCCACTACCCACCCACAACTTATGTGGCTATCTACTTAGCCAGATAAGTGATTTATCCAGCTAAGTCATGGCCAGTTTGGCCACTGAACATAGCTGGATATTTGGCAGATGCCACTTAACTGGATAAGTAGCTACTTATCCCGATAAGTAGCTACTTATCCAGCATTCAGCAATTTTGAATACTGGGCCCCTTATGTTTGAAGATTTGCATCCAAGAAAAAAGACTGACAAGTTTAGATAATCAGTAGATTGTGGCAGATCAAGAATTGTCAGCATGGATGACCATACATATTCCACTCTTCAGATAATGCCATGGTGTGACTTGAAACTTGAATCCAAAAGTGCAGTGATGCTGAGTTTACTCGGTACCAACCTCTTCAATAAGCTCCCTTAAAAAAGATTTGAAATAGGTCAGTAATTTAATGGAATATCACTGCCATGTAGTAGTTCCTTTAACAAATGGCACATCAAAATATTTTAGCTTTTATGATACCTTCTTTTTTTTTCCTACATAATCACTCATAATTTCCATCAAACATCTTTGTTTTCTCTATTTTTCAGCCAGGAGAGATTAGCATGGTTTCTGCCAACAGCTCTGACTGCAGTTCATCTGAGGGAAATGGAGAAATAATTCAGTTTTACCAACAAAGAACATTGATAACTCTGCATAGTATGTGGCAAATTGGTTTCATTTCTGAAATACCTTGAACTCATTTGACTGTTCACAGTCTGAAATATCTAACTCTTCTTGAAGTGTTAAATCTGACAGGAAAGGATACTTCAATAATTAGGAAGTTCATGTGATGATACAGCTGTACGGGTTGTTGTTATGTTTGTTTTTATGTATGTTTTATGTTTGTTGGTTTTATATCTACTGTGTTTTGGAAGTGAACCCTTGGACCGAGGCGAGGCTGGTGCTACCCACAGGGAGGAGCCCTGCAGGTCCTCACTGTCAGCAGGTGGAACTGGCTAGAGCAGAGGTGCAACAGGAACTTCACTACTACCAGCCCACATTCCCCTTAGGTTGATCCCTTGGGTGCTGGGGCCGGCTGGACTTAGGTGGGGGGCCTCTGAGCTGAGATGAATCCGTGGGTGAAGAGACAGTTGACCAGTGAGCAAAGAAACAATTCAGTCCAAGCAGAGGTCAGGGCTGGCAGCAGACAGCAAAATGAGAAGGAGGACAAGGTTGGGGCAGGCAACAATCCAGAAGATGAGAAGCAAGCAAAAGGTCACAAGGCAGGTGGTGGTCATGGTGGTCAAGAAGAGGTCTGAAGTCAAGCAAGGAATCCAGTCAGAAGACAAAGCCAATGTACGATCTGAAGTCAAGCCAAGGAGTCAAGCTGAAGGAAGAAGGACTGGAACAACAGCAGGAAAGGCACGGAAGACAGACATAGGGACTTTGAAGACACAGGAACACACAGGCAAGGTACAGGAGCAGAGACAGGAACAGGAACCAGGAACATCATGGCAAACAGCAACTCAGAAGAGTCCGATCTATTGCTGAGGCGCCTGATTCAGGGTAGAGTAGGCCTTAAGTAGGCAAGGCCTGTGACATTGTCTCAGGGCACTGCAGAGGATTTCCTGCTGCAGGCCCTAGGGACACCACGCTCAGCTGAGTGGTGCCACTAGCGCAGTGCATCGGCCTTCACAGCAGCTGGCCGTGTCTTTGTCTCGCTAGCATTGAGGAATTCCCTGCAGCCCAGGAAGGGAGGTAAGAGCGGCTGGTCATGGGACAGGCCCCCGACCGGCTGAACACAACAGTACTCCCTCTTCTAAACCCCCCACAAGGGGCTTGGGCTTCTTAGGGGTGTGTTAAAGACCTGCTCCCCCAGAGGGGAGGAGTTAGAAATCTGTTATAGACCTGCTCCCCCAGAGGGGAGGAGTTAGAAATCTGTTATAGATCTTCTCCTCCAGAGGGGAGGAGCTAGCAATCTGTTATGAATCTGGCTGCTGGATACTCCCGTTGAAGGAGGAGTTAGCAATCTGTTAATGATCACCCCGCCAGGGGGCGGAGTAGCACTCTATTACGGATCTTGCTAAGGAGTAGCAATCTGTTAGTGCTTAG
Organism: Rhinatrema bivittatum; assembly: GCF_901001135.1. Taxonomy (NCBI): domain Eukaryota; kingdom Metazoa; phylum Chordata; class Amphibia; order Gymnophiona; family Rhinatrematidae; genus Rhinatrema; species Rhinatrema bivittatum. The sequence goes on from NC_042616.1 coordinate 385,895,216, forward strand.
CTCCTGTAGACAGATGAGCCAGCAACCTGTATGATCCCCATGGGGAGATAGCTATCTGATATGGATCAGATTCCGCAGAGAGAGGAGTAATGGTCTGATGTGGATAGGCTCCCTCAGAGTGGCAGATGAATACCGCACTATTAGTGTAAGGAGTAAACCTTAGTAGAATAGTGAATCCCTGGGCCAATGGCAGATGACAGCGCCCTCAAGTGGAGATCTTGAGAGGGACCACCGTCTAGGCTGGAGTATTGAGACAAACAGAGATAGTTCTTTATTAGACTGGAAGTAGAACCACCAGAGGTGGCAGTAGTGAGTTGATATGCCCGGCAGGGCTGAAGTCCCTCTGATACTGGAACTACGATCTCTGAGCTGCTGAGCTGTAAGGAGAGACTATAGGTAGTGAGTAGACAGGGTATGCTGGGCATAACCAGTGGTTGATGATACACTCACAATTGTAGATATCCGTAATGTCTTCTTTATGCAACAGAGAGTCTTCAGTATTCAGGAACAGGAGCCGCAGGCGAATACTGGTTCCTATAGGCAGTCTGAAATAGAACTCACAACCTGTGTATGGGATGGCTTCTGGAATAGAAGAGAGGCTAGAAGAGATTTAGGAACGTAGGCCCTCGTGGAGCGAGTACCGGTTCCTATCTGTTAAGCTGTAATAATAATCCATAAGATATAGGTATTAGAGGTGTGAATCGTGTGATCGATCGTCTTAACGATCGATTTTGGCTGGGGGGGGAGGGAAATCTTATTGTCAGGTTTTTTTGTTTTAAAAAATTGTTAAAAATCGTAAATCGGGGGAGGGCGGGAAAACCGGCACACCAAAAAAACCCTAAAACCCACCCCGAACCTTTAAAAGAAATCCCCCACCCTCCCGAACCCCCCCCAAAATCTTTTAAATTACCTGGGGTCCATTGGGGGTTCCCGACGCGATCTCCCTCTCTCTCTCTGGCCGCGGCTGCGTTGAGAAATGGCGCCGGTGGCCCTTTGCCCTTATCATGTGACAGGGCAAAGGTAGCGCCGGCGCCATTTTGTTTCCTGGCTCCCGACATCACGCCTGCTGGAGATCGCCCCCAGACCCCCGCTGGACCCCCAGGGACTTTTGGCCAGCTTGGGGGGGGGCCTCCCGACCCCCACAAGACTTGCCAAAAGTCCAGCGGGGGTCCGGGAGCGACCTCCTGCATGCGGGCCGTATTGCCAATCTTCAAAATGGCGCCGGCGCTACCTTTGCCCTCACTATGTCATACGGGCGACTCCCAGGAGAGCAGATATTCCTATCTCTCGTTCCTCCATTGTACATCCAGCATCTCATTCACCTGGTACACCTGGTTTTCTTCAGCAAAGATGTCTCGAGGTTTGGCACCCTCTGGGATGGCCATGTGAGGGCTTAAGGAGGGAGACGTGGAAAACGTTGTGGATTCCCAGAGATGTGGGTAGGCATAGTTGGTAGGTCACGGGCCCTACCTGGCGTGTAAGTGGGAAAAGCCCAATATAGCGAGGTGCAAGTCTCATGGAAGGCATTCAGAGCTGGATGTGGTGGGTACTCAACCACACCTTATCCCCAGGTCTGAATTGTGGCACAGATCGTCAATGCACATCTGTTGCTCTCTTGGTCCTTTAGCTTGCTTGTTGCAGCAGTTACTACCCCGAACCAATTAAGCCTGTTTCTTCACTTGGAAAGCATATCCAGCACAGCTCACTGCTTCAATGGCAGGGGGAATGAAGAAAAGAGGATTTACATCCATACAACATCTAACAAGGCATTGATCTGAGCAGTATGAGTATACAAACTTCGAGGTAACTTGCTCGATACGACAGTTATTACCCTCAAACATTAAGCTTTATACTTCACTTTGGTGCAGCTTCAACACTGCTCTCTGCATCAGTGGTTGGGGTGGAAGGAAATTAGAATAAAAAAGTTACCAATAAGGGCCCTGAACTCAGCGATCAGAGTAACAGATAAGTATGAGAAAATAAGTGTGAAAGCTTGCTTCTTCTGCTGTCATTTCTATGTTTCTATGTTTCTGAGCATCTCCTCCGTGTGAATCCAGAGATCTTGGAGTTCTTGCGCAGTTAATTGGGCTGCTGGAGAAGGCACGGACAATGGTACTAGCAGCAGAGGGGAAGGCTGCCTCCCATACACAATCTGGAAGGGTGAGGTTCCTGTGGCAGTGTAAACGTGGAAATTATACAAGTAATCTGCCCATGGGAGGAGGGCATCTCAATTATCTTGGTGGTCATTGGCATAGGTTGTCAAGAAGGTTTTCAAATTCCAATTAGTTTGTTCCGATTGACCATCAGCTTGAGGGTAGAAGGCGTTGGTAAAATCCAGTGTGATATTGAACTTCTGGCAAAGGAAGTGCCAATATCTGGCAGTAAACTGTGTGCCTTTATCTGAAATGATATGCTTAGGTAGGCCGTGCAGGCAGAAAATGTGGTTGGTAAACAGCCGGGCAAATTTAGGTGCTGAGGGAAGGTTTAGAAGGGGAATAAAGTGAGCCATTTTTGAGAATTGGTTGATAATGACCTAAATAGTGCTGCAGCCATTAGAGAGAGGTAAGTTTACCTCAAAGTCGGTGGACAGATGAGTCCATGGTTCCTTGGGGGATGGCAACAGCTTTAATAGCCTCCGAGGTTGTCCCACCAGCAGTTTTTGCTGTGCGTAGGTAGGACAAGGATCCACTTAGGCGCTGACATCGCTCTGCATCAGTAATACTGCTGGAGCAGCACGAGAGTCCAGGCCCACCCAGGGTGACCTGTGACTTGGGAGTCATGGGACCATTCCAATACCTTTTGTTGGAGTCGATGTAGAATGACCGTCTTCCCTGGGGGACAGTGACAGAGGAGGCCAAGAGAATTCTAGCTAGAATTCTAGCTAGATGCTGGGGGGAATCAGGCTTGTCTTAAGCCTCGAAGGATCATGAGAGGGCATCCGCCCAGATGTTTTTGAAAGCAGGCCTGTATCGTACTTCAAAGTCAAAACATGCGAAAAACAGGGACCATCTAGCTTGACATGCATTCAGATGCTGTGTTTGGTGGAGATGCTCCAAATTCCTGTGGTCTATATGTATCATAATCCACCTTCCAACCATTGCCGCCATTCTTCAAGCTCCATCTTGATGGCTAGTAACTCCTTGTCTCCAGTTCCATAGTTCCACTCGGTGGGTGTGAACTTCCATGAGAAGAAGGAGCAAGGGCAGAGGACTTCTGAACTAGAGTGCTGGCTCAAGAAGGCCCCAACACCTGAAGAGGAGGAGTCAACCTCCAAATGAAAAGGTGTGTGGGGTCCAGATGGTGGAAGCATGGTTCTTGAGAAAAGGCTTTTTTCAACTGAAGAAACACTGTGACTGCTTCTGGCAGCCAGACTTTGGTATTGGCCCCTTTTCTGGTGAGCTCTGTGAGGGGGGCTGAGATCCTGGAGTAATGGGAAATGAAGAGTTGACAGTAGCTAGCAAAGCCCAAAAACCTCTGCAGTGTGTGGAGGCCTGAAGGTTGGGGCCAGTTCTGGATACTCTGGACTTTCTCCAGGTCCATGTGGAAGCCACGGCTGGAAACAATGTATCCCAGAAAGGGTAGGCTCTTCTTCTCAAATATACATTTCTTCAGTTTGGCGTATAACTTATTCACCCCGTGATCACTGAAGGACGTGGCGGACATCAAGGTGGTGAGACATGAGGTCTTTAGAGAAGATGAGAATATCATCGAGGCACAACACGATGCAGATGTACAGAAGGTCCCTTAAGATTTTGTTCATCATATTCTGGAATACTGCAGGGGCATTACATAGACCAAAGGGCATTAACAAGTATTGGTAGTGACCATCTTGGATTAGGCATGAACAGCTTTATGCTACGCACAGATAGGGCAGGAATTCATGTAGTCCTTAACATCTTTCTTGACCTAGGGCCACCAATAGTGGCGTTGGAAAAGGTCAAGCATTCAGGATATACCAGAATGTTCTGTCATGCGAAGTGGGTGCACATTTTCACAGAATCTCTTGGGGACAACCATCTTCCTGGGGACAACCACAGTGGTGGAAGCAAGGATGATCATTGCAGGATATGTCAAGGTGTCTCTGTTATGACTTTGTTTAAAAAGGAAAAAGATAATACATCTGCCCATAGAATTTTTTGCAGCCAGTTGATAGTGGAACTCAAATTCAAATCAAGAAAAGAAAAGGAACCAACGAGCTTTCCTAGGGTTGACTGTTTGAACTTTCTGAAGATACTCTAGATTCTTATGGTCCATGTAGATGGTGGTCTTATGTTGGGTCCCCTCTCGGAGGTGCCACCACTCCTCAAGGGGCCAATTTGACTGCTAGGAGTTCTCTGGCTTCCATTGTATAATTCCTCTCTGCCTACCTCCTACCCTCAGGATCCACAACTCCTTTCACGCTTTCCTTCTAAAGGCCTTGGTGCTAACTTGGCCTACCCATACTCCTCCCAAACCTCAACCTTTAAGTGCTGAGGAAGAGTCCGTCTACTAGGTTCATGACGTTCTGGATGTCCGGAAAAGAGGTCAAAGATGGGAATATCTCCTATCCTGGGAGGGTTTTGGCCCGGAAGAGAACTCTTGGGAGCCTGTTCCAATATATTAGATAAAAACCTGCTAGAGCAGTTCCATCTCTCCCATCCAGGAAAACCCAAACCACCGGGGAGGGGTCCTAGAGAGGGGGGTACTGTTGTGCTTACCGCACGCCAGCCACGCTGCCCCCGCTCGCCGTGGCTTTCAGATGCGAGTGGCTGGCCACCTGCTTCAGTGCCTCTCCCGGATGCCCCCAGCCCTCCTCCAGCGACACCAGACTGCTGCAGGCCCACGGAACGCCACCGTCCTCCTGGCCAGCTGGGCCCGCCCTCTAGGCATGCGCACGCACAACCAGGTATCTCTCTTAAAGGGACAAGCATGGGAAATGCTTGGAGGCGTCCTCGGATGATGTCATCGCTCCTGGCCTATTTAGGCCCATTTTACCTGCTCCTCCCCGACTTGGCAACAAGTTTGCTCGCCTTGGTGAGGTCTTCTGTGCTTCATGGTCTTCTGATTCCTGTTCCTGCCTTCCGAGTCCTGTTCCTGCCTTCCGAGTCTTGCTCCTGCTCCTATTCCCATCCTCCAGCTCCTTCGGATGGATCTTCTGGCTTCTGAAATCGGACTGGCTTCAGTGACTCTTCTGGCTTCTACATAGAAATTAAATGAAACATAGAAACATAGAAATGACGGCAGAAGAAGACCAATAGGCCCATCCAGTCTGCCCAGCAAGCTTTCACACTTATTTTCTCATAATTACCTGTTACTCCAACCGCTGAGTTCAGGGCCCTTAGTGGTAGCTTTTTTATTCTAATTTCCTTCCACCCCTGCCACTGATGCAGAGATGGTGCCGGCCATCCAGAGCTCCTACCATGTGACAGGGGCCGGGGCCACCACTGGACCACCAGGTAATTTAAAAAACGTTTTGGGGGGGGAGGTTGGGGAGGGTGGGGGAAGCTAAGGGAGATGTTTTAAAGGGTTGGGGTGGGTTTAGGGATTGTTTTTGTATGCCGTTTTTCCCGCCCTCCCCCAAAACAATAAGAGAACCCCACAAACAATTTTGTGGGGTTTTCCTATCGGTTTCGGGGAGCCCCCAATTTCTGATGACTTTGAAAATATCATACGACATTTTCAATCGTCAGAAATATGATTCACATCCCTGGTAGATAACCCCCCAGAGACATCATGATTGGGTAGTGATGAGGTAATTGATAGAAATTCTCAATCCTATAGAATTTAAATCTTTCAAGGATGCTACAGAGGATATGAGTTCTAGAAGCACCGCCCTGGGTGGGACCATTCTTATATTAAATATTCTGGAGGAAAAGTTAGAGGGCTTCCATGAGCAAGAGGGTTCAGTGTGCTGCAGCAGTCAAAAAAGCAAACAGAATGTTGGGAATTATTAGAAAGGAAATGGTGAATAAAACAGAAAATGTCATAATGCCTCTGTATCGCTCCATGGTGAGACCACACCTTGAATACTGTGTACAATTCTGGTCGCCGCATCTCAAAAAAGATATAATTGCGATGGAGAAGGTACAGAGAAGGGCTACATATGTACCTCTGTACATATGTTCCTGATATGGTTCCCAGTTACATTTAATTGAGTTTATGAAAGTTTTCTTTAATAGTTTTCCTGTATACTTGTGTTAATGTATTCTGCCTTGAGGCGACTGTTTTAATGTATTTCCACCCTGGAGGCGACTGTTCAGTTCCTTGTAAACCAGTGCGATATGTATTCTTTACAGGAACATCGGTATATAAAAAGTAAAAATAAATAAATAAATAAATACCAAAATGATTAGGGGAATGGAACAGCTCCCCTATGAGGAAAGACTAAAGAGGTTAGGACTTTTCAGCTTGGAGAAGAGATGGCTGAGGGGGGATATGATAGAGATGTTTAAAATCATGAGAGGTCTAGAATGGGTAGATTTGAATCGGTTATTTACTCTTTCGGATAGTAGAAAGACTAGGGGGCACTCCATGAAGTTAGCATGGGGCACATTTAAAACTAATCGGAGAAAGTTCTTTCTTACCCAACGCACAATTAAACTTTGGAATTTGTTGCCAGAGGATGTGGTTAGTGCAGTTAGTATAGCTGTGTTTAAAAAAGGATTGGATAAGTTCTTGGAGGAGAAGTCCATTACCTGCTGTTAAGTTCACTTAGGGGTAGATTTTTAAAAAATGCGTGTTCGCGTACTTTTGTTGGCGCACCAGTCGCAAACAAAAGTACGCTGGATTTTAGTAGATACGCGCGTAGCCGCGCGTATCTTCTAAAATCCAGGATCGGCGCGCGCAAGGCTGCCGATTTTGGGCAGCCGGCGCGCCGAGCCACACAGCCTGCTTCCGTTCCCTCCGAGGCCGCTCCGAAATCGGAGCGGCCTCGGAGGGAACTCTCTTTCGCCCTCCCCTCACCGGTTCCGGAGGGCACGGCCACGCCCCCAGACCGCCCCGGGCCGAAACCACGCCCCCGGGCCTGCCCCGAAACGCCGCGTCCCGCCCCCAAACCGCCGTGTCGATCGGCCCCGCCCCAACACGCCCCTGACAAAAAACCCCAGGACTTACGCAAGTCCTGGGGCTCTGCGCGCGCCGGCAGGCCTATGGAAAATAGGCGCGCCGGCGCGCAAGGCCCTGCTCGCATAAATCCGGGCGGATTTACGCGAGCAGGGCTTTTAAAATCCGCCCCTTAGAGAATAGCCACTGCCATTAGCAATGGTAACATGGAATAGACTTAGTTTTTTGGGGACTTGCCAGGTTCTTATGGCCTGGATTGGCCACTGTTGGAAACAGGATGCTGGGCTTGATGGATCCTTGGTCTGACCCAGTATGGCATTTTCTTATGTTCTTAAGAGGGAATGGAAGCAAAGATGATGTAACTTGTAGACTCCTTGCAGCAGCAAGTGCAAGAGAGACTGAAACCTCTGACAGAAAACAATATGTGGATGCTTACCATACTTTAAATCTATGGATGAAAAGGAGTCTGTTGCACCCGAGGTGGACCCTTGGGCCGAAGTGGGGTTGACGCAACCCGTAGGAGAGGTCCTACGGGTCCCTACCGTCAGCAGGCGGAGTGAGCTGATGGATGGAGGCCGGCTGGCGCTTCACCAATACCAGTCCTTGTTCCCCGCGGGTTGAGCCTTTGGGTGCCGGGGCCTGCTGGACTTTGGTGGGCCTCCTTCTGTCGTCATCGATTGAAGGATCGAGGTCAGCCCAGAGGCAGCAATAGAAGGGAAGAGTAATCTGTACTGGACGAGGCGGAGTCCCGGAGACACGGGCGCCAAAATAACATAAACTGAAGAGGCGTCGTAGGTCAAGCTTGAGTCAGGGCTGGTAGCAATTTGGAAACAGTGGCAAGCAAGGCTGATGTCTGGATGAGGAGAGAGGCATGAACGTAGTCAGGTAATGCAGAGGACTGGGTCTGGAGAGAGGCAATGGAGAAGTCAGGCAATGCAGAGGTCTGGGTCTGGAGAGAGGCAACGGAGTAGTCAGGCAATGCAGAGGTCTGGGTCTGGAGAGAAGCAACAGAGAAGTCAGGCAATGCTGAGGTCGGGGTCTGGAGAGAGGCAACCGAGTAGTCAGGCAAAGCAGAGGTCCGGGCTTGGAGAGAATCAATGGTGTGGTCGGGCAAATCAGAGGTCCGAGCTTGCAGAGTCAACGGCGTGGTCAGGCAAAGTAGAGGACTAGATCCGAGAAGGCAATCCGAGGATAGGGTGAGGAACAGGAAAACAGGAACGAGGAAACCAGGAACAGGAGTCAGCATGAATCAGGAACCAGGAATGAGGAGAATCTCTGAGGAGGCAATGAGTACTCAACCAGCGAGGAGACCTGTTGCAAAGGCAAAGCTAGAGAGCGGAGCCCGGGCTTAAGTACCGGAGCTTCGCTGATGTCATCATCTGGGGCTGTGGCTTGGTTCCCACCGCGGGCAGTACTTAAGACATAGTGATGCACGCGCGCTCGCAGTCCTAGGGAGGAGCGTGGTGCTGAGTAGCGGCGTCTCTCTGCGGGCTACGAGGAGAGGCCCAACGTGGAGCACCAGTGTCTGTAGCTGAACCGGAGGCACCAGGATCTGTAGCTGAGCCGGAGGCACCAGGCTGGCCCGAGGACCAAGCCAGTGGTCTACCGCTTCCAGGGATGAGGGACCAGGCACTGGATTCACTTGAGAGAGGTGAGGGGGCCAAGCCGCGTGTCTGCTGCGGCCGGCACCCGAAACAGTACCCCCCCATTTATGCCCCCCCTTGGAGGTCTGGGTTTGCCTGGATGGGCACGATGAATTTGAAGGAGGAGAGTTTTATCCAGGATGTTAGCTGGTTCCCACAAATTTTCTTCTGGTCGTAACCCTCCCAGGAAAGGAAGTATTCCCACCAGCGGCCCCTATGGTGAACATCAAGGACTTCATGAACCTTGTAGGTAGTGTCAGTCTCTGCAACCAACTGAGGTGGTTCAGGAGCTTTTTGTGACAGCCAGGATAGGACTACTGGCTTCAGGAGTGATACGTGAAATGTATTGTGAATACCCAATGTAGGTGGCTATTCAAAATACCCAAAGCTGGTATGTAACTGATCCAGCACGACGAATGATTGGAAAGGGTCCAATATACCTTGGTGCGAACCTTTGGGAAGGTATCTTAAGCCGAATATACCAAGTGCTCAACCAGACTTTCTTGCCCAGAAAGAACTCAGGAGCCGAGCGTCGGTGGCTGTCAGCAGACTTCTTGGCCTGGGATGCGGCTTGGCGTAAACGAAGGTTTGTCTGATTCCGGAGTGCCTTGAGGGGTTCAGTAGTAGTCTGTGCAGCAGGAGAGGGTACTGATAATGGTATGGGCAGTGGTGGTCATGGTTGCTTCCCATAGATGATGGAAAAGGGCAACGTACCTGTAGCAGCGGCAATATGGGAGTTGTGGGAAAACTCTGCCCAAGGAAGGAGTTTGGACCAATTGTCTTGAAGGTCGTTTATATAGGCACGGAGAAATGACTTTAAAGAGCGGTTCATACACTCAGCTTGTCCATTAGCTTGTGGATGGTTTGCTGTTGTTAAACTGATGTTGATGCCAAATTTACTACAAAGAGCGCGCAAGTATCGGGCAACGAATTGTGGACCCCTGTCGGAGACAATGTCCTTGGGCAAGCCATGTAGTCGAAAAATGTGATGAAAGAACAGGCGTGCCAAGTCGGGAGCAGATGGTAGGCCCAGTAGTGGAACAAAATGGGCCATTTTAGAAAATCTATCTATAGTAACCCATATGACCATGTGGTCCTGAGATGATGGCAAGTTCACGATGAAATCCTTGGAGAGATGTGTCCACGGTTCTTCGGAAGTGGCTGAAGCAGATCCCATGGTCGACCGACAAGGGGTTTTTGTTGAGCGCAAGTGTTGCAGAAATCGACATACGCTTTAGCGTCAGAGACCATAGTGGGCCACCCGAAGAACCGCTGGAGCAGTGCCAGGGTTTGCGCTTGTCCTGGGTGACCGGCAAACTTAGAGTTATGACCCACTGGAGGACTCTTTGACAGAGTCAATGGGGCACAACAGTCTTCCCAGTTGGGACTGGGTGAGTCGCAGCAGACAAATACAAGCTGGGTCAATAACGTGACTGCGTTCTTCCGGAGTATCTTCTGGTTCAAAGGAATGCGATAAAGTGTCTACCCGGAGATTTTTACCAGCTGGATGACAACGAAGTTCAAAGTTGAACCTAGAAAAGAATAAGACCCATCGAGCTTGACGGGCATTGAGATGCTGGGCATGGCTCAAAAGTTCCAGAATCTTGTGATCTGTAAATACGGTGAACTTGTGTTGAGCGCCCTATAACCACGGGCGCCATTCTTCTAGAGCCAATTTGATGGCAAGTAACTCGCGATCTCCAATACTATAATTTTGTTCCGCTAAAGAGTACTTGTGAGAGTAGAATGAGCACAGGACTATGGATCCAGAAGAAGAACTTTGGATCAGGACTGCCCCAGCCCCAATAGCGGAGGCATCCACCTCGACCAGAAAGGGGCAGTTTGGGTCTGGATGATGGAGACAGGATCCTGCTAGGAAAGCCTCTTTGAGGCGATGAAAGGCTGTAATGGCTTCCGGAGTCCAGTTCCGAGTATCTTGGCCCTTAGGGTCAATGCGGTAAGAGGAGCTGCCAGAGTTGAGTAATGTGGAATAAAATGGCGGTAATAATTTGTGAATCCTAGGAAACGTTGCAGTGCTTTAAGACCCATGGGCAGTGGCCAGTCTTGGATTCCTTTGAGTTTAGTGGGATCCATCAAGAATCCCTGTTGTGAAATGATGTACCCAAGAAAGGGCAGACTGGACCTTTCAAACAAGCATTTATCCAATTTTCCGAACAGATGGTTTTCATGGAGATGTTGAAGAACTGTGTGAACATTGGTGCGGTGCGTAGCCAGATCCTTGGAAAAGACAAGGATGTCATCAAGGTATGCCACAATCTTAGTGTATAACAGGTCTCTAAAAATTTCATTAATCATTCATTGGAATACTGCAGGTGCATTGCAGAGGCCGAAGGGCATTGTTGCGTCCATCGCCGCTTGACGCCCTCACTCCGCCCTTTTTACCTCTGTGGCGACTCCCTCCGGGTTTGATGGACAGTTAGCTGCCATGGCGTCTTCATGCTGTCTCTCTCCGGCTTCCCCGGACCAGCACGGTGCTGCGGATCTGCCATGTTCCTGATGGCGTAGGGCGCGCCTGCTCCGATTGATGTACCAGCAAAGGCACGAACCTCGGGGGCATCCCCTGAGATGACATCATCTGCTTCCAATATAAAAGGTCTCAGTATTTGCTAACGAATCGAGTTAGCAAGGACAAGCACTCGCTTCGGCTGTCCAAGCTTATCTGCCTCCTCGGACTTACCAGAGATACCCACTCCTCGGGGGCCTCACTCTCTTTTCTTTATTTCAGTTGCAGATAGGAACCGGTACTCGCTTCTCGAGGGCCCATGTTCCTGAACACACTGAAGATTCTCTACTGCCTGGAAGCTATCGCAGATACAGACAATTGTGAGTTACCACTGCTCTCTCAGAGCTTTCCTTGGAACCAGGTACTCACTCCTCGAGGGCCTAACCCTTTCCAGCTACTGAGCTTCTTTAAGACCTTATGTGAGTTTTGTCATCTAGTTATGGCTATGAACACAGCATACCCTGTCTACTCACTATCTATAGTTTCTCTACAGCTCAGCAACCCTGGGATCGCTATTCCAGTTCCTGAGGGACTTCAGCCCTGCCGGGCATATCAGCTCACTATTGCCACCTCTGGTGGTTCTACTAACCTGTCTAATAAATGAACTATCTGTGTTTGTCTCCATACCCAAGCCTAGTCGGTGGTCCCTCTCAGGATATCCTCCTGGAGGCACTGTCATCTGCCATCGGCCCAAGGATCTACCTATCTACTTTCCTTTACAGCCGAGTGCTTTCTCCAAGCACTCCACTGGTAGCAGATTGCTAACTCCTCACGGAGTCTCTAACAGATTGCTAACTCCTCCCTTCTTCAGGAGTCGAGGCATAACAAGATTGCTAACTCCTCCCTCTACAGGAGCAGTTCATAACAAGATTGCTAACTCCTCCTACCATGGGAGCATATTAATAACAGATTGCTAATGTTAGCACCGCCGGCCGCGGCAAGTCGCGACCGGGGCCGGGTGCATGGCTGCCGGCCGCGGCCAGTCGCAGTCAGGTCCTAGCTGGCGGTCACGCAAATAATATTACCCGCGGCATCGGGCATCGTCGTGGGCTTCTGAGGGTGCAGGCAGCCCTCTTCCTCTTCCTTCAGCGGCTGCTGCCGTTGCCGCAGCCAGAATCGGCAGTGTGGTCCTGCGACGATTCGGCTCCTCCCCCTCTACCTTCTCTTAGAGCCGCGCGCGCAGCTGATGATTACTCTTAAAGGAGCCATGACAGGAAGTAGTCATGGCTCCTCCTGAGACTCCTCCTCTGGCTTCCTGTACTTAAGGCAAGGTCTGAGCCTCAGACCTTGCCTTGGTATCAAGGTTCCTGGCTGCGTTTGCTCCTGTGCTCTTGGTTCTTCATCCCGCTCTGCTTCCCTGACTCTTGGCTTCTGACCTCTGGACCGGTATGCGTATTTCCCTGGCTTGATTCTGGCACGGCTTCAGACCCTTCTCCTGATTTCTCCTGGACTGGCTTCGGACCCTTCTCCTACTTTGATCTTGGACTGGACTTCGACTCCTCTTGTGTACCGAACCCTTGGACCAGCTTTGGACTACTCTGTGACTCCGTCCTTTGAATTCTATGACCCGCAGGAGGCGCCTGCATCCAGACCTTTCTTCAGTCTTCAAGGGAGTCTCCTAAGTCCCAGCGGCTGGATCCCTACAGGCTTCTCCTGGAGGGATCATGAGCTTCCAGGGCGAAGTCTTCATTCAACAGCTACAGCCTTCGGCCTTGCCATTCGACGGTAGAGACCTAAAAGGATTTCTTTCCTTTTAGGTAGTGCTGACTCTACCTCGGAACAGGGGTCCACCTTACGATTGATAACAGCTAACTCCTCCCTTCTTCAGGAGTCTTCAGCAACAGATCCACAACAGATTGCTAACTCCGCCTACGGAGTCTAACAGGCATCACCAAATATTCATAATGCTCGTCTTTGGTGTTGAAAGCAGTCTTCCAGATGTCATCAGATTGAATGTGCACCAAGTTGTAAGCTCTGCGTAGGTCCAACTTGGTGAATATAGAAGCTCCGTGCAGACGGTCAAATAGTTCAGAGATCAAGGGCAATGGAACTTGTCTTTGTGGGTAATTGCATTTAAGCCGCTGTAATCAATACACGGCCTTAGAGATCCGTCTTTCTTCATCACGAAGAAGAATCCTGTACCGGCAGGAGATGTAGAAGGATGAATGAACCCCTTCGCAAGATTCTCTTGGATGTACTCCATCATGGCCTTGGTCTCAGGAAGGGACAGAGGATAAATACGCCCTCGGGGAGGTGTGGTCTCAGGCAGGAGTTCGATGGGACAATCAAACCTCCGAAGAGGTGGTAGAAAATCTGCTTTTTGCTTTGAAAACACATCTTCAAAGTCTGCATAGGGAGCTGGTATGCCTGAGGAGGTGGTCACCAGAGAAACCACGGGTGGTGGCACCACTTTGTGTAGACTAGTCTGATGGCAGGTGGAACCCCATTCCACCAGCTGGAATGACCCCCAATCGAATTTGGAGTGACGTTGGAGCCAGAGTAGTCCTAAGACTACCGGGTGAATGGATTTCTCCAGTACCAATAATTCAATTTCTTCAGTATGGAGGGCACCAGTACAGAGTTGAACTGGCTCTGTGGTCAGGGAGATACGACTGGGTAACAGTTCTCCATAAATTGAAGCAATACACAAGGAAGTCTCTAGAGGATGGGTTTTTATACCCAGAAGTTGAACTAGATCCTTGAGGATAAAATTGCCTCCTGCTCCGGAATCCACCAGAGCAAGAACTGGAAAGGACCTGGAGTCCCAGATCAAAGTGACAGGCATGGATAACTGAGGGGCCGGTGACGTTGCGCCCAAGTTCAGGACCCCAACTGAACTTAGGCCGGTAAGTTTCCCGGACTGACAGGGCAGGACTGTAGGGTTGGTAAAGGTGAAGGCTAGCCTTGTCTCCGAGTATGTCTCAGTATATGCACATTTATTCTATGCATATTAATTGTGGATATCCTGAAAACTCGACTGGCTGTAGGGTCCCCAGGACAGATTTAGGAAGCCCTGAGTTAATAATAAACTTCTGCAGATATTTGATTGCTGAACACTGAACTGCTTTATAAAATTAGGTACAGGAATAGAATGGAATCTTATTGAGATTAGAATAATACTGCAGTTTAAAATCTGATTAAATCTGCCTAACCTTTTGGAGGAGGGTGACATGGGTAACATGATTTATAATATATTTCATTGGTATGCTTGTATCAATTTGCTTCCAACAAAATTGAATTCAGACTTTAATAATGACTAGTGACCTAGATATTTCAATTGACATGACAAGTTATGCAGGATGTTTAAATATGAAGCATAGAGCTAAAGTGTCCCTTCTCAGTGGTAATTGCAATTTGACTAATTTTATCCTGAGTTCCCTATTGTGCTAAATACTTTTTGACAAAATGTTATGAAAAACAGTACAATTTCATCCTGTTAATATAAATGGCAACATACTGAGTGCAAAATAGAGAAAACAACAGTCACCTTGACCAAATTCATTGACCTACTTTGGAAAAATGTAAGATTTTTGTTAGATGAGAAGCATCTACCTGCTTGACTAAACAGTGAATTTATTTTAGTACAAACTGTTATGTGCAAACTGTTCAGCACAAATGTTAAATTGCTTCTTTATATATGAACACAATTTATTCACGGGGTTGGCATTCAAAGGTTTTGTCTGGCTAACTTTAGGAATTAGCCAGACAAACTTTGTTGTTTGAAATTTCCCACCCCACACCACTTACTGACTGGCTAAATTTGGTTCAGAGATATCATGGCCTCCACAAAATTTAGCTGGACAAAATGAAGTCGTGTTGGGGAAGTTTCTGGGGTACAGTTAAACTTTGGCCAGTTAGTGCTGATATTCAGCTCTGGCTGGACAAAGTTACCTAGGTTAACTCTAGTTGGCAAATAGCAAGCATAATAGCCAGATAGTCAGGCCAAACCTATCTAGCAAAGTTGTCAAGTTAAATGTATCCATTCACGGCTGAGTGAATCATTTTTCCTGAATTAGGCAATATCAACGAAATTGCCTAATTCGGAATGGTTCAGGAGAACCGAAAAATGATTCCATTTTTTTCCAAAATTTCAGAAAAAAATAATTTTTGCTAACTCCCGATAGTGTGCACTAACCCGAAAATCGGGGCCCCCGAAAAAAAAAACCCAAACCGCGGGAAAAATGAAATTTCCACGGGGATCCCCCGAAATGAAGCCCGACATGAAATTTTTACCCGAAACACATCTCTAATTGTAGCATATATATTAATATTAACTCAAAAGTGGTATTAACCATCAAGAAAATTTTAGGATTTTTTTTTACTCCATAAGTGGACTTATGGCAAGGCACTGAGCTTTTTAGTGAACTGCAGAATTTGACTTTGGAACATGTGTTGGGAGAATTCTAGTGAGACAGTACAGAGAATCTGGGTATTCAATTGTACAAGGTCACTATGATCACTGAGATGGAGGAGGTCTTTTAAGCAGGTTCAGAGGCCTAATTATGAGTTTCTTCTTCCCGTCTATGTATGATCTCTGTAGTAGGGGCAGAGAAAAGGGTCAGGGATAAAAAATGTTTGCTTTTTAATGCTAGATTTTTTTTACTTACCTTAGGTAAGTAAAATATTAAATACTTGTATAAAATGGGAAAAAAGGGCAACATCTGGAAAACTATGGGCACTATTACTATTACTATTAATTGGTTCCGATTCCGGTTCCGATTCACATGTGGGTTTTTTTTCATCGGGCCCGATTGCGGTTTTGTTTATCGGCTGAGCCCGAGCCGATAAACAAAAAACCCACCCTGACCCTTTAAAACTAATACCTTAGCTTCCCCCACCCTCCCGACCCCCCAAAAAACTTTTTACAGGTACCTGGTGGTCCAGTGGGGGTCCCTGGAGCGATCCGTGCCATTGGCCGGACCCTGTCACATGGTAGGAGCACTGGATGGCCCGCGCCATCTTGTGCTCCTATGATGTGACAGGGGCTGACCAATGGCACCGGTAGCGCCCCCCACCCCCAAAACGATAAGAGAACCCCCATGATCAATATTGTGGGGTTTTCCTATCGTTTTGGGGGAGCTCCCGATTTCTGATGATTTTGAAAATATCGTCCGATATTTTCAATCGTCCAAAGCCCGATTCACATCCCTATTACTCATAGTATGGGAAATAAATTCCCATGACTGGAATATAGTTATACTGGGCTACAATCTATTTAGGAAGGACTAGGTAGGAAGGAAGGGAGGCGATATGGCACTTTTTATAAAAAAGAATATTAAAGCAACAGAATTGCATGGCTTATGAGGTTAGGAGGAGGCACTATGGATTAATCTAGAAAGAGGGAATGGAACATCTGTATATATTGGTGTAATATGCAGACCTCCATCACAAACTGAAGAAATGGATAGTGATTTAATGGAGGATATATTCACAAAATTGCTATGAAAGGAGAGGTGCTATATTGATAAGGGATTTCAATCTGCTGGACTTTGATTAGTTCATCCCAGCTGTGGTTTCTTCTAGAAGCAGGGAGATCCTGGATTCTCTGTAGGGAGGGAGGGATACTGGACCTAATGATTACTATCAGGGACTACTCTGAAGTTGTAGTGGATGATCATCTGGGATCCAGTGATCACTGGATGGTGTGGTTCAGTATTAGAGTGCAGGAGATGAAGGTTCATTCAAAGATTAGGATCCTATCCTAGACTTCAGGAAAACAAACTTTGTTAAAATGGGGGAGTAATTCAAGAAGGCATTAGCTTAATGGAAAAATCTAGGAGAAATAGAAGAGCAGTGGGAAAAACTAAAAGGACATAACATAAGGGCAACTAATCTTTTTATTAGGAAAGTAAATAAAGGTAAGAGGAACAAGAGGCCACTATAGTTTTCTAAAGAAGTAGCTGAAAATGTAAGGGAGAAAAGATTAGCATTCATAATCTACATGAGATCACAGTAAGAAGATAGGTGACAATGCTAAGATAAGATGGGAAAATAATCAGGAATAAACAAATTCAAATGGAAGAAAAAATAGCAAATACGGTAAACTGGAGGAACAAAATGTTTTTTCTAGATATGTTATTGATGGAAGTGCAGAAATGGCATTTTGAGGCTCAGAAGTAAGGAGAAGAATATGTAGAGGGTGATGAAGAAAAAGCAAAATTGCTTTACAAATATTTCAGTTTGGTGTTCATTTTGGAAGGGCCAAGGCCACATAAAATAAACACAAATACAATTGGAAGGGAGGAAAACCTCAAATGATTTTCATAAAAATGTGTTTATGAGAAGCTAAATTTAAATTAGATAAGGCAATGGGGCCAGATAGGATACATCCAAAGGTACTAAGGGAATTCAGAGTTCTGGTAGTTTTGCTGGCTGTGCTTTTCAATACTTTTTTTAGAGTCTGGAGTAGTTCTGGAAGACTGGTTCCTCTTCAAAAAAGTGGAAGTAATGAGGAGGCTGAGAATTACAGGCTGGTTCATCTGACCTCTCTGGTTAGCAAATTATTGGAATCGCAGCTGAAAGAGAGGATAGAACAGTTTCTGGAATCCAATGGATTGCAATATCCGAGGCAGCATGGTTTTATCAGAGGAAGATCTTGTCAGACAAATGTGATGAATTTCTTTGACTGGGTGACAAGCATGTTAGATGAAGGGACAGTGCTAGATGTAGTGTATTTGATTTCAGTAAAGCCTATTTCACGGTTTCACATAGGCGACATAAATAAATGAAGCACCCTTGGTATGGGTTCTAGAAGGTCTGACTGGGTTAGAAACTGGTTGAGTGGGCGCCGGCGGTGACAAAGGTTAGTAGTAAATGAGGTTCATTCTGAGGAGGGGGGGCTTTGCTAGTGGTGTGCTTCAGGGATCGACCCTTGGACCGGCTCTTTTCAACATTGTGGGCAATACTAATTAAGAATTCCTTCGCACATCGCTTCAGACCGTGGTCCTCAGTTTACGGCGAAATATTGGAAGGCTCTTTGCAAGAAGTTCGGCGTGCAACTGGATCTGACAACCACCTTTCACCCCCAGGGCAACGGCCAAGCCAAGCGTACCAACCGAACTCTAAAGGACTTCCTCCGGGCCTTCGTCGGAGACCTTCAAAATGACTGGGCCGCCTTGTTACCATGGGTAGAGCTCTCATACAATCGCCACAGACACTCTGCAACCAACTGGTCCCCTTTCCAGCTGGTCTAGAGGAAGACTCCTAGGCCTCCTTTACCTTTGCCTCTGATGGTGCCCTCTCCGGCAGTACAACTTACGGCCCAGCAACTGTGCAATCTCTGGAAGTCCACTCAGGAGAAACTCCAGCTAACAGCCACCAAGTCCAAGCAGTACGCAGACAGGTTACGAAGCCCGGCACCAGTCTTCCAACCGGGCAATAAGGTATGGTTAAGTACCAAGAACATTCAGTTATGCGTCCCCTCCATGCGGCTAGCACCCCGCTACATCAGTCCCTTCACGGTTGCAGAACATATTGGGGCGGTATCCTACCGACTACGATTGCCGTCCACCCTGAGGATCCATAATGTGTTCCACGTGTCCCTGCTCAAGCCTGTGGGCCTCTCCCCATTTCAGACCACACCTCCAGAACCGACCACCTCCACCGCTGAACAAGGTGAATCGTATACCGTGAGAGACGTCCTGGAAGTCCGATTCCACCATTGTCGGTGGGAGTACCTCCTTTCCTGGGAAGGCTACGGTCCCGAGGAGAATTCCTGGGAGCCAGCCGTCAACATCTTGGACAAAGGTCTGCTCCGTCAGTTTCATGTGGACCATCCAGGTAAACCCCGGCCTCCAGGAAGGGGGTGTAAGAGGGGGGGTACTGTTGCGGTCCTGGGCCGTGCCCCGGGACCTCCACTCACCATACGGCCTGGCCTGGCCGCAGGAACTCCTCCTCGGCACCCCAGGCCTGAAACGCGGCCTATCTTTGCCTTCTCCCCGCGAGGGAGACGTCGCCGATGATCCGCGGCTGGCCCTGCCCCCTAGGCGCGCGCACATGCCAGGGCTTCTGATTTAAAGGGGCCAGCACGGGAAACAGGAGAACAGCCCCCTGCTGACATCAGACGCTGTCGTGTTAATTAAACCTGGCAGCCACAGCCAGCCAGTGCCTTGCAACGAGGTTCACTCTTCGGAGTAGCTAGTTGTGCTTCCTGCTTCCTGGTTCCTGCTTGTTCCTGATGTCTGATTCCTTGCTCCTGATCTTGCTTCATTCTTTGACTCTGGCTTCAGCTTCCGTCCCTGGTTTTGGCATTCGACATCTGACTTCCGGCTCCGACTTTGACTTGTTCCTGGACTTCAGCTTCGTCTCCTTCTACTGCCGCAGGTACTTGTTCTTCACCCGCCCAGAGGTTTCTCCTAAGCCCCAGCGGCTCGGGTCCTCACGGGCTCCTCCCGGGGGGACCGCGGGCTTCCAAGGGTGAAGTCTTTCCTGACCTCCTGGGCACCATCTCTTCATTGGATTATCTCGGCAGGCTACCCTTCTGATCCTTGGTCACATAAGTTCTACCTAAGACCAAGAGTCCTGAGTCCCTACAGACTCCTCCTGGGGGGACCTCGGGCTTCCAGTGGTGAAGCCCTCTTCAAAGTCTCTCAGCAGTGCCGCCTCCTGGCTGCAACGCCCACTGTGGGTCTCCCACAGCATTACACCTGTCGTCTCAGCCAGCCCAAGGGTCCACGATCCTAACACTTTATCCACATGTTTATTCAGCCCTTCAAAAAAATGTAGGAGATTTGTGAGGTAAGACTTCCCTTGGGTAAATCCATACTGGCTGTGTCCCATTAAACCATGTCTTTCTAAATGTTTTGTGATTTTATTCTTTATAACAGTTTCCATGATTTTTCCTGGCCCTGAGGTCAGGCTCACTGGTCAGTAGTTTCCCAGATCAACCCTGGAGCCCTTTCTAAATATCAGGGTTACATTGGCCATTTCCTAATCTTCAGGTACAATGGATGATTTTAATGATATGTTACAAATTAATTGAAATAGGTCTGAAATTTAATTTTTTAGTTCTATCAGAACCATGGGGTGATTATCATCCAGTCCAGATTTACTACTCTTCAGTTTGTCAATCAGGACTACCGCATCTTCCCAGTTCACCATAATTTGGTTCAGTTCATCTGAATCATCACCCTTGAAAACCATCTCCAGAACGTCTATCTCCCCAACATCCTCTTCATAAACCCCAAAGCAAAGAAATCATTTAATCTTTCCATGATGGCCTTATCTTCCCTACATGCCCCTTTAACTACTCGATTATCTAATGGTCCAACGGACTCCCTTATAGGCTTTCTGCTTCTGATATATTTTTTAAAGTTTTTATTGTGAGTTTTTGCTCTATGGCAATTTCTTTTCAAATTCTCTCTTAGCCTGTCTTATCAATGTCTTACATTTAACTTGCAAATGTCTATGCTTAATCCTATTTTCTTCTGATGGATCCTTCTTCCAGTTTTTGAATGAAGATCTTTTGGCTTAAATAGCTTCTTTCACCTCACCTTTTAACCATGCCAGTAATCGTTTTGCCTCCTTCCACCTTTCTTAATACATGGAATACATATGGACTATGCTTCTAGGATGGTATTTTTAAACAATGTCCATGCCTTTTGCATACTTTTTACCTTTTAGATGCACCTTTCAGTTTTTTTCTAACTATTTTTCTCATTTTCTCAGTTTCCCTTTTGAAAGTTTAATGCTACAGCCGTACATTTTCTTACTGTCCCCCTTCCAGTCATTAATTCTAATTTGATCACATTATGATCACTATTGCCAAGCGGCCCCACCACTGTTACCACTCTCACCAAATCCTGTGCTCCACTAAGAATTAGATCTAAAATTGCTCCCTCTCTCATTGGTTCTTGAACCAATTGCTCCATAAAACTTTATCTCTCTAGCATGTCCTGATGTTTCACTTACCCAGTCAATATTGGTATAATTGAAATCTCCCATTACTGCACTACCAGTTTGGTTAGCTTCCCTAATTTCTCTTAGCATTTCACTGTCCATCTCCCCATCTTGTCCAGGTGGACGGTAGTATATTCCTATCACTATACTCTTCCTCAGCACACAAGGGATTTCTATCCATAAAGAGGTGTGATATATCACCTCTGTTGTCTCCTTGACAACATCTCTGATACCCATATTGGCTGTCTACAGGCTTTATATTTTGTATCAATTCCTTACTGTACACCTGCTGCTTTTCTATTAATTTCTATGAGTTCATAGACTATAATTGCTTATAGAAATCATTCATTTCAAAATGAACTTAATAAATAGGATTTATTTAATTCAGAGGGCTCTCTCAATATGTTTTGGGGCCCACTGAAAGAAATTAATTGACCACTATTTGTTTCATTTTTTCAATTCATTTAAAACTAATGCACATACCTAGTCAGGACCTGCATTAGGGTCTCAGTGCTCCAGCGGTAGGATAGTAATTTGGGAAATTTCTAAGTCAGCCATATTATTTTATTTACATAGGATTAGGTAAGCATGAGATGCTTTGCATAGATTTGCAAAATTCACGCATGAAAATGATATGCAAAGCTGCTCATTATAATATGGGCATGTTTCTGGCCCAAACATTGCATGATATTGACATGATAGAGCTATATCATGCGATATACAACATTTATCATGTGATGTACTCTAACGTGTATTATAGCACTATCATGACTTGATAAAACTCCCCTTTAGTCAAATAAATAGCGTTTTAAGACTTATCTGGCCAAGTTGCACCTTTTTATACTTATCCGGCTACCTTACATAGCCAGAAAAAAATGAAAAGTGCTACTAAGAAGGACAAGTAGAGCTTTCCAGACTTAGCCAGCTAAGTGCTGCTACTAAGCTGGATAAATCTGAACTTGCATGGCTCGTGGCTTTTACTTATGTGAGCATGCTTGTTCTCATATGTACTCATATTTTATAACTTGCACATATTATTTGTGCACAGGTTATAAAATACTGTAGCAACTTTGAGCACACTCATATATGTGTGTATATGGGTGTATGAGCAGTTTTGAAAGTTATCCTCTAAGGCATTTAAATCAACTATGCATTTTAAGTGATATATTGTATCACCCACCTGAGTTCTTTGTAAACCGGCATGATGTGCTGCACGAATGTCAGTAAATAAAAGTTAATAAATAAATAAATAAATAAATAAAGAAATATCACAGATGGATTATTGTAATGCTGTTGCACTTAGCGGCTTGCGAACCCCCACTACAAGCCGCCGCACTCACCTTCAGCCCTGGACCCTGGTAGGTAGCCGCTGATGCTGGGGGAGACCTCGCACACACGCGGCAAAATGTCACACTCCAACCACCTTCCCTGCTGGATTTTCCCACTGACTTGTGGCAGAACCCTGGGCCTGTACTCCTGCCCCTCCTAGGGATGCTCATGCACCAACAGCGTCCCATTTAATGGGCTGTGGCAGGAAAACCCCTGAGGTGTTTGAAGATGACGCCACCTCAGCAGCTCTCCTTTGCCTCAGCAATAGGTCATCCCCTTAGTGTGGTGATTTGTCTCTGTGTTCTGACTTTTGGTCCTAGTTCCTGATTTCTGCTGGGTTTCTGAATTCCTGTATCTTGTTCCTGGTTCCATTAGCAGACTGGTTCTTCTTGAGTTACTGTCTTCCTGGTAAGTCTTCCTTGTCTGTCTTCAGTGTCCCTTCCTATTCTTTTGATCCCTAGTCCTCCTTTTCATTCCTCGTCTCTTCGGATCAGACATCTGGCTTTGACTTTGAAGAGAACTTCTAGCTAGACATTGGATTGTACCTTGATGCTGCTTGACCTCCACCTGCCACTGGCCATTGCCTGTTTTCCATTATAGACTAAACTCTGCCTAGTCTGACCTCTGCCTGAATCTCAACTCTGAGAATGCTGTGTGCATTGATCTCAGCCTGAACCTGACTCTGACTGCCTGCCATCTGCCCTGACTGCTGGTGCTTGACCTGAGTCAGCTTTCTCTTACTGTGCAGGCTCACAACATCTTATACGTGATGGATCTTCACCTCCACAGAGGCCCGCGCCGGAGTCCATCCAGTCCTGCAACCAAAGGACACAACCTAAGAGGAATGAGGCCTGGTATTGGTGAAGCTCCAGTTGGGCTTCTGCTCCATCCAGCTCTACCTGTAGGCAGTGGGGACCTGCATGGCTCCTCCCTGTCTACAGGCTCCTCCAACAGATTGCTGAGGCCATGGACCTGGCAGATGCCTCGGGCCTCCAGGTCTTTCCAGGCCTAGCACAGAGGATCCAGCACTAGCAGCAGCAGTTTCTTTAGCTTCTGGCGGGCTCTATGGAGTGACTCACCACCCATCTGGATGCCACAGTCTTGTCTGCTGCTTCTTCAGATGCTGCAATGGCCTCAGCACCTCCAGCTGTACCTGCTTCACCAATGATCCACTTACTGGCTCCTGGTTAGTCTTCCTCATCTTTCTTAAGTGTCCCTTCCTTTTCCTATGGTCTCTCATCCTCCTCTTTTTTCCTTGTCTCTTTGGATTGGTCTTCTGGCTTTGACCTTGGATCAGACTTCCAGCTTCGACTTTGGATAGAACTTCTGGCTTGATCTCCGATTGGACCTTGATGCTACTTGACCTCTGCCTGCCATTGTCCACTGCCTGTTTTCTTTTATAGACTGAACTCTACCTGGACTGACTGACTGAACCTTGACTCTGAGAGAACCTTGCCTGCCTTGACCTCAGCCTGTACCTGATCCTGAATTCCTGCCACCTGCCCTTACATAAGACGATAAGATATGCCATACTAGGTCAGATCAAGGGACCATCAAGCCCAGTATCCTGTCTCTAATAGTGGGCTAATCCAAGTCACAGGTACTAGGAAAATACCCAAACATTAAATAAATCTCAAGCTACTATTGCTTATTAATTAATAGTAGTTTATAGATTTTTCCTCCAGGAACTTATCCAAACCTTTTTTAAACCCAGTTATTCTAACTTCTGTAACCACATCCTCTGGCAATGAATTCCAGAGCTTAACTATGTGCTGAGTGAAAAATAAATTTCTTCGATTTGTTTTAAATGAGCTACTTGCTAAATTCATGGAGTATCCCCTAGTCCTTCTATTATCTGAGAGAGTAAATAATCAATTTACATTAACTTGTTCAAGCCCTTTCATTATTTTGTAGACCTCTATCATATCCCCCCTCAGTTGTCTTTTTTTCCAAACTGAACAGTCCTAATTTCCTTAGTCTTTCCTCATAGGGCACCGTTCCATGCTAGTTATCATTTTGGCCATTCTTCCCTGTGCTTTCTCCAGTGTAACTATGTCTTTTTTGAGATGCGGCGACCAGAAATGCACACAGTATTCAAGGTGCGGTTTCACCGTAGAGCGATACA
The DNA here is from genome assembly GCF_901001135.1 of Rhinatrema bivittatum. Taxonomy (NCBI): domain Eukaryota; kingdom Metazoa; phylum Chordata; class Amphibia; order Gymnophiona; family Rhinatrematidae; genus Rhinatrema; species Rhinatrema bivittatum. The sequence goes on from NC_042616.1 coordinate 385,919,775, forward strand.
GAGGCATTATGACATCCATCTTTTTATTTGCCATTCCCGTCTTAATAATTCCTAACATTCTGTTTGCTTTTTTGAACGCCTCAGCACACTGAGCTGATGAATTCAATGTATTATCCACTATGATGCCTAGATCTCTTTCCTGGGTGGTAACTCCTAAGATAGAACCTAACATTGTATAACTACAGCAAGGGTTATTTTTCCCTATATGCATCACTTTGCACTTGTCTATCACTGCTTGTCCTGATTCCGTTTTCTCTTACTGTGCTGGACCACAACATCTTTTACATGACAGATCTTCACCTCCACAGAGGCCCACACCCAAGCCCAGCTGGCCCTGGCATCCGGGGGCTCAACCTAAGGGCAATGAGGGCTGGTATTGGTGAAGCTCCAGTTGGGCCTATGCTTCATCCAGCTCCGCCTACCGATGGTGAGGTTCTGCAGGGTTACTTCCTGTAGGTTGCCCCAACTCCTCCTCAACCCAAGGGTCCACTTCCACAACAAATGCCTTATGGATGGGACTCTTAGCTAGAAGCATTAAAAGATTCCAACTTTGCAAAATATTGCTGCTAGGAAATTTACCGGGTGCCCGTAGTGGGCAAGTGCTTGTCCTTTACTTTGACTGTTATTTTGGCTCCTGATTCAAATTAGAACCAAGTTAAAGTTTTTGATTTTGACTTTTCATGCTTTATAGGGCAGGAGTTCTTCATATCTGGCAAATAAATTGGCATGGTACATGCCTGTATATGAGTTGCAGTCAAGTCGGGGTGCTCTGCTAAGCATTCTTTCTGTATGGGAAATGAGGTTAGTCCATCACAGAATTTAGGCCTTTTCAGTGGTGGCTCCAAAATTGTATTGCCTTGGATATCTGCAAAGAAACTGATTAGCCTTTAGGAAGAAGGTAAAGACATGGCTCTTTCTGAATGACTAAGGTAGCATACTCTAGGGGTCATCGTTGACACACTGTTTTTGGATTGATAGTTGAGGCTTACCTAGGAGTTTACGTTTCTAACAATTTTTGCTGATATTGTGATATGGGGCAATTGGATATAGTGCATCTGAGGATGAATAATACAATAGGTCTTTGATGTGATTTGGCTGCTATTCCTAGAGTGTTATTTGTTTTATTTTTTTATAACATTCATTGATATTGTGATATAGGGCAATTGGGCATTGGACATCTATAGGTACATGAAGTAAATGCTCTTCGATGTGACGGCTGTTTTTGAGTGTTTGTTGTCTTGCCTGTGTAATGTCTGGTTTGTTGATTCATTGTATTTTTGTTTCATTTAATTTTTTTAACTATTCTTTATTCAGTTTTACAAACAATTCAAATAAATGTGAACAGTGATGCTCATACAATTTGTCCCGCAAACTCCTCTTCATGTTTTATTTATTTTTAATGATATTTTAATGCTAATTGTTGGTAAGAAAATACACTGTTTTAGATTTCTTTTTCTGAAACGTTGTATGCATAACTTTTTAAATAAATAAAATAAATGCAATAATTAGAATTGTAAACTAACATATCTATTAATTTTAAAATTCCAATGTGGATGCTTTCCCTGAAGTAACCATAATGCCTCTTCTCCTTTCAAGCTTTTACCTCAAGTTGCCTTTCATTGCAAAATCTCTTGAAAAAAGGCTTTATTGACTATAAAACTCAGATTTCTTCATCCTTCGCTGACAGACATCTCCAGGGTTTAGTATCAGAGAATCCAGTTTTATAAAAGTGATAAAAGCACAAAACTAGTAAGGGATGGTCTATTTTTTTAAATTATTATTAAGTCAACAAACAGCAGACAGAAAACCAGTGGAATTATTCATCTATAACCCCAATCCACCAGAGACACTATTACAACAGTGGAACATACAGAAAACAAAACAAAACAAAAAACAGCAGCCAGAATGATATAGGTAAACAATAAATATTAAGGGTTAATCCCATTATCAACATATTTCCTAGATTTTCCCCAGATCTTAGCAAATATGTCAGCCTTCCCCCTCAAGGAGTATGTGATTTTTTCAATCAAAGCAATTTCAGACAACTGCTTTTTCCACTATGATATACTTGCGGTGTGTTTCTAAAACAATGTAATAGTGTGCCTCGCCACATGAATACATCGTTTAATTAAAGGCCTATCTCTATCAGGAATATCCAGACAATCTCCCTTCCACAAACCCAGTAAACATAATGTGGGTGTGAGAGATACAGTATAATCTTCCCATAGATAAATTTAATCTCAACTTCAACTTCCGCCCCAGAAAGACTGTACCTTGGGGCATAATCACCACATATGCATGTGAGCTCCAAACATTCCACATCTTCTCCAACATTAAGTGGATGAGCTACTGCACGCAAAACAATCAAATAAAGCAGGCAAATGTGCAGAAAATTATTCAATGTCCACACATCATTTTAAGTGAAAGAATTATATTTTTGAGATGGCAACTCCACAGTGTTAATAACAGGGTATGATTCAGGACGGGTCCCCTGACATGGACCAGTGTTTCGCTGCGAGGCTGCGTCGGGAGGGACAGAACAATATTTTATTTTATTTTTTCTAGAAAATGAAACAGAAATAATATTACAAAAGCAACAAATCAAAAAGGTTCTTTAATTTCCTATGTCTGTTTGTGGAACATACTGTTATATCACATTTTTTACAAAATGTTAAATTTACCGAGTTCTTTTTAGGCACTCGGTCTATTTGTTAGTATCATCTCTAGTTATGTCATGAAATCATATTAGAGTATATTATTTATTAAGTTCTGCTGGCACCATTTCTTTGTTGTCCACCTTTTTGATTTGTTGCTTTTGTAACATTATTTCTGTTTCATTTTCTCGAAAAAATAAAATATTGTTCTGTCACTCCCGACGCAGCCTCGCGGCGAAACACGGGTCCGTGTCGAGGGACCCATCCTGAATCATAACCTGTTATTAACACTGTGGAGTTGCCATCTCAAAAATATAATTCTTTCACTTAAAATGATGTGTGGACATTGAATAATTTTCAGCCAGTTCCTACCAGTGAACTGTCAGGGAGAGGTAAGAATGTGCAGCATTCATGGCAGTCCAGATATTGCAGGTAAAATGCACACTCCCCTGTGCCTTAGCTAGGAGCGCTTGGATGCGACTGCGACACTGGTTGTTAGAGATGTGCATTTGTTTATGACGAATTAGGCAATTTCTTTGAAATTGCCTAATTCGTCGTGGTTCGGGGGCCCCTCCCCCCGAAACAGATTTTCCCCGAACTCCGAAAAAAATGTGGTTTTCGGGTTTGTATGGGGGGGAGGGGCACATTTTATTTTTTTAAATAAAAAACCACCCCAAGCATTAAAATTTAGTATAAAACATTAAATTCAACCCCCCCCCCCACATCCCGATCCCTCCCCAAGACTTACCAACATCCCTGGTGGTCCATCGGGGTCCTGCGAGCGATTTGTCCCTCCGTGCCCGGCGTGCGTGCCTCGCTCAAAATGGCGCCGATAGCCTGTGAACCTACTATGTCACAGGGGCTACCGGTGCCATTGGTCAGCCCCTGTCACATGGCCATCGGCACCATCTTGTGCTCCTACCATGTGACAGGGGCTGACCAATGGCACCGGTAGCCCCTGTGACATAGTATGGGCAAAGGCTATCGGCGCCATTTTGATTACTGGCAGCCTACGATGAGATCGCTCCGGGACCCCCGCTGGACCCCCAGGGACTTTTGGCAAGACTTGGGGGGGGGGGGAGTCAGGAGGCCCCCCAAGCTGGCCAAAAGTCCCTGGGGTCCAGCGGGGGTCCCGGAGCGATCTCCTACCCTCGGGCCATCGGCTACCAGTAATCAAAATGGCGCCGATAGCCTTTGCCCATATTATGTCACAGGGGCTATCGGCGCCATTGGTCAGTTGCTCCTACCATGTGACAGGGGCTGACCATTGGCACCGGTAGGCCCTGTGTCATGACTACCCAATCATGATGCCCTAGGGGATTCTGCACACCTATGTCCATTGTACCAGAAAGTTCATGAAGGGGTGTCTGCAGCTCCACTAACCTCTCCAGCATCATAAAGGTGGAATTCCACCGGGTGGCAATGTCTTGAATGAGACGCTTGTGAGGCATCTCCGAATCAGTCTGCTTTTGTCGGAGAACCTGCCCTGCCTTCACACTTCCCACCAGCTTTTCTTTGCTGGGAATAGAGTCTGAATTAAAATTGTTCAGCAAGGTTTCAGGGTTTAAAGTACATTTTGAAAAGTCAGAACTTCTTAATATTAATCTTCAGGAGACTGAGGTTTCCATTATAAAAGAACATTTCCCATTTTGCTGGGCTAAGTCTTCTATCAAATATATGAGTATATACCTGGGCTCTAGCGTATCTGACTTATCTTCTCTTAATTATCTTTCTCTAGTTTGCTCTATTGATAGAGCTTTGGAAAAGTGGAATAGAGGCTCATTTTCTTGGTTGGGGCAAATCGCTGTAGCTAAAATGAATATTTTACCCCGGTTTTTATATTTATTCTCTGGCTTTGGGGTGCCTAATCTCCTCCTGTATTATGTGGCTTTGCAATTGCATGTGCTAATAGATATTAGCCATAAAAGTACGGTGAAACAGTGGGTGGTGATTGAGCAGGCAATTATAGGTGAAATGCCACTGGGGGCATTACCTTGGCAACCACGTCAATCATAGCACCCTGTGCGCTCCATTCCCTGGTCGACCAACAACAATCTAAGAGTTTGGTTTCTATGGAAAACTAAGGTAAAAGGGCAATTTCTCTTACTTCTATCAATCATCACGCTTCCATAATTTGTTTTTCCCAGTAGGTTACCAATCGGCAGCCTTTCAAGCTTGGCAATTCACAGGGATCACCAGCATTGGGCATCTCTTTAGGTGTGGGGATTTTCTTTCCTTGGATTCTCTTAAGCAACACTACTCTCTTGCTCCCACCAGTTTCCTTGCTTATGCTCAGATTAACATTTCATAGAGTCCCTGAGGCATTTTATCGCTCTGCGGGCTAGTAGTGTTATGGTTTTGAAGGAAATTGTGAACCCTGGGCCGAGGTGAGCCTCACCGTCACTAGGCGTGGTCTCAGTGACGTAGGACATAGCTGTGAGAGAGACTTTATTAAGGAGAAAAGAATAATGCATAACCTGAGGATCGGGGAATGCAATAAACACAGTTCTTGAGCTGAATAAACTCAGGGTGATGCTGTAGATAAGCAGGTCCAATAGTGGCCTGCAGCGTAGGGTACACCAAGAAATCCTGTAGGTAGATAGAGATACCTCAGAGTGTAGATCTGGTAGTGGCCCACAGTGCAGGGTATGCCGAGGTTCTTGAGTAGTAGCAGCAATCCCCTGTAGCTCAGGATAGGCAGAAGAGTTATGCTGAAGAACAGTAGTGGCCCGTGGCATGGGGTACACCATGGAGAGTCCAGCAATGTAGGTATCGTAGAAAGTAGAGGAAGGTATTCACACAAGGAAGTTCCAGGAAAGGAAACCCAAGGATCGGGTCAGGAGAAGTCCAAGGCAGAAGGCCCTCCGAGGAGCGGATAGCCAAGACGCGGAAGGGCCCCTGAGGGGCGGGTATGCAGAGCATCCAATGCCACGAGGAGATACTGGAACAAAGGATCCCGAAGTGGAGCAGATTTAACAATGAGAGAACTTCTTGCTAACTTGTCTTAGCAATGGGCCGTTCAGCTTAAGTACACGAGCGGGTTGACGTCATCGGGAGGGGATGCCCCCGAGGTTCCCGGCATGACGTATACAAAAGGAGGCCCTGCGTGCGCGCCTAGGTGATTCCGGAAGAAAGATGGCGGTCAGCAGTGCTCACCACGTACCGGGGACGCCGGGGAGGTTGGCGTTGGTTAGCGGAGGCCGCCATTCTCCCAGTAATTGACGGTGCAGGGAAAATAGAGGGGAGCATGAGAGGCTGCAGCTGCCTGCAACCGGCAGGTGCAACAGTACCCCCCTACTTAGGGCCCCTCCCTGGGGGTTTCAGCTTCCTGGGGTGAGCCAGGTGGAATTGTCTAATCAGCTTCTTGTCAAGGATGTTACTTGCAGGCTCCCAGCTGTTTTCCTCTGGTCTGAATCCTTCCCAGGATATAAGGTACTCCCAGCGTCTTCCATGTTTCCGCACATCAAGGATGTCATCTACCTGGTAGGTAATGTCCTCTTCCATGGAGCAAGGTTGCGGCTCAGGTGTCTTCTTAGAAAACTCAGAAAGGATGAGTGGCTTTAGAAGAGAGATGTGGAAGGCGTTGTGGATCTTTTAGGATGATGGTAACTGCAAGCTGTACGTAACTGGACCCAGGAGGCAGAGTATAGGGAAAGGTCCTATATACCAAGGTGCAAATTGAGCTGAAGTTAGTTTGAGCCAAATGAAGCAAGTACTGAGCCATACCTTGTCCCCAGGCTGTAGCTGTAGGGCAGGTCTGTGATGGGCATCATAAAACTTTTTCACTTGTTGTCCAGCCTTGTGAAGAAGAGTTTTTGTATGTTCCCATAGCTGATGTAGCTCCTGTGCTGAAGCTTGGGCGGCTGAAGAGGATACTGATAAAGGTATCGGTAACGGAGGTAAAGGCTGGTGTCCGTAGACAAGTTGGAATGGTGATGATCCTGTGGAAGCTGATGGATGGGAATTCAGCGCAAACTCTGCCCAAGGGAGCAGTTCGGACCAGTCGCTTTGTCTGGAATTGTCGTAGGCCTGTAGAAACTGCTTTAATGTATGGTTCATCCTTTCGGTTTGTCCGTTGGCTTGCGGATGATAACCTGATGTCAAATCTAGAGAGATATCAAATTTTTTACAGAGGGATCGCCAGAATTTGGCAGTGAATTGTACTCCTCGGTCCAAGAGGATGTGCTTCAGCATGCCATGTAAACGGAAGATATGGCGGATGAAAAGTTTTGCCAATTCAGGTGCAGAGGGTAATCCGGGTAATGCCACAAAATGCGCCATTTTGGAAAACCAGTCAACAGTGACCCACATGGTGTTGTTACCACTTGAAACAGGTAGATCAACAATAAAGTCAGTGGATATGTGGGTCCACAGTTCGCTAGGAGCGGGCAAAGGTTGGAGAAGTCCCCAGGGATGACTGGCAGGAGGTTTCTGTCTTGCACAGGTAGCACAGGTGGAACATGATTCTACATAAGTCCGTATATCCTCTTTCTTTGAGCGCCACTGTATCTTTACAAGGTGGCCAGGGTCCTAGATTGACCAGAGTGACCTGCAAGAAGTGAATCATGAGCCCATCTGAAGATTTTCTTCATGAGTGCCCGGGGTACCATGGTTTTTCCTGTTGGAACTGTGTGTGTGTGGCTGAAAGGAGCACCCTAGTAGGGTCAATGAAATGACGTGACGTGTCCGGGGTATCTTCTGGTATAAATGAGTGGGAAAGAGCATCCGTGTGGGTATTCTTGTCTGCTGGGCGATACTTCAGAAGGAAATCGAACTTGTTGAAAAACAGTTACCAGAGTGCTTGTCTGTGGTTCAAGCATTGGGCATGACGTAGATATTCGAGGTTTTTATGGTCAGTAAAAACCGTTATCTGGTGTTCAGCAACCTTGAGCCATGGTCGCCACTCCTCAAACGCCAATTTGATTGCGGTAGCTCTTTGTCTCCTATTCCGTAGTTTCCCTCGGCAGGTGAAAAGTGCCTAGAGAAAAAAGAGCATGGGTGTAGCGTATGGTTGTCACTATGCTGACTGAGGACAGCGCCAACTCTGACGTCCGAGGCATCTACCTCAACTACGAAAGGTCGTCAAGGATCTGGATGGTGTAGACATGGCTCCTGAAGAAAAGCTTTCTTGAGTTCCAGGAAGGCGGATATGGCTTCAGAGGACCACTGAGAGGGATTGGCTCCCTTGCGCATCATGGCAGTAAGAAGCGCGGTGAAGGTGGAGTAGTGATGAATGAAGAATCTATAGTAGTTGGTGAATGTGGGCTGGTAAAGGTGAAGGCCCCATTGGGTCTCCGACTACATCTGCCAACCGACATCGAGGGCCTATAGGTCACCCCCATAGGCAGCATCAACCTTGTCTCGGCCAAGGGTCCACATCTCGACGCAACAGGCATAACAATATAACAAGGTAACCCTTTAAAAGAGAATATGATCAACTCATCAACCAAGACATATTAAAGAAAATACCCATCGAAACAAATACTGGCTCCTCAGGTTGGGAAAGCATACATTTTAGTTCAAAACCAGAAAATCTCCTTATATGGTAGTACTTAAATCATGTTCCCTGTCTGTCTCCAACCAAATACAGAGTTAACAAACTTTGAAAAATTAAATTTAATATTAGCTTATAGATGTTTTAGATAACCAATCCCTAAAATATCTCAATTAAATTGAGCATAAAGAGGCTTTTCTTAATGGAATTTTCAACTATAATATAAAAGCTTTAAGAAGAATTTTTTAAATGTTATGCATGTACAAATAAGTAGATACACGTATAAGTAGCCTCTATTTGCATATTCCATATTTTATAAAAGTCTAAAATATGCGCATATGTTCACTTGTATAAAAAAGAGGTTTTCTAGGGGAATTCCTGAGTGGGGCCAATATTTACCCATGTAAGTTGCTATTTTAAAAGGCACTTATGTGTGTACTTGCGTATTTTTATACCCACTAATTATCTGGCATTAAGTGATATTAAATATGTTTATTTTGTAGTACTGACTGAGCGGGAGGTCCAGGTGAACTGGGGGAGTTTAGGCTGAAGAATCAGGAGAATCTCAATGAGCTGTAGAAGGACTGGACAACTAATTGTTAAAACTTCATTGACACGCGCATGTTATAAAATACACCAACTTATGCACGTAAATCAGGACCTACGCGGTCCTACTTTAATTTCACACATAAATTATACTTATGTATATTTTAAAAATATCGTGGGGGCGATCGGATTAAATTTTTAAACAAGCGGGAGGCCTTTTGGATCTTTACACTAAAATCACAAGCCCCCCAAGGCTTGAACGAATTACTGGACTGGAATTCCATATTGTAACCCAGGTGTTGGGTTTCAGAAAAACATAGCGAGCATGGAAAGTACAATGTTTCTTTACGATTGGTTGTTTAGATCTGTACATTGTGACATCACAGCTTTGCACGGATTGGTTACGCGGCTATACCATCACCAGTTTAAAAAGAGGCATCCGGTGAATCTTAGCGTTGTCAAACCCGGATAGAGTCATTTGGACTCATGCGTGAGACCTATGCAGGCACTAATTCAACACCCACCGACTAAGCGTTGAAGGAGGACGAAACCCCTGATGAAAGATCCCTGGACGGACCTGAAATGCAGCTGTGTCGGTCACCCACCAACAACATCAGATAAGTCGGGATGTTGAAGGAGCTTTGTCAAGCCCTTACTTACATCTTTTTATGCCTATTGGGTTGATAATCAGCATTTAACACCATTTATACCCTTTTGGGATTATTACAACTTTGCCGGGACATTCACAATTTTTTCACAGCTGTTGGAGGAAAATTTTTTCACCACCATTAAATAAGAAATAATTTTTTAATAGCACATTATAAAGGTTTTCACTGTATTATCACTGTCTCTAAAGAAAATACTTTGGACGGAGGGGGTCCGTTTATGATTATAATTACAGTCATATTACCCTTGGTTGGGATCTATGACAACGATATATGAAACGTTCCTCTCTTCGTCTTAAAATTTTTTTTTCTTGAAATACCCATTTAAATATTTAAATTGCTTTACCTGGTTTTGGGATTAGAAGCCTTGTATATTTCAACAAATAATCTATTACGGAGGATTCGATTTGTGGTTTTTTATTTTAAAAATAGTACACATGTTCAATGTATTGATTATACATAGTTTCAATGCATTGCATGCAATCACGTGTAAGCCTACATAAGAGCATATGTTAAGGGGTAAAGATAAGTGTATTCTACAAAATGTACATCATATGCGAGTGTTGTAAAATATAATGTTAAATCTACATGGTGCCACATACAGCATACATGCTGTCTTGAGCAGTTGTTTGAAAATTATTCTCCCTGAAAACACTGGGAGGTGCACATAGGAAAGCTTTCCTAATAAGATTTAAAATAAGCCCACAATTGACTTTTTGTGAGTTTCTGGGTATAAGTACATTAAAAAAAATCTGTAGTCTAATCCTCCCTGAAAAACTAAAAATGACTGTGCATGATGTCATTGATATGCTCACAAGCCTCATCATTAACATAGTATCCTAGTCTCTTAAAGGAGCAGAAGATCTCCAGCAGACTGACAACCATTATAAAGTAGAATAAAACATATATTTATAGCCATTAGCTATAATACCTTATTACAGGCCTTGGCAAATATTTTTTTCTGGCCTGAATATCTATCTTTTGACAACAGTTGAAATTTGAAAAAACTAGAGTATCCGCCACTATTTATCACCTTCATCCAAAATCATTTGGGTGAATCAAACCTATTGTGTGGTTTGCCAATATTTTAGAGATAAAGCTAAATTAATGTTACATATGGCACACAATGTTCAGCAGAGCCTAGTCAATAAATGTATACAGACTCCATCTGTTTTATCTGACATCTAGAATATAATCTGAACACAACTTTCACTGTAGAACAGCTGCATGCACACCAGTGAATTGAATTTACACATTTTGATAAAAAAAAAGCTATAAAAATAATTTGATCAAATCAATACAGAAATGGTAAACTGGGTTAGAATTTTATCTTAGTAGTCTGCTAGCATTTTTGAAACTGCTGACTGAAGATTTTTAGAAAGAATCCATTCAATATTTACTGACATATTGCAGAACATTTGCCTGCCTTACGTTTATAGTATATATTTATGTGTGCCAGATACGCCTCCCCGTCCACTATAGTGATGTGGCCATTAAAAAATGATTGAGGGGGTAATTTACAAAGACTTCTGTGGGGTGTGTGCCTTTATGTGGGTTGAGCAAAATTTCAAACTGTCAGTAATACTGTTGTGCATACTAGGCATGCGCTGTCAGTTTTAATGACAAGCAATGTCAATGACATTGTCTAATTTGTTTCATATCATTTATAATCCAAAACAGAAAATTTGACTACATTTTGGGCTTTTTAAAATTTTAATTTTAGATCTCACTCTATCTTAGGCCTAGATTTACCTATGTCGCAGGGCTCCCTGAATCACGCACTAACGGGGGGCGAAGCGGGGGGCCGGCTTTCGCACCCAATAGCGCCATCCTAAAAGGTGGTGCTATCGGGTGCAAAATGGGCCCCGACTCCTCCTTTTCCGGGGCAGATGCTGCCCCGACTCCGCCCCTTTCACACTCACAAAGCGGGGAGTAGCTGGCTTGTTACGGCGGTTACTACCCCAAACCAAATGTGCCTGATACTTCACTTTAGATGCATATCCAGCATAGCTCTCTGCTTCAACGGCAGGGGAGAAGAAAAACAACCAATAAGGGCTGTATAACATAGTCTGGGTTAAAACAAATAAGCATGGGTGTAGCTTGCTTATTGCGGCGGTTACTACCCCTACTACCCCCTAACTAATCAAGCTAGATATTTCACTTGGATGCAGCTCCATCACTGCTCTCTACATTAATGGTGGGGGAGGAAGGGAAATAGAACCAAGAGCTAAAAGAAACAGATAAGTATGAGAGAAAAAATGTGTGAAGCTTGCTGGGCAGACTGGATGGGCCGTTTGGTCTTCTTCTGCCGTCATTTCTATGTTTCTATGTTTCTATGTTTTTTGCTATCGCACGTGTGCGCTAGCTTTAGTAAATAGCCCCCTTAGTGCGTTATTTCTGTTTAATGCACTATTTCAAATTGTGCGCACTAACTGGAACTAGTAAGCTCTAAAATATTACAGATTAAAACGTTTCATTAGCTATGCTTCTCCATTCCCATTGGCTGTCTCTTTAGTTATTTATTGTGCTGCCAAGGTTTCAAGGTGGCCTGTGGGAGAAGATGCCACATGTTTGGTAGCAAGTGTAAACAAGTAAGCATGAGAGCAATGCAAGTACTAAGCAGTAATCAAGTGCATATTTTGAATTTGTCAATCCATATTCTTTTTGGCAAGGTGCCCTAGCATTTTGAGATACTCATTCTTTGAATCCACTAATCCTACTTTATTATTTTAAGAGATATATGGTAATTGGCAAAAGTGTATTTTGAATCTACGAATCATGTGTTTTTTGTTTTGTTTTTTGCTACTTTGATTCTTGAGTACAGATAATGTATATTAAGGAGTACTCTGTTATCTGCTGCTTTGCTTTGGGGAAATTGAGGAGACAGCATTACTCATTTTTCTTTTGAATTTATTTATTTATTTATTTAAAATCTTTTCTATACTGTCATTAAGCTAGTTGCCGTCACAACGGTTCAAAATAAGGCACATAATTTCAAACTTAAATGTGTTGAGTTATATTAATTAAACAGGTGCCATCAAATACTGTAACATAGTTTCATATTAAATATTATTTAGTGGTTTTGATAAGTCATGTCTACTTTAAGTATATCAGCTATAAGATAAATTAACACTTAAGTCTGGTCCTCTTTTGTTGCAATCTAATAGAGGTAAAGTAAAATAAAATATACATAAAATATACACATACACACACACACCATTCGAGTAAGCTGATGTGTGTGTGTGGGAATTCTTCGGACTGCATCATACAATTCCCTGGATTCTACTCTTCATTCTCTTTGTGGTATGCTTGCTTAAATAGCCATGTTTTTAAACTTTTTTTGAATGTTTTGATGTCTCTTTGTGTTCTGATTTCTAAAGGCATTGTGTTCCATATTATAGGTCCTGCCAGGGATAGGGCCCTATCCCTTACTTGAGTTAGTCTGGCTGTTTTTACCTAGGGAATAGTTAGTAGGGCTTTGTTTGCTGATCTCAAGTTTCTATTAGGGACGTGTACGTGAAGGGCTGTGTTCAGCCATTCTGCCTAGAATGGCTGAATAGAGTCTTGTATTGAATTCTTTGTTCAATGGGTAGCCAGTGCAGTTCAATTAGGGTTTTGGTGATATACTTTTTTGTGATTTCAAATGAATCATTGTATTAATTAGTGATTGATTTGATTTTGTATCAGTCTTGTGAAGCATTAGGCCTGGCAAGGCATTTGCCATTAATGCACAGACACTCTACTATGCATATGCAACATTAAAGCAGTGAGGCACTGAAGGCATGTAGTAGTCAGTCACTCACACTCACTGCTGCTTCATCATTATCATCATCATCATCATCTGAATAAGTTTCACTGGCTGCATTGCTCTTAATATAAGAATTTTATTTTCTTGATTTGTGTTTTGCTGCATTTATTGTTTGAAAATCACACATACTTTGCTAGCTAAGGTGTCACTGTGTGTGTGTCAGTGCTCTGTTGTATGGCATCTGGCCAGTAGCCCTCGGCCCTCACTGTGTGCTCTAGTTTATATCTCAGTTGCCTTGGTGGTAATGAGGTCATCATTATTATTATTTCAATTACAGTCAGACACATTGGCTCTGCAGTACAGACTGCAGAATGCAGATGAAGTTTCTTCATAGTATTATTGGTACAGTCTCTTTTCTGTTTGGCAAATCTGTTTGGCAAATCATCACTCTTTTCTGTTTGGCAAATCATCACTTTTTTTCTCCGGCCGACCCGAACCGACCCGACCCGAAGGGAGTGCAGGCCTGCGCGATCGGCGCCAGGGACCCACCGGGGTAAGGCCTAGCAAAGAAACACTCACCCCAAGCGGGTCCACCAGGCCGACCATGAGGTATCCTTCGCTGAGTGTCCGCAGCTGAAACGTCCTCCTGCAGTGCTCCTCCCTCCTCCACCGAGCCGGCCAATCGGGATCCTCTTCAGACAGCCAATCGGGCTGTCCCTACAGGGCTTCAAAGCCCAGCTCCTGTCGGCGCCGCGCTCTTTTTCTCCGGCCGACCTGAATCGACCCGACCCGAAGGGAGTGCAGGCCTACGCGATCGGTGCCAGGGACCCACCGGGGTGTGGCCTAGCAAAGAAACACTCACCCCAAGCGGGTCCACCAGGCCGACCACGAGGTATCCTTCGCTGAGCGTCCACAGCTGAAACGCCCTCCTGCAGCGCTCCTCCCTCCTCCACCGAGCCGGCCAATCAGGATCCTCTTCAGACAGCCAATCGGCCTGTCCCTACAGGGCTTCAAAGCCCAGCTCCTGCCGGCACCGCGCACCGAGTGTCGCGTGCCGAAGGAGCACGACAAAGGGGCTGGCCCCTTTGTGCACCCCTTCGTGCAGCCCCGAAGGGCATCACCATTTACCTAAACTGAACGACTCAAAAACTCAAGCTATATTATACCGTTCCACCAACCAATGCGGATTCAACTGCTCGCCAAAGAGACAATAGGCTATTCTGAGGGCGCCGACAATAACTCGAAAACTCCACTCCCAACGAAGTGCATTCCGAGAGACTCAACAATTCAGTGCGACCCAGGTGCGTTCCGCTAGACAGGGCCCCCTAGGCTATTCTTCCTCATAAGAATATCCCTGCACCATTTTACAGGATCAGCTCAGGTATCCAGCATTACAACTCGCTCCTCTAGCCACAACAAGCCATCCCCACTTACAGCATCCAAACAGCACTCACCCTGGACAGCTATCAGCTATCATCTAGCACTCTTTTCTCCCAACAACCATCTGGCACGCACCTCTCCCTACAATCACCCAGCTCTCATCCCTTCCAGCAATCATCCAGCATCCAGCAATCATCCAGCATCTCTTCCAAGAATCACTCAGATCTCAGAGTTTTCAGCAATCTTCCTAAATCTCTTCCCTTCCAACAACCACCCAGCACCCTTTTCTTCCTGCAATCTTCCAGCATCCCCCTCAGTCAGCAATTAGTCAGCTTCCAGCTCCTCCAGCATACAACCATCATCCTGCACTCATCTCGTCCCACAACCTGCAAATACGAAGCTCAACCTACAACTAACATCTAGCTCCCATCTCCTCCAGACATCTTCCATATGCAATCAAAAAATCACCATGACTCAAACGTACCCTATCCCCATTATTTCACTCCCATTCCTTAACAGATACAAACCACTCACGCACAATATTCAACGCTCAAAGAGATCACTGATTCCTATCATGATTTCTCCTCTAACCCAATTCCTAGGCATCTCATTAATCACCCTTACCCTTCTCAACTCCCAGTCCCTCTCAAAAAAAATCTCACTTGCTCAACGACTACCTCTTAGACACCCAACTGGATATCTGTGCGTTAACCGAAACTTGGCTGCAAAACACAGATACTGCCCTAATCAACCAATTACCAATAGAACTCTATGACTTCTTCTCTTTACCTAGACTCAAAAAAAGAGGAGGAGGAATTCTACTAGCCGCAAAAAAAGAGCTGAGACTTTCCCAACAAGCCTTTAAATCGACGACTAAACTAGAAATTGGATTATTCAAATCTAATCAATTACAAATTTGTCTAATATACGCCCCCCCAGGGATCCTAGAATTGGACCCTTCACCTCTCATCAAAACTATAGCTAAACACATCAATACGGATGCCCCAGCCATCATTTTTGGAGACATCAACATACATGTGGACTCCCCTTCGCCCACCTCCAATTGCGAAGCCCTTCTATCATCTCTCCAGGCAATGGGATTCAAAGAAATCATAAATAAACCCACTCATAAAGCAGGCCACACTCTGGATCTCATATTCATAAATGAAGTCATTTCGCCCTCCACCCCCCCTACCTGTACTCCCATCCCCTGGTCAGACCACTCGCTGATTTATACGGAATTAGCAATTAAGAAAAAACTGACACCCGTTATTCCCTAAATCTACTATCAAGTACAGAAAACCTTGCGCCTTGGACGTCCTCAGCTCCAGCCTCTCCAAGGACCTAACTGAGCTGGATCTTTCCAACGCTGACTCTGCCATTACCTCTTGGCTAAACATCACTCACTCCGTGGCAGACAAAATTTGCCCCATAGCATCTAAAGAGATCAATCCAACCAGGCACAACAAAAAACCCTGGTTCTCTTTAGAATTGAAAAAGCTCAAACAAGACCTACAACATAAAGAACAACGCTGGTGTAAGGACCCCTCCCCTACTTCCCAGGCCATCTATAAAACTGATATGAACCTTTACAGGATCACCATTCTTCACTCTAAGAGGGATTTTTACGCCAAAAAAATCCATAGCTTTATGTATGACCCGAAGACGCTATTCTCATATGTCGCAACCCTCACTACCCCGGTTCCTCCAATCATCCCAGAAGAAGAAGCCCAAAACAAATCTACAGAACTGGCCTTATTCTTCGATAACAAGATCAAAAACTTACTCGCAAATATGACCACTACCATGACCACATCAAATATCCAGCCTCCAACAGTTCTAAACCCTGCCCCATCCACATACAAATTGATGCTGGAATCATTCAAACTCACATCTTCACTGGAGATCGAATCTCTAATCAAGAAAGTGAAGCCTTCGTCACATCCAACAGACCAGATACCCACCAAACTCTTACTTACTATCCCAAACACCATAGCCAAGCCGCTGGCCGACATTATAAATTGCTCCCTTACTCAAGGATCTGTCCCGGACGCATTAAAAACAGCTTCTCTAAAACCACTAATAAAAAAACCTAACTTGGACCCAGCCAACCTGGTAAACTTCTGCCCTATTGCCAACTTACCATTTATTGCCAAGCTAATGGAAAAACTGGTCAATAACCGACTTATAGATTACCTTGACTCCCATAACATTCTTTACCCCTCTCAATTCGGTTTCCGGAAACGACGAAACATGGAATCACTCTTACTCTCATTAACAGACAAAATCCTGATGGGGCTTGACAAAGGCCAATCGTACCTTCTGGCTATCCTCGACATATCAGCAGCGTTCGATACCGTAAATCATTCAATCCTCATCAAACAGCTAACTGAAATCGGTATCACAGGATCTGCACTCATCTGGCTCAAATCTTTCCTCAACAACCGGCACTACAAAGTCAGAATAAATGATAAAGAATCCCACCCCGTCCACTCCAATCAAGGAGTGCCCCAGGGTTCCTCTTTATCCCCTACACTATTTAATATCTATCTTCGACCTCTATGCCAGCTACTAGAAAGTCTCAACCTTACACACTTTATCTACGCCGACGACGTACAGATCTTAATCCCCATCATGGAACCCCTCTCCAGCACTCTAAACTTCTGGAACAGCTGCCTTCACTCAATCAACCTCCTACTCTCTAGTCTCAACCTGGTACTTAACACTTCCAAAACTGAACTCCTCGTCATTACTCCTAATGAAAACAACCCCCTTGTCTGCAACCCAATCTTACCATCAACATCTCAAGTGAGAGACCTCAGGGCGATTCTGGACACAAGAATGAACTTCAAAAAATTCATTCAAAACACCACTAAGGAATGCTTCTATAAGCTGCATGTTCTAAAGCAGCTTAGACCTCTCCTACACTTTCAAGATTACCGTTCAGTCCTCCAAGCCATACTATTTTCAAAGTTGGACTACTGCAACACGCTACTGCTTGGCCTCCCCGCCTCCACAACTAAACCTTTACAGATGCTGCAAAATGCCGCAGCCAGGATCCTCACAAATTCTCAATGTAAAGACCACATCACACCGATACAAAAAAACCTACATTGGCTCCCCATCCACTATAGAATACTGTTCCAGTCACTGACCATCATCCATAAAACCATCTATCATCATTCCTCACTCCAACTAACAATCCCACTCGAACCCCATACTTCCAACAGGCCGATTAGAGCTGCACACAAAGGAACTCTCCAGGCACCCCCTCATAAATCCGTCATTCACAAGTCCTTCCAAAAATTAGCACTGTCCACCGCAGGACCGCAACTATGGAACACATTTCCCGCAGATCTTCGCCAGGAACAATGTCTGTTCTCCTTTAGAAAGAAAATGAAAACCTGGCTGTTCTCTCAAGCCTACCCCTGACAAATTCTTCCCCCTACTATTATAGAAAAGAACTGTTATGCTTGAACCTGTCTAAATATTAGACTTCAATAAGACGCTTGTCAGCACTTTTTCAAACAAAGATATGACTCAGAATTTAGTTAGGACAAATATAAATGTAATATTTCATATCTTTGGAAGCACAGATGCCAACCTTGCAAGACAGGCAGAGCATCACTGTGTCTTACAATCTCTTGTGAAAGCTGTTATTTTATAGTTTAACCATACATAGAAAATGCTTGTGAGAGGATTATTTACGCAATATGAAAGTGTAATAAACTGATCTTCTCTACCCTGAGAAAATTCCTCCCCTAAAAATTCCTTTGGCTTTGATGCACTCTGTTCCTTCTGATCTTCTTTGTTTTGTCAATAGATAGGTTTATGTTTTGTTGCTGGTTCCAAGCCTTTAATTAGTCTTGACCTCCGGGAATCTCCAGTTCACCTGGCTTCTGTCAGTCGAGATAGGAATCTGTGAGAACCAAGCTTGTATTATGGCTTAGCTATCTGCCATTGATAACCTCATGGCCTTTAATTATAGGCTTTGCAGAGCCTACAGGTTTCCCAGATCTTTTCCAAATTCTTGAATCTGAGGTCAGTCAAAGGTTCACTGTATCTCAACAGATTCAGTCTGAAGCAGACAGCTAAGGCTTCTGGGACTGGCTAAATGAACCAAAGTCTTGAACCAAAATCTTCATTATATCAAACCACTTAGTTAACCGTCCATGCTAATCGATGGTGTATTATCTCGTTTTACTCTTAGGAGAGCTCTGTTTAAACTAATTCTTCCTCTTTCAATTGCCCTGTTTTGTAATCCCTGTTCATTGTAACTTTCTCTCTTCTGGTTATTGGTTTCCCTTGGTTATACTGTAAATCGGTACGATAAGACTTTGTCTTGAGCATCGGTATATTAAAAGAATCTAAATAAATAAATAAATAAAATACATTATTCTGTGTTAGGCCAATTACTGAAGCAATTCACTCAGGTGTAAATTTTAAAAAGCCTACGCACATAAATCCATTGTATTTACATGTGCTGGGCCTATTTTAGAAAGGGGCGGGGTGGGGCGATCTGGGGGTGGGGCCAGAGGGCTCTGGCACAGCGTCCATTTGCCGCTGTGCCGGAGGATCACGTTCCAGCAGGTTGCCGGCGTGCTCGCAACTTGACAGGCAGGCACAACTGGTAAAATAAAGGTTGGGGGGGGTTTAGGATAGGGCTATGGAGTTGGAGGGTTAGGGGAAGGGGAAGGGGAAGGGAAGTTAGGTTAGGGGTTGGGAAGTTCTTTCCCAGGCTGCTTCGAAATCGGAGCGGCCTTGGAGGGAACAAGGGAAGGCCGCGGACGTTGGTGCACACAAGTTGCACAATTGTGCACCCCTTGTGGGTGCCGACCGCCTATTTTATAACATGTCACACCTGCGTGCATGTTATAAAATTGGGCGTCCATGTGAGCACTGGGTAGCGCGTGTACATGGACGCACGTGCGAAACATTTTAAAATCTACCCCTCAATGAAGTGCACACAATACTATTGTGTGTGTGTGTGTGTGTGTGTGTGCGTGTGTGTGTGTGTGAGGGGTGTTTTAATTCAGTGCCAGCCCTAGTACTAAGTACCAAGTAATCTCATTTCTCAAATTAAAGAGTAGAGCTCCTTTGTACATGAAGGTTGTAAAGACTAAGTTTATTCATGCAGTCTCTGTTAGTGTAACTCTGTGTGTGCTGCCAAAAGTTTAGTGTGATGGTCTGTGGTTTGTGAACTTTAGGGTTTTTTTGTGAAAAAATCATCACTCACTTATTCTATGTTAGGCTGCTGCTACATGCAATGCCTCTGCACACTGCATCAGCACCATGCCATTTCCATTCAATAGAAAATTTGGGTTTTTTTTTTAAAATTTAGATTTATATTCCGCTTTTTGCACTTTTTTCAGCGCTTCAAAGTGGATTACATTCAGGTACTGCAGGTATTTCCCTATCCCCTGAGGGCTTACAATCTAAGGCCTGGATTTATCAAAATGCGGTAAGTACCGCATGCGATAGCAAAAGGGGTGTGTTTTATGCTAATATAGCATTTATTGCAATTTGCACTAATTACCTGTGTGAAGAGCTAAGTTAGTGCAAATTGCAATACCATTTTCAGATTCTGTGATAAGTGCCAGACCTGTTGTATTTCCTCCATTCAACCACTGGGGGACCATTTTTAATGGTGAGAGAGAGAGAGACTGAGAGAGAGAGACTGGCCATAATGTCATGGTCCATAGGTAGGTATTTGTATCCCTTTGGTAGGCCCACCTAGTAACTCGAGGTGGGGTTTAGGTAACAATGTAGGGGGTTAGGGGCCACTTTGACATTCTACGTTGCACCTACGAACAGAACAGTGGTCTCTTGTGAAGATTTGCTGGCCTTCGGAGTGAGGAAACTCACTCCAAGATGAGATTTGGGCAATGTTCTCTCAAGCTAGCTTGATGTTACCCAGGTAGAGAATAGGGATGTGAATCGTTTTAGGACGATTAAAATTATCGTCCGATAATTTTAATATCGTCTTAAACCGTTATGGAACACAATACAATACAGATTCTAACGATTTATCGTTATAAATCGTTAGAATCGTGAGCCGGCACACTAAAACCCCCTAAAACCCACCCCCGACCCTTTAAATTAAATCCCCCACCCTCCCGAACCCCCCCCCAAATAACTTAAATAACCTGCGGGTCCAGCGGCGGTCCGGAACGGCAGCGGTCCGGAACGGGCTCCTGCTCTGAATCTTGTCGTCTTCAGCCGGCGCCATTTTCCAAAATAGCGCCGAAAATGGCGGCGGCCATAGACGAAAAAGATTGGACAGCAGGAGGTCCTTCCGGACCCCCGCTGGACTTTTGGCAAGTCTCGTGGGGGTCAGGAGGCCCCCCACAAGCTGGCCAAAAGTTCCTGGAGGTCCAGCGGGGGTCAGGGAGCGATTTCCCGCCGCGAATCGTTTTCGTACGGAAAATGGCGCCGGCAGGAGATCGACTGCAGGAGGTCGTTCAGCGAGGGTTCCGGCGCCTCGCTGAACGACCTCCTGCAGTCGATCTCCTGCCGGCGCCATTTTCCGTACGAAAACGATTCGCGGCGGGAAATCGCTCCCTGACCCCCGCTGGACCTCCAGGAACTTTTGGCCAGCTTGTGGGGGGCCTCCTGACCCCCACGAGACTTGCCAAAAGTCCAGCGGGGGTCCGGAAGGACCTCCTGCCGTCCAATCTTTTTCGTCTATGGCCGCCGCCATTTTTGGCGCCATTTTGGAAAATGGCGCCGGCTGAAGACGACAAGATTCAGAGCAGGAGCCCGTTCCGGACCGCCGCTGGACCCGCAGGTTATTTAAGTTATTTGGTGGGGGATTTAATTTAAAGGGTCGGGGGTGGGTTTTAGGGGGTTTTAATGTGCCGGTTTTTCGATTTTTCGATTTTTCGATTTTTAACGATTTTTAACGATTTTTCACGATATTTTACCCCCCCAAACGGCAACAATACGATTCCCTCCCCCTCCCAGCCGAAATCGATCGTTAAGACGATCGAGGACACGATTCACATCCCTAGTAGAGAATCCATCAAGCTAGGTTGAGAGAACCATGGCCAGTCTCTCTCTCTCTCTCTCTCTCTCTCTTTCTCTCTCTTTCTCTCTCTCCAGCTGAAATCAGACTTACAGGAGACATCACAAATGGTGATGAAACCTTACCTCACAGCAGCTAATGCAATCCAAAGAGGTGTTGTTAAAATCAGCATTATGGCTGTGCAATAGCTCTTTGCAGACAGGCTAACTCCTCCTATTTATGGAATTTGCATCGCACCATACAAAACAGTGCGTTAACAGGGCTTTTCGCATGCAAAAACGCCTTATCGCATTTTGATAAATGACCCCCTAAGTTGGGTAGTGGGAAAATATGATAGCAAGAGTGCTAGTAATAAGGCAGCAGCATAACAAATTGGCATGGGCACTAGGAAGAACAGCCCCTCTAGCAAGATATAGCAATTATTTGGGAAGGGAAAGCATGATAATCCTAATCATTCTGAGAATGAAGATGAAGGTTGCTTGGAGGTTCTGGTCAGCTGCAAGGAAGGAGTACTTGAACATGAGATACAGCTAAAAACCAAAGCAATACAGCTCACCTTTTTCTTTGACAAAAAGTTAATGTGATGATATCCAAGCTTTAGATATGGAAATCTCAGCTGAAATTGCCATCAAGTTAGATGAAGAAGAGTGTGAGGGTTTAACTGACAGTAATCTGATTTCTGAGGAAAGGGAGACCAATGACGATGACAGTGTGGTTGCAGATGGTAGCTAGAATGCATTAAGCAAGTGCAGCACCCTTTTATCATCTGATCATCTGTCAACTAGTGCCACTAGTGGTGTTACTAAGGATAAGGATTCCCTTGCAGTAAACAAGCAGCATAGGAATACCAGAAATAAATCTCAGATTTGGATTCACTATTGTTACGGTTTATGGGTATGCTGACCCTTGGCCCGAGGCTCAAGTTGTTACAGCCTGTGGGGAGGAGCCCCACAGGTCTACGCTATCGGGAGGCGAGGTGCCGGCACAGTGGGGAGCTCTAGACACAGCGGTGAAGAGGCCCCAGGGACCAGGAGCTAACCCTCGCAGGGTGGTATGTTGTAGGTGGTTAATGGAAAGAGTCCCTGGAGAGAAAGGCACCAGGCGAACTGCGGAGTGGTAGGCACGGGGATAGTCAAGTAGGAGCTTCTCCGGGAGGTTAGCCCCAAGGGGATGGAGCTGCAGCATGATGGACGTAGGCAAGAGACGTAGACCACGCACGGGGTAGGATAGTCTGGTCCTGAACCCAGCTACTAACGTAGGCAGGATCCCGGAGAGCGGAGGTATTGCCAGCGATGTAGCAAGGGACTGACCCGAGGAGCGGGACAGCTGACAGTCTGTAGTGAGCTGGGGTCCAGCCCTGAGGAGCGGGGTGGAACTAGGTAGTTCTCTTGAATGAAAGCGCAGCCCAAGGAGTGGGCAAGTGCGGCCAGACTTGGCGCGGACACAGGCGCAACCCCGAGGAGCAAGGAAGGCCAGAGGAGGAACTCACAGGTAGCTGTGGTGTTCCGATGGAGATTCGAGTAGCAGGAACCAATGCAGAGTGGAACCCAAGAGGCACAGAGCCAGCCCGAGGAGAGGGGTAGGCCAGGGGAGCGAGTCCCCGATGAGCGCACACTGACACCCGAGGAGCGGGTGCCAGACAGGGTCCAAGAGCGAGGCAGCAGGCGACGTCTCAGGAACACACAGGAGTTCAGACCACAGATGGAACTTGTTGCCAAGTTGGTTTGCTGGGGCGAAGGTGGAGCTTATATGCGAGAGGATGATGACGTCATCACAGCGGGATGCCCCCGAAGTTCCCTCCGGAGGCCTCAAAGGCGGAGCCTGTGAAGCGCGCGTGCGCCTAGGAAGGCCCAACCTCAGAGCAGCGAGTAGCGGAGTCCATGCTGCCGAGAGAAGTCCCAAGGGGCACAGCGATGAAGGCAGGCCTGTGCAGCGAGCAGCCCCGAGGAGGGCAGGAGAGCAGTGTAGGACATGAGTACTTGCTGTCGCAGCCGTCTGTGACCCACAGGCATAATAACTATTTTGCACTGGGTGATCAAAGTTTTGCTGAATAAACCCACTGTAAAAAGATTGTGAGCAGAGGAAGGATAATAGGACATCTGTCTAACATGTCCATGAAATACCATATGAGAAAGCAACATAGAACATTGTTACTTGCAAAAGAGACTTTTATTATGCCCATTAAGCATCAACTACAGCAGCTGAAAAACCACAGGAGCAAAGGGGAGGTTATAGTCACTTAGTCTTACCTCCCTCCCCCAGCCCTCACCCTTAGTTACTGTGCAGTAGGGATGTGCAGAGGGACCTCATACATTACATTCAGCATTTGTATCCGTGGGGAGGGGGGGCAGATATGTTGCATTCGGCAAGGGGGGGCCTCGATCCGTTCATTTGTTCCATTCTTATTCGTTTCCCAGCTAAAATTTAATTAACTACAACCCCCCCACCCTCCTGACCCCCGAAAGACTTGCCAAAACTCCCTGGTGGTCCAGCAGGGGTCCAGGAGGCTTCTACTGCACTCATGCCGTCGGCTGCCGGTATTCAAAATGGTGCCGATAGCCTTTGACCTTACTATGTCACAGGGGCTACCAGTGCCATTGGTCGGCCCCTGTCACATGGTAGGAGCAATGGATGGCCGGCAAGTCTTGTGGAGGCCGGCAAGTCTTGTGGGAGTCAGGAAGGTCCCCCAAGACTTGCTAAAAGTCCTTGGTGGTCCAGCGGGGGTCCGGGAGCGATCTCCTGCACTCGGGCCATCGGCTGCCAGTAATCAAAATGACGCCGATAGCCTTTGCCCTTACTATGTCACAGGGGCTTTCGGTGCCATTTTGAATACCGGCAGCCGACGGCGTGAGTGCAGTAGATGGCTCCGGACCCCCGCTGGACCACCAGCGAGTTTTGGTAAGTCTGGGGGGGGGGGGTCCGGAGGGTGGGGGTTTGTTTAAATTCACTCCTTTAGATGGACGAATAGTTCGGTGAAGATTTGTTGTATTCAAGGGAATTGCAATACGTTTTGCTTCCCCACGAATACAACAAATATGTCCCTATACATTGCAGATTGCCAATACATTGCAAACAAATGCACACCCCTACTGTGCAGTCCCTTTCCCGCTTTAGCAACAAGCTACCATGGAGCAGATAAGATGATGTTCCATTGACCTGTCCCAGTGCAGGAAGTCGACAGCATCCAAAGGGGTTACAAGATATAGGGGCGATAGAGAATATGGGGTTTAAGCGACTGCTCCACCTCTTAGCCCCTGCACCCCCCTCCCCTCACCATCCTCTTTGTAGAAATGCTTGGTGTCACAGAAAGTCACACTAATGTAAACACTAGAAAATTTTAAATTTGTTATGCAAATGGGGGGAGTTAATGCAAATTGGAGAATGTGGTAGATTAACACACAGTAACGCAGGATTTAACATCATAAATAACTACACCTTTTTTTTTGCGGTACAGGGGGAAAATAACTTTTTATCACGTGACTGCGGCAGTTATCGCAGATCGCAACTATTATTGCAGTGATTAACGTATGCGATAAAAAGAAATCTTCTATCAGACACATCTACCAGGCTCTCCTGGCCCAATAAAAAACACCCGTTCTTACCTGACCTGTCTTCCTAAACCTATAATGTTTGTGGCAAGTTTACTTGTTGGGGGATATTAGATGTTTCAGAAGGCTCACCGCAGCAAACAACAGGAACAACAACAACCACAAGAACAGCCAAGGGCAGTTCCAACCCCTCCTAGGGAAGTCTCTGCACTAGAGGCCGAGCCTCTGGCCCGACAGGGAGAGGGTTGAGGCCCATGGTAGCACCTGATATGCAGGCAGCCATAGTGAAGGAGATACAGGGAGTGCATCTTTTCTCCCTGAGTCTCATTGCTGGGCATGCCAGAGGATTACATGGTTAGCAGGTGTTGCCCAGCTCTTGAGCTATCCCGGAATTATATGAAGAAATCCAAGAGGATCTGGATCTGGTAGTGGAAAGGTCCCACACTGTGCCGGGTCTTACCAAACTATTGGCCACTCTGCATTTCATGGCAATCCGATCCTTCAAAATGACAGTAGGGGTTGTGGGGGAAATGTCCCAAACCACAATCATTACAGCAAAGAACATAGGAAGCGGAAGTGGCAACCCAATAGATACAGTACAGCTGTAGTATTAGAGCTGATAGCAGCATGGAGGTAACAGCCGCAGGAGAAGACACAGCAGGATGGAGGTAGCAGCAGTTTGAGCTGAGATGAGATGATTCACAGCATCATGGGAGGAAGCAGCATCAGGATGACATGAGTTGAGATAAGACAGAAACCATGATCAGGAGCAGAAGATGAGACATGATGAGAAGAGGCAGTATCTGGACTGTGACTGGAGACTTCATCAAGGAAGCTCAAGTATGGGCAGAGCATTGAGGAGGGCTTTACAGTGAGGCAGCATCACCACAGTGGAGGACAGTAGACCATCTGTTCATCTAGCTGGCACAGGAACTCTGTAGTGAGAATGGGCCCAGCAGTCTTCCAGCTAGTTAGAATAGAAACTCTGTTGAGAGACCTAGCCAGGCTTGTTCAACAAGTCTTGCTTCTCAGCGTAACAGGCCCTCAATGTTGAATGTTCATGGGCCTTTGTCACACCATGGCTTGCTACTTGGGGGGTGGCATTTCTTTGGGGGAGGCCTAACCCTTGTTCATCTTTCAGGATGGGGACTGCTATGAGGTGTAGAGTGTTGAGATGCTGGGGAAGGCACTAGTGCAGAATCTATTCAAGAATGCTGGTGAGGTTATTTATTGACATTGCCACTGTGGTGAGAGCTTGCATGTGGGCTGCCATCTAGTCAGGCATGGCCTGGGTCTGCCTGTTGACTGCCTTCCTGAGGCACATGAGCTCTGCCTGTATCTGGTGCAGGTGGACACCATGACTGCTTTCCAGCCAGTCCAGCTGTTCGTGCATCAAGGTCTCGGTTGGTGCCAGTGGTGCTAGCAGAGCTAGTGCTGGTGCTGATAGAAACATAGAAACATAGAAATGACGGAAGAAGACCAAACGGCCCATCCAGTCTGCCCAGCAAGCTTTTCCACTTATTTTTTTCATACTTAGCTGTTACTCTTGGCCCTTATAAGTAACTTTTTGGTTCTATTTCCCTTCCACCCCCACCATCAATATAGATAGCAGTGCTGGTGCTGCATCTAAGTGAAGTATCTTGCTAATTGTTTAGGGGTAGTAACCGCCGTAATAAGCAAGCTACTCCCATGCTTGTTTACCCAACCTGTACAATTCAGTCCTTATTAGTTGTTGTCTGAATATAAATCCTATTTTCTTCATTCCCCCTGCCGTTGAAGCAGTGAGCTGCGCTGGATATGTATTCCAATTGAAATATCAGGTTTAATTGATTCTGGATAGTAACCGCTGTAACAAGCAAGCTACTCCCCAGCTTTTTTGTGGATGCAAATCCTTTTTCCCACATTTCTTCTTGCCGTTGAAGCATAGAGCAATGTTGGTGTCGCATTAACCGTGTGTATGTTTATTGAATAAGGATATTAATCTCCAGGTAGTAGCCATCATTCCCGCAAGCCACCCCGATGCCTCTTCTCTTCTTTCACATCCTCTAGACTTTATGGATCCACAGTATTTATCCCACGCCCCTTTGAAATCCTTCACAGTTTTGGTCTTCATCACTTCCTCTGGAAGGGCGTTCCAGGCATCCACCACCCTCTCCGTGAAGAAATACTTCCTGACATTGGTTCTAAGTCTTCCTCCCTGGAGCTTCAAATCGTGACCCCTGGTTCTGCTGATTTTTTTCCCGATGGAAAAGGTTTGTCGTTGTCTTGGATCATTAAAACCTTTCAAGTATCTGAAAGTCTGTATCATATCACCTCTGCTCCTCCTTTCCTCCAGGGTGTACATATTTATATTCTTCAATCTCTCCTCATAAGTCATTTGATGTTGGGGTAGTGCTGATTGTGGATGGAGTGGAGGGTTGAGGTTCTAGAAGTGGCATGAGGGGGAAGGTGGGTGGCTGTGGCTCCATGTGTGCTGCCTCATGCTGGCCATGTGGTGTGCTGGAGCGAGGTTGTGCTTGTTCAATGGTATGCCACTGCAGGCTGGGTTCCTCCATGAAGCTGGAAAGATTTAGGCTCACATTCAGAGAGCTGGTTGAGCCAAGGCCTTGCAGGATGTGACTGTGCTGAGGAGGCTGCTGCTGCTCCTCTTCCTCACTGTACTGTGTCTCAGCATCCATAAGCAAAGGGGCATGGATAAAGACTGCTGCATGGCTGGTTCCTGGCTCTTCATGGTTGGCCCCTGGCTCTTCGCTGCTGGTCCCTAGGGCTGGACAGCTGGGACTGGCAGAGATCTGGGTGAGAGCTGTGGAAACAAAGAAGAATACATAGCCAGGAGGTACATATATGGACTGTCATGAGCTGCACAATAAAACAACAGACAACCTGACTAAATACAGAAAACAGCTAGCCTACTATAAACAAGTAATTCTTAATACTAAAAAGCAATATTACAGCACTAAGATAGAGAAACACGCAAACAATCCACGAACCCTGTTCACCATAGTAAAAAATCTCACAACTGACAAAAATGACAATTCACAGAAACTACCAACAAGCAAATGCAATGAAATAGCTACCTTCTTTAACGACAAAATCACGAAACTAAAAGCAAAAATCCCTAGAACAAATAAGCAGAAAATTCACATGCACAAAAGAGATGTTAAACATTGGGAAGAATTCGACGAAATATCCGAAATTGAAGTTGAATCAATGCTAAAAAAACTAAACCCAGCCCCACATGCATTAGATACAATTCCAACCACAGATTTTAAAAAAGTAGCCAATGTAGTAGCTCCAACTCTAACAAAAATCATTAACCTGTCACTAAAAGAAGGAAACATGCCAGACTCACTAAAAGGAGCAATAGTAAAACCAATTCTAAAGAAAAAAAACAGCGATCATCTAGTCATGAGCAATTATAGACCAGTGTCAAACCTGCCACTAATTGCAAAGTTAATAGAAAAAGCCATACAAAAACAATTAACAGAACACTTAGAGAACAACAATATACTATACCCATCACAACATGGCTTCCGCAAAAACTTCAGCACTGAAACACTACTACTTGCACTAACAGACAACATCATGAGAGGATTCGACAGCGGTAAACAGTACATTTTAGTAATGCTTGATCTTTCAGCGGCATTCGATACAGTTAACCATGACATATTGATAAATAGATTAGAAGAAATAGGACTAAGCAACTCGACAATTAGATGCTTTAAATCATACCTACATAACAGATACTTCCAGGTACAAATCAAAGAAGTAATGTCAGAAAAAATAAACCTTCAAACAGGAGTTCCACAGGGATCTGCCCTATCCACCACACTGTTCAACATATACATGCTGCCATTATGTTACCTACTAGCAGGTTTAGGAATTTCGCACTACATCTACGCCGATGATATTCAGTTAATACTCCCAATTGACGACACAATTGAAAAAACACTAAACATAGCAAACATGTACCTAGATATAATAAAACAACTTCTAAACCAAATGTTGTCATAATAAACCAAAAGTTGTCATAATGTTTATATACTCTAATTTATTGTAAAGCTAAATAATGTTTATCTATACTTATCTACTCTAAATTATTGTAAAGCCTGTTGCTACGTTACGTTACAATGTGAACCGAGGTGATGTTTTTGACGTGCCCCGGTATATAAAAAATTCTTAAATAAATAAATAAATAAATGGAACTAGTAATCAATATAGATAAAACAGATTTCTTACACCTAGAACGAAAAAACATAACTATCATCCAGAACCCAATTACACTCAACAACAACCAAAAAATACATCTAGCTGAGAAAGTAAGAAATCTGGGAGTGATAATTGACCCAGAACTAAGTATGAAACAACATATATCTCAAAAGGTAAAAGAAGGATACGCCAAACTTATGACTCTCAGAAGATTAAAACCACTACTAACGCCCACCAACTTCCGATCAGTCTTACAAGCCCTAATCTTTTCCAGTACCGACTATTGCAATGCCCTCCTACTGGGACTGCCATATACCACAATAAGACCATTACAGATTTTACAAAACTCAGCAGCTAGAATTCTAACTGGGAAAAGCAAACGAGAACATATCACTGAAACCTTAATAGAATTACACTGGTTACCCATTGAACAAAGAATACAATACAAACCTTTATGCACCATTCATAAACTGATACACGACGAAAAAGCAGAGTGGCTGAACACAGCCCTCCGCTTACATACCCCACACAGAAACCTAAGGTCAGCAAACAAAGCACTGCTAACTATACCATCAGTCAAAACAGCCAGATTAACACAAGTAAGGGACAGGGCCCTATCACTAGCAGGACCGATAATATGGAACACCATGCCGGTAGAAATCAGATTGGAAAGAGACATCAAAACATTCAGAAAAAATTTAAAAACATGGCTATTTAAGCAAGCATACCACAAAGAGAATCAAGAGTAGAACCCAGGGAACTGTTAGTTGCGGTCAAGCAAACACCCACACAAACACACTCCTTCCTTCTTAAAGTGTGTCTTCTCTCCTATATGCTAATCTCCACCTTTATCTTAAACTTCAAAGAACTAAAGTTAAGAAACACCAAACTTTTAGCAGAGTTAGAAATCCTAGACATAACTTATAACACTCACCAAATAGTACTTATTATGATATAATGTTACAGTATTTTTGATGGCACCTGTGTAAGAGTTAGAATTCCAGACACTTTATGCAACATAGTTTTTGTGCCTTATTGTGAACCGTTGTGATGGTACCCGCTTAACGACGGTATAGAAAAGATTTTAAATAAAATAAATAAACATTGCATGTCAGTCAATGTGAGCATCTTATGCCAAATAATGTGGACAACTGTGGCAGCCTTGCCATTTACAGGTGAAGTGAACTTACCAGCTCCGGCTTGTGTGGTATCCAGCTGCTCAGCCATACCCTCGAACACATCCAGTCCCAGCCATTGGACGAGGTACTCTTCCAAGGGTGTCATCATTATTAGATACGGGGCTCCTCCGCCGGTCTACTGGATGTACTTGTTGCGGTTTGCCACTTTGGTATTTAACTGTGCCTTTATGTCCTGGTATCTGTGGGCCACCTGCTCCCCATTGCATCTCATGCCGCTGCACCTGGAGATTGCCTGGGTAATGGGGTGCCAGATTTCATCCTTGGCTGCCTTGACGTCTTGGCTGCACGGTTCTCAAACAACATTGTATAATGTTCTAGGACCCCAGCAATTATCATGTAGTTGTCCTCCAGGCTGAACTTCAAGGCCCTGAGACGAATGTGCCCTGCTGCCTGGCTACCTGAAGGGGGTGCCACTTTCATTTCCTGAGAAGTGTTCTCCTTTCTTGCTCTCACTCCCATTCCTCTCTCCCCTTCCTTCCTCCCTCCCTCCTGCACCTGTCCTACTGATTCTCTTCCCCTCATCCCTCTCTGTCTATCCCTAGTCTGTCATCTTCCTCTGACTGGACTCGCCTGCCTAACCTCTTCCCTTGCCTGCTTCCTCCTATCCCTAGCCCCCTCCTTATCTCTACTCCTGCTCCTACCCCTACTCCTACTCCTTCTCCTTCCCCTAACACTCCTGACCTTGTACTCCCTCCTCCGCCTCCTCTCCTTATGCCTTTCCTCTCCTCTTTCCCCTTTTGTCTTCACTACTCCTCTGCTGCCTCACCACCATACTTCACCAGTCCTCTGCCTCACCACCACTTCTTCTCCTGAAGGAGAAGACAGACATACAGGACCAACTGACAAAAATTTTCACTCCAACAAAGAAGACAAAAGACCAAGGTACAGGGAAACAGATGACAACAGAACATAAGATACTGTAATTAGAAATCGCTAGCTAAACACCTACTCTAACCACTATCCAACAACTCACCTTTCCTCTCTCTCTAACTCCTAACACACCCTCAAAGAAGCAGCTGCAGGAAGTCAGTTCATCTAAATAAAAAAAATAATGCACGCCACGCTTAAGCAACGCATGATGCAATAATTTCCTCTGCCATGTGATATCCAGGAAATAAGCTTAACCATGCCCATTGTTTTTAATCGGGGTGCTATTTCTGATATATTTATAACATTTTGATGAGTCTAGGTGCAGTTCCTTTCATGATTTTATAGACCTCTCTCATTTCCCTTCTCAGCTATCTCTTCAAGTTGAACAGCCCTAACTTCTTTAGCTTTTCTTCATAGGAGAACCATTCAATGCCTTTATCACTTTGGTTTCCCTTCTATGTACCTTCTCCAGTGCAAATACATCTTTTTTTGAGATGCGGCAAACAGAATTGTAAAGGTGTGGTTTCACCATGGAGCAATACAGAGACATTATAACATCCTTCATTTTATTCGCCATTCTCTTCCTAATAATTCCTAACATTCTTTTATCTTTTTGCTTTTTTGACCCCTGTGCTACATTGAGCCAACAATTTCAATATAATCTCCAGTATGACACCTAGATCTTTTTCCTGGGTGGTACCTCCTAATATGGAACCTAACATTGGGGTACATTTTATAAAAAAGCGCGAGTGCGTACTTTTGTTCATGCACCAGGCGCAAACAAAAGTACGCCTACCCCTACCCCTACTCCTTCTCCTAACACTCCTGACCTTGTACTCCCTCCTCCGCTGCGCGTATCTTATAAAATCCGAGGTCGGCGCGCGCAAGGGGGTGCACATTTGTGCATCTTGCGCACACCGAGCCCTGCGTGCGCTGCCCGTTCCCTCTGAGGCCGCTCCGAAATCGGAGCGGCCTCGGAGGGAACTTTCCTTCCACCTCCCCCCACCTTCCCCTACCTAACCCACCCCCCCCCCCCAGCCCTATCTACACCCCCCCTACCTTTATTCTCAAAGTTACGCCTGCTCGGGTCGGCTGCCGGCGTGCCAGGTTCCGGTCCGGGGCCTGGTGCCGAGGCTGTGGCCACGCCCCCGGAATGCCCCCAGACCGGAACCACGCCCGCGGCCATGCCCTGGAACGCCCCCGGATGACACGCCACCATGACATGCCCCCGGCACGCCCCCGACATGCCCCCCAGGAAAGCCCCGGGACTTATGCGTGTCCTGAGGGTTGCTCGCACCACCGAGCCTATGCAAACTAGGCTCGGTGCGTGCAGGGGGGGTTTGGGGTAGGTTTTCGGGGGTTACGCACGTACGTTATGCACGTAACCCTTTGAAAATCTACCCCATTGTGTAACTATAGCATGGTTATTTTTCCCTATGTGCAACACCTTGCACTTGTGCACAATAAATTTCAACTGCCATTTGGATGCTCAATCTTCCAGTCTCACAACGTCCTCCTGCAATTTATCACAATCCACTTGTGATTTAACTACTCTGAATAATTTGTATCATCTGCAAATTTAATCACCTCACTCATCATATCCCTTTCCATATCATTTATAAATATATTTAATTCACACCTTATTACCTCACCCCTCTGTGCCTTACCTGCTGTACTTTAACCTGACTGTAACTGTACCCACACCTCCCTGTACATTCACCTTACCTTTACCTTGACAATGATCTTTACCTTTACCTTGACGATGATTTACAATTCTCCCTCCACTTGGCTATGCACTTTACTCCGTATTTACAAACCTACTCGACATTTAAGATCACTCACTCAAAATCTCTTAGACATTCCATCACCACAACAGGCCAGATTAGATATTACCAGAAAGAGAGCATTCTCGGTAGCAGGACCATCTCTTTGGAATTCATTACCTAATCCTCTCCGTTTGATATCAAATCCTTACCACTTTAAAAAAGCTTTAAAAACATACCTTTTTCAATCTGCATTTAATATTCCATTTAAGCATTCCTCTTCCAAAACTGAAACTCTCATTATCTCAACTCCGCCCATTTGATACACATTCTTTAGACTCTTCACCTTAACTGCCATTTTTACTTTCATCTTCACGATATATGCATTTGACGATTCATCCCATTCGCCACATTCATTCATTCTTCTACTCTTCTCCTGTTTTCCCACTCCTTCATTTGGTCAATCTATTCCACATTCTCTTTTCCCTTCCCCTCCCCCACTCCCTTATTTCTTCTCTTAATTTTCTAAAGTACCCACGGCATATTACCTTTATTTAAATAAAACTTTTTGTTTAAGCTAGTATTTATCTAGCTATTTTAGTTACATTTATGTACATTTTATCCTCAACTTTAATTTTATTCATGCCCTACTTTTATTTTAATTTTCTGTAAACCGTTTTGACAAAATTTTATTTAAAAAAATGGTATATAAATACTGATAAATAAATAAATAAATAAATTTCTGTACTACCTATCTTTATATCCCCCTTTTTTAAATATGTAAACCTTTATATCCCTTTATTGAAATATGTAAACTGTTGTGATGGCATTACCGAATGACGGTATATAAAACTTGATAAATAAATAAAATAAATAAATATTAAAAAGCATGGGTCCCAGTACAAATCCCGAGGCACTCCATTGCCCACCCCCAGTACGCCCCACATTTTACCCTCATCTCTTAAAAGAGCCCCTTTCTCCCCCCTCCATCTATTTAGTTATTTATTATTTATTAGGATCTTGTGAGTCTGGAAGATTGGGCATCCATGGGCAGTAATGAGCAGTTTACAACAATACATACAAGTATGAACAAAATAACAACACAGCAGGAAACTACGGGGGTGGGGGGACGGGACAAGATGGCTGCATGAGTACTCCATGCTTCAGACTCTCTCTGGAGTTTTCTTCTGTCTTGTTACTTTTTCTACTTGTTTTGCCATGCCATGCCCCCAAAGAGGAAGGGGAAGGTTAGGTCTTACCCTGCTGAGTCTTCTCCTTTGCCAGGGTAGTACCTGATTGAAAGTTTTGTGGCTCTTGTTACCAAGGTGGATTCCCACATTGTTGTCTCCGATGAAGGAGCACCAGATTCAACTGTGGAGGAGTCGTCCCTCAGTCTCCTCAATAATCATCTTCCTTTGGTGCCACTGAGCCATGCCTTGGAAGTGCTGGTGTCCTCTGCTAATGACATCTTGATTTTTTCCAGCAGTGGGGGATCTTCAGAGGTGAGGGAGCTTGGCGTCGTCTCTCTGAATTCAGCAGGAGAGATGGCTGTGTTGGCATCCGCTGAAATTTCTACATCTCTGAGCAGTTCTGGCTCCCTTCAGCATCTGTTGTTAGTGGCACTTCCATTATGCTTATAAAGCCGGAGATAATGACTTTAGAGGCTCTTTGGTATCTTATGGCCCAATTTGGAGCTGCTTTTTCTCAATGTTCCTTAAAGGATGACTCTATTGCTAGCAAGCTGGAAGTTTTGTCTGTTGACCATGATGTTAATCGTCAGGATATTGTTGGGAAGATTACCGCACTTCAGGAAGAAGTTAAGATGATCCAAGCTTTCCTTATCCAGGAACACGGCAGTATTTCCAGGAGAGTCAAACTGAAAATAAACAGGTTTAAATGTCTAAGTCTATTTAATTTTCCTCATATTAAAGGGTGAATTGCATGCCTTACTCTTCGTAGATATTTTCAGGAGGTCTTAAATATTTCCTCATATTTGGTTTCTTCTATTATAAAGTCTATTTTCTGTCTGAAAAAGTTAAACCTCAGATTTCCAATCATCTTGAGTTAACTGATTTTTTTGAATTCTCTCAATCGGGCCGATACAGTAAAAACTGCAGGAGAGCTGGCTCTCCGAGGCGAGCGCCCGCTCTCCCGACATGCGCCCAAACCACTCTCCTGGGTGCGAGATCAAGTATTTAAATGAGGGCCTGCGGTAAAAGGAGGCACTAGGGACAATAACGCGTCTCTAACGCCTCCTTTTTGACAGAAGGGGCGGCTGTCAGTGGGTTTGACAGCCAACGCTCAACTTTACCGGCATCGGTTCTCAAACCCGCTGACAGCCACGGGTTCAGAAAACAGACGCAGGCATAATTGAGCGTTCATCTTCCAACCCGCAGGCAGATTAAAATTTTTTTTTGGGGGGCCTCTGACTTAATATCGCTATGATATTAAGTTGGAGAGTGTACAGAAAAGCAGTTTTTTCTGCTTTTCTGTACACTTCCCTGGTGCCGGCTGAAATTAATGCCTGCCTTTGGGCAGGAGTTAATTTCTGAAAGTAAAATGTGTGGCTTGGCTGCACATTTTACTTTCTGAATCACGCAGGAATAACTAATAGGCCCATTAACATGCAGTTGCATGTTGTGGGTGCTATTAGTTTCTGGGGGGTTGGCCGCACGTTTTCGACGCTCTATTACCTCTTACTGTGTAAGGGGTAAAAATAGCATGTTGAAAACGTGCGGCCAACCCCCCAGAAACTATTGGAGCACACTTTACTGTATCGGCCTGAATATGAGGTAGTAGAAATATCTACACTGCTAGTCTCCTTTTTTGCACAAAGTAATCTGAGCAATGTGATAAAGGCCTACTTTCAATATATGAATACACCTTTTATGGGGCAAAATGTCAAACTTTTTCCAGATCTGGCTCATAGTACTCAAGAAAGGAAGAAGGGCTTCCTGACCTTGTGTTAGGAGACCCTTGCCTTTGGTGCTACCTTTTTAGTATGGTACCCTTGTAAATATGTGGTTAAGTGCATCAAAATTTATGTTTTTGGCTCCTGAGCAGCTTAAGGCTTTTATTGATTCCAAAAAGCTGATTAGTAATCTTGATCCTCATTCCTAGAGTTGGTATATTTTGATTTAATTCTAGGATGTTATTATAAATCTCATGTAATGCAGTTTCTATTTTGTATATTTTCTTTTGTATCTCCTCCTTACTGCCCCTCCCCCCCAATCTACATCTTGTGGACTGTTTAGATTGTAATATTAATTTATTTTTAATGTATGTCCTGCTTATTTAGTTATCGATCATACTTCTTTATCAGTGTTTATGCTTTGTATATACTGAAACTTCATAAATATAAAGGGAAAAAATAATACAGCATCAATAAAAGCAAGAAAAACAATATAATAATAAAAATTTAAAAATTAAATAAAAATAAATACATTAAATACCCCCAACCACCTCTCTAGTTCCCACAATACATGTACTCCACTGTGGTAGAAAGCTTTGTGATTGAAAACTAACTGCAGACTCTACTAAGTCTGCCAAAATGTTTGATTGTTCCTCCTGACCCCATGGATGGGGAACAGGAGGCCTTTGTTTCTCACTACCAGGGATGCCAGTTTAGCCACATTCTTGGTAGTGAAATTTGGCTGTCTTGCCAGGGGCGGGGGGGGGGGGGGGGGGGGGGGATGGTATCTAAGAATGAACGCATCCTGACAAAACAGGAAGTATGAGTGTGTGTGCATAAATGTGCATACAAGTCTCAAAGTATATGAGTATTTGTTCATGAACAAAATAAATAAGTAAATAAGTACATGCATACTTTTGGGGGCATAGATAATGCTTATTTTAGAAGCTGCGTAGATGGATCTGCTTAGATACGAAAACACAATAATAAATCTGGATGGACCACAATACACATTTATATGGGGCTGCATGGAGTTGTTTGAAAATTATCCTCTTACCTTTCTAGAGGTGATACAAATGACTTCAGCTCAGCAATTAAAACCTCATGGAACAAGTACACTTTCATTTCTGTCTTGTTTGTAAGGCAATAATTTTGCTGTACAGTATTTCAGCACAAAGACAGTCCTACTGGCACCATTAAATTAAAGCTTCATGTAAATTACTGAGACAGATGGTAAATTTAATAGCTAGGCCATGACAAAACATTTTGGCAAACTACATGTTTTAAATATAGGCTCCTAATATATTAAATCTCACAAAGGATATAACAATGAATAAACTACTCTGTTTTTTTTTAAAATAAATAACTGATAGATATTAAAGTCATGTTTACAGCTATAACAAAAGAAAATGATTTTGATTTTCATAGTCTACCAAGCTATTTAAGACAAAATGGTTGACAGCAGATAAATAATACATAAAGAATAATTAAGTAAACAGAAACAATGAAGAAGAGCAAATTAATGAAATTCAGAGCATTAATAAAGCTGTATTTATCTATGCTTTTCTTCCCATTTCTCTGATCACCCTTTCATGAGCCACAGCATACTAATATATAAGCTATGGGTGCCAAAATATTTCTGATCAACAGGTGTAATGATATGGTTCAATTATTAATAGTAATGGAGAAGAACTGAAAGTAAATGATGTAATTGATGATCACTGTAGATTATTACCCTTGGTTGGAGTCCGCAGAGACTCATCTCTTACCCAATATTCAGCACACACACACACACACACACACACACACACACACACACACACACACACACACACACAGAAGAGACATAAGAGCAAAACAGTATGAATAACTGACATTTTTTTTCATAACTTCTTTTTCACAGTTTTCAATTTAACATTTCTATTTGAGGCTATTTTTTACTTAATAATCCATTGGCCTAATATGGATAAACCTCACAGCGCACCGCCAAAAAAAGTTAACTTGATTGTTGACTTGATTGTTGAACAGAAATGGTTTATTTTAAGAAAGAGAATCTCTCTTCCATCAAAAATCATAAAAAAACAACAGAATTGGAAATAGAAGGCAGATACATGAGAATTAAAAAGAAAATCTTAGTTATACTTATGCCTATGATAATATTTGAGCTAAGTCAGGGGTCCCCATATGGCCCTTGACTGAATTTTATTTGGCCCCCAGCACCAGTGGCAAAAGGAGCTTTTTTTGACCCACAGCAGTGTTGACAGAAGGAGATTTATCTGGCTTGCAATGGTGGCAGTGGGAGTACATTCCACTGCTACCACTTGCTCATAGTTGAAGTAAAAAATGCAAGTGGCAGCACGTCAGAGAAGCATGGGTAGAGCAAGCCAGTAGAAGGAAACCACTGATTAAATGCATTATTTATAGCTTACATTAGTGTTGCTAGTGCAGGTGGAGCCATTTGGGCCAAAGACAAAGAGAGAGAGACTGCAACACAGCAGCAACACAGCAATAAAGAAGATTTCAACTGTGTGGAGGGCAGTACAGGCCATGGGATAAAGGCATTGGTGGAACTGAAGCATGGGTTCTGCAGGATTGCTGGGCAAAGCCAGATAAGGACGGTACTTCCTGGAGCTCCCAACCACATCGTCATCTCTTCAGAGTTGTGGGGGAGGCACAAAATCCTCCTTATTATAACCCAGGTACGAAATCCGAGTGTCTTTCCTGGAATAGAATCTCCAGAGAGGATTGTTTTGCTCATATCACAAATCCGGTATGTGGTAAGCGAGGGGAGTGAGAGGAGGAAGGAAAAAGAAAAAAGGGATGAGAAAAGGGGAAGTATGTAGAGAGGGAGGTGTGAGTCAGAGTGTACCACATGCACACACACACTCCATCTTGCCATCCATCCTCTACTTCCCTAGTTGAACAGATGGTGGGGAAAGGGATGGGGGTCAGGTTGCTGAGGGTGTGGCAAGGTTGCCAGCTTTGAAGAAATCTATAAATATTACTAACATTCTATCTGTCACACCCCGACATCCCTGGGAACCTTGCCCCCGCCTCCCCCTTTCCCCAGTGTGCCAAATAATCTAAAAGGGACATACATGCTCATATCCCAAACACTTCTCACAAACAACTCAGAGGGACTGTCTGTCTTACCCAACCCCCATCCAGAACTAATTCTGAGGAGGACCTCCCCTCTCCCTGGCCCTCTCGGTAATTTCAAATGTCTTATGTGGTTCTTCTCTTGAAATGTTTAGCTAATTATCTGCCTGCAATAACATACAACAGTGAATAAAAACTATGCTGGAAGATAATAATAATAATAGAAATTAGTGGCAGTATCTTTAATGGATTACTGCAGGTTTTCAAAGGTAAGGTGAATCACTGTCATGGATCATAAACTTTTTCAGCTTATTATACTTTTAAGCCCCTTATTGTACCTAAAACACAATGGACCATGTTATACACTTTTGTTATTTAAATCCTTCACATTTGCCAAATTGGGAACAAAAAACTGCAACAAATGTTTTGTGTGAGCGCTAACATCCTTGATAATCTGTTGTTCCTTTAGCATCATAGAGTGAGTCATTTTCCAAAATGTTGGCAAGTGTGTGCCTACTTGCAAAAGCTCCCATGACTATATTTATACCAGTAT
Source organism: Rhinatrema bivittatum (assembly GCF_901001135.1). Classification (NCBI taxonomy): domain Eukaryota; kingdom Metazoa; phylum Chordata; class Amphibia; order Gymnophiona; family Rhinatrematidae; genus Rhinatrema; species Rhinatrema bivittatum. Next base: position 385,959,438 of record NC_042616.1, read on the forward strand.
TTTATAAATCAGTGTATGCATGTAGCAGGAAAAGTACACATACAAAAGAACATGTTTATAGAGGAAAGTATGTGCACAAAGAGTAAGCACATAAATTGCGCTCTTATGACATCTGCTTTCAAGATTGTGTGGTGACATCGGCAAAATCATTCCGTGAGCACACAAACCAAACTTCTCCTATGGGGACCAGCACCTCCTCACCCAGCTGATTCTGAAGGAGGAAGGCTGCTTTTTCCCCAACCCAGAGCATCTACAGATGCCTAGGGCAAGGAAGTCTTAACCCAGCTTAAAAAGAGGTAGGGCAGGGGAATTCTGGGAGTGGGGCTTAAATTTACCTGGCTGGTGCTGATATTCAAAAGTAGCCCAGTAAACTCTGGTTGAAAAGTTTCCAGACCTATATGTAAGCCAGGCACCTTTCCGGGTTACCATTAAGCCTGTTAATGCAATTAGAGAAATATAATTAGGGGGAGGCTCCATTCAGTGGCAGCCCTCCCATGGCACGGCTGTAATGGATATCCCTGGCAGGAGGTTTTATAGCAGAGCTCCGCAAAGGGCTCTGGGGCAGTCTAAGTTGGAAGCTATAGAGGAAGGTCGGAGGTTTATCCTGAGTTACTTTTTGGCCTCCCTGGAGCCTTCGAAAGCATCTGAGACCCTTCCAGGGTAGGTCAGGGCTCCACTGCTGTTCTCTCCACATGAGTACAGAGCAGTTGCTTGGGGACTGATTTTGATTTTTGATTAAGAGGAGACCTGCTGAAGGCCTGGGCCTTTCCAAAACTCAGGGACTGGGGAATCCTGAGTTGAAGTCACCCAGGTTTAGGGAAGACCTGTCCCAGAAGTGGTGGTGACCCGTTACAGATGATATCCGGTGTTAACCTCTTTGCTCCCCTAAAATAGATATTTTTCAAGACCTGGGAGGAAGTGATTTTTCTGCCCCTCTTCCTACCCATCGGTGGACCTGCGGTTCCATCCAGGATCCCTCCCACCGAGATCCTCATCCAGAGAAAGGACAACTAACTGTGAGTAAATATTAGATTTAATGGGAGGCCACCCATCTGGAGTCTCCGAAACCCTGGGGAGATAGAGACAATAACTCTGTGCCAAGACAGATTTTTGTTGCCACCTGGGAGGGGTTTCTGCCCACTAAAGAGGACCTAACCTGAGGTGGGGTCTACTGCTCCCTCTAATCTAGGACAGCAGCTGGATTCCTGGCCCTGATGCAAAACTATTGCACAGAGAGAGGAAACAGGATTGTAAAAGAGAGAAAGAGAGCAAGAACTATGGAGCTGGGAAAAATCATATTTATTTTTGCCATTCAATAATAAGGTTTGCAGTAAAGTATTATTTTGGACCCTAAATCAGTTGTCCCTGTATCTCATCTGGCACCCAGCACACAGCCCTCAACACTCTGAGAAAAATAACCAAACACAGGGAATTCAGCGTAGGAGGTCAGCCACCCCGCACTGGGACATGAGAGGACTCCTTTCTACTCCTAGTCAAAAAGACCTGCACTTTGGAAGGGAAGAGTCAGACAATCTAGTCAGGGCCCCTGCCCCATAGAACAGACAAATAACTTTATGTCCCCGCCCATGCTGGATCTGCACACTGAGGTGAAATTACATATATATAATTAGCTGGATAACAAAATATAAAAAGAAGCACTTATCAGGGCCCCAGCATCAGGCCTGGACCTAGGCCCAGGGAAAGGCTTCCATGATCAGTTCCTTGCCTCGGCCGGGCCAAGGCATTGGACCTAGGCCTAGGTCTGGGCCTCAGTGACTTGGACTCGGCCTTGGGCTTTTGCCTTGGCTGCAGCCTGGGCCTGGGCTGGACGCCAGCTTCAGGTCTGGGCCTTGGTGAGAGGACCTGCTGAAACAAATTTTCGAGACTGCACATCCCTACTGTCTAGCCACCATTGCAAAACTCTGGGGCTGCTTCCCTTGTCTCACAAGAGAGCATGTACCCTGGAACCTCAGTTTTGCCAGTACTCACTCAGATGCCTCCTACTAAGTTTCCATTTGCGGGTCCTGCTGGAAAGATGAGATAGAAGGGGTATCAGACTCTCTGAACACCCTGTTGATTGCGGGCCGATTCAGTAAAGTCCACGGGAGAGCGGACGAACGCCTGCTCTCCCGGCGCGCGCACAGGCGAGTGGCCTGTGCGCGTGATTCTGTATTTAAATTAGGTGGTGTGGTAGAAATGGGCAAAAGGAGGCGATAGGGACACTAGCATGTCCCTAGCCCCTCCTTTTGACCCGGAGTGGCGGCTGTCAGTGGGTTTGACAGCTGATGCTCAATTTTCCCAGCATCTGTTCTCGAGCCCGCTGACAGCCACAGGCTCGGAAACTGGATGCCGACAAAATTGAGCGTCCGGTTTTCGGCCCAACAGCCGCCGGCCCATTTTAAATTTTTTTTTCTTTTTTTTTTTACTCTTCAGGACCTCCGACTTAATATCGCCATGATATTAAGTCGGAGGGTGCACAGAAAAGCAGTTTTTACTGCTTTTCTCTGCACTTTCCCGGTGCCGGCAGAAACTAGTGCCTACCTTTGGGTAGGCACTAATTTTTTAAAGTAAAATGTGCGGCTTGGCTGCACATTTTACTTTCTATATCCCGCGCGCATACCTAATAGGGCCATCAACATGCATTTGCATGTTGAGGGCGCTATTAGGTGCCGCGGGTTGGACGTGCGTTTTCCGCCCCTTACTGAATAAGGGGTAAGGGAAGACGCGCGTCCAAGGGCAGGTTAACAGTGCACTCCATCGGAGCACACCGTACTGTATCGGCCTGTTGGTTAGCCTGTTTTATTTACGGCCTTTCTTATCACGGGACTTTTTGTGTTTTTTTAAGAAGGGTCCTTTCAGACAGTGTCTGAAGATTCGCTGTCTTTACATTGCCCTCCGGTTGGCTAGCTTCCTGTAGTTTTCATGCTCTGCCTGGCAAGTTCCTCATTTCTGCAGAGATTGAGACAAACACTCTTAAATGAATTCTAATAATTCAGGTTACAATTTTAACAGTTTCTATATTCAACTTATATTCCTTAACATTTATTTCTACTTCTTTAGCAATTTTCAGGCTCCCCCTAGAGCCTCCTGCCCTCGAGTTTCTACTGTTGTCCCTCTCCCACCCCTGTTCATTGTATTTTCCACCTACTGTTGAGATGTAAACCGATATGATGTGCATTCTAATGTCGGTATAGAAAAGCTGTTAAATAAAATAAATAAATATTTTAGCCAAGCTTGAAGTGCAATGAAAGCAGCTCTTCCTGCCCTATTTGTAATGTTGCAGCCTGACTATGAGCTTTTTAGCAGCATGGGCCAGGCCTCTTCTAATGGCAAGTTTCTTAATCATTTTACTTTTATTCTAATAATGATAATGTGATAGCAACATTAATTTTACTGATCACAAAACTTTAAACTATTGTGAATGTTTTCGAATAGAGTTACAGAAGTGGGTTTGTTCCAGCCAGATTTCCTAGGTTTCTGAAAATATTGAGGTCAATATTCAAAAGCCATTTAGATGGATAACTCACAAGTTATCTGTCTAAATGGCAAATGTAGCATATCCAGCCAGAGGCGTACTAAGGTGGGGGCAAGGGGGGTGGTGCGCCCCGGGTGATAACAGGGGGAGGGGTGCCATTACTGTGGTCCTGCAGTGGCATGGAGAAGTAACGTGCTGGCGGGGTTTCTACTCCCTGCCAGCAAAAGTGAGGACCTGTGGTGCCGCCGGCCTTTCCCCGGAGCTGGCAGCAGATGAAGAGATCCTGCTCAGTAGCCAGAGGCTGAAGAAGAGGTCCAAAATGTGTGTGAGAGACCAAGAGATTGGCCCTGTGAGAGCAACTGCCTGTGTATGAGAGGGTGTGTGTGTATATATGAGAGGGTGGGTATGTGTGTGTGTGTGTGTGTGTATGAGTGTATGAGAGGGTGCCAGTGTGTGCATGTGTGTGTGTGTGTGTGTGTGAGAGGATGCCTGTGTGTGTGTGTGTTTCTGTGAAAGACAATGCCTGTGCATATGTGCTTATATTTATGTTTATGTGTGTGAGAGGGGTTAAAGTTTGTGCTCTCTTCTCCAATCCACAACAATCTCAGGATGACTAGAAATCTAAAGTTCCCAGGTATGGAGAGCGAGAGATTCTTTTTTATCCTTATTAGTTTTAATTATTAGATGTGATGTGTCTGTTATTTTGAAATATTTTATTAGTGTTTGGTAATTCTATTCATCCTCTGTTTTGATATGTATAATTTTTTAGTATGGTTTTACTATTCTGATTGATTAATATTTCTTGATTGTATTGTTTTGAGGAATAGTGATGTTCTGCTTTTCCATTGTTGCACTGCATACAGAATTTGGCTTGTTATAGTTTCCAGTTCAGTTTTTGTCTGCATATGTGAGTGTGTAAGTGCGTGTGTGTTAATGTGTGAGAGAGAGAGGAAGCATGTGTGTGGAAGAGAGATAGAGGAAGCATGTTTGTGCTGTGAGAGAGACACAAAGTAAGTGTGTGTGTGTCTCTCACACAAACACGTGCTTCCTCTATCATTGTTTCTTACACACACACATGCTCCCTCCATCTCTCATTAAGCATGTATGTGAGTGTGTGTGTGTGTGTGTGTATGTGTGAGAGAGAGGGCACATATTGTGTGTGTGCATGCATGGCCCCAATCTACGACAATCTTAGGATGACAGATATAGGTGTTATTGGACGGCCGTTGCCATCTTTAAAAATGGTGCGGGCCATCCAGTGCTCCTACCATGTGACAGGGGCACGAATACCCTTCACATGGTAAGGGCAAAGGGCCATCAGCACCATTTTTATTAGTGGCAGCCGACGGCCTGAGAGCGGGAGATCGTTCCCGGGACCCCCCCTGGACCACCAGGTAATTTTAAAATGTTTTGGGGGGGGAGGGGGTCGGGAGGGTGGGGAAAGCTAAGGGAGCTGTTTTAAAGGATCGGGGTGGGTTTTTTGTTTATCGGCTTGGGCGCAGCCGATAAACAAAAAACCCGATCGGGCCGCACGAAAAAAAATTCACGATGTGAATCGGAACCGGAATCTGATTCACATCTCTAGTTTTTACTGCTTTTCTGTGCACTTTCCCGGTGCCAGCAGAAATTAACACCTACCTTTTGGTAGGCGCTAATTTCTGAAAGTAAAATGTGTGGCTTGGCTGCACATTTTACTTAGTGAATCACGTGGGAATAACTATTAGTTTCAGGGGGGGGGGGGGGGGGTTGGACGCGCGTTTTGGATGCGTTATTACCCCTTACTGAATAAGGGGTAAAGCTAGCGCGTCCAAAACGCGCGTCCAAACGCGGGTTAACAGTGCGCTGTACTGTATTGGCCTGTAGGTTAGCTGGAGAACTTCAGACCTGCTTCTGAGCAGATCTAAAGTTTTCTGGCCTTCTTTGGCCAGATAACTTTAAAGATATCCAACTAAGTACATTGTCATTAAAAAAAAAAAAAACAGTGCCAGTGGGCCATCCTCTCCCTCCCCCCTAAATATCTGATAAAGGCCCTATCGGGCCGTGCTTACTTCACCCCCCAATACCTTAAAATGTCCCCAAGACCATTCCATCCCTGTGTTTTCTGCTTGCCTCCCACCTACCCACCCCCTACAATGATTTCAAAGATCATGGTACCCCCTTCCCCCGACCTGCCCGATCTCCCCCCAGATACCTTATAGATTTGTTTTCCGGGAGCAAGGAGCACTCCACCCTGCTCCCGGCGTCTCACTGGGAGCGGGATGGAGGATGGGGGCACGTGGATCACTTTAGCCAGATACCTTGTCCACTAAATGGACTATTGAATAATGGCCTCTTAGAGACCAATTTTTAGTCTTCCTGCAGAGTCTCCAGGCCCATGATTACTTTGTACCAGCAGGCCTGCAAGCCAATTTTTTTTTTATTTATATTTATTCAATTTTAACAAATAACAAAGTATTATTTGTACAGAAATTAGGTTACAGAGATAATAAGTAAAAAGTTCCCAAATAGCAAAAATATATTTAAAAATAATCAAATCTCATATAATCCTCTATGTAGCCCAGAATAAATGAGGGGAATCATATGAAAAACAGGAAGCTGTATAGAACAACAAAAATAATAAGAATTTTACCAACAGAAATGGAGAATCTATAGGTAAATATCAAAATTAAAGTGGGACTAATGAATCCTAATTGGTAGCATTAGTAGTAGATACAGCAATTTTTGCATCAAGAAAAGATTTCAGTTGTGTAGGGTCAAAAAATATGTAACGGGCATTTTCAAGTTTTACTAAACATTTACAAGGGAAACGAGGAAAACACTCTCCATCTAAATTAAGCACATCCTGCCTCATCTGCAAGTACTGCTTACGTCTGGTGTGCGTTTCATACTATACATCAGGAAAAATACATGTTTTTTGTGCAAGCCGATTTGAAAAGTAAAACTCCCCATGGAGTTTCTCTTTGAAAATTGGTAGCTGGGTGGGGGCCATGGGAGCATATGTACTTGTAGAGTTTGTAGATGCAATCTCCCTGCCAGCAAGTACATGCAAGGAATTCAAAATAAACTTCCCATGCATACCTTGCCACGTTGATCCCAGTTCCACCTCGGCCTTGCCCCATTGCTACCCCTTTTCCCACAAAGGGGGGGGAACGATTTTCAAAAGGTACCTTCTCCGCAGATAAACACCCTTTTACCCACGGAGAATCCCTGTAAAATTGCTCCTCCCATCCCCAAATTTAAAAAGGTAGATTTAGAAAAAAAAATCTCTTTCATAGCAACTAATGGGCACTTCGTGACTGTGGCAGCATTGGGGTGTTACTTGCTCAAGTTTCAAGCAGGCGTAAATATTCTTACGTCTGCAAGCTCTGAAAGATAAATAAAAGCAAATATATATCAGGGTGAATAGGTTCTTGTGAAGAACCTCATGAATTTCTGATGTTATTGTAGTTACTATTTGGGTTTTTAGCCCTGTTTTTCAGATGCCAAAAAAAAAAAAAAATAGGATGAATGTAACCCATAGTGACCAATACTATGCATAGGCACAGAGGAAGACAGCCTTAATGTTTATTATGCAGCATGCATTTAATTCTTTTATTTATTTTAACAGTTTTATATACCGCAGTTCAGGTAACAAATGTTACTAATCACTTCGGTTCACATTTCAACAATTACAATGACAATATAAAGAACAATTTATAATGTCTTACATAGAACAGGGAGAGTGAAACTTGGATAACTTACAATGAACAGGGAGAATACAATGTATATACAAATAGCTTAGCTTTTCTTGAGTTATTATGTCCTTTTATATCTTCTGATGCCATTAGAGTATCAAGACTGCTGGGAATTATTACATGACTTAATCCATGATCCTTGCAGGTAACATTGCTCAGAGAAGAAAGCATAGTAAAGGATCCAGAGTCTTAAAGAGCTAGAACAGTACAAGTTATCCCAACAGTGCCTCTTGGGGAGCCGAAAACCCCCGGGGACTTTTAGTATATGATGGGCATGATAGCATACTATTACTGAAGTTGTGTGGAGAGCAGACTTAAATCCAGTCCATAAACAGATTTCAGATTCCTCATCATTTAAAGGAAGAAAATTGTTCTTGATAACCATTCAGGGAACAGCATAAACAAGCCTGATTTTATCTTTCTAAAAATGTTATTCCATTAACTAGTTTGGACAACAGCTATAAAAGCTTCTGTTTCCCAGTTCTTATCATGTGCTACTGAAGTGGAAAACCTTATCTTATATTAATCTCCAGCACAGGAAGAGGAGGAAGCTGTTTTGTTTTAGAGGATGTGCTGCAAGAATTGTATTTACATTGCTTAAACTGATACTCTTTCTCCAAGCAACCTTATCTTTTCCTCAACTAATTTATCTTTTTACAACCATCACCCTGTGTTGGCAAAGTGAAATGCTACATTTTAGTGACTCTGAGACTGTTTGGAACACATAGCAGCTTGTCCCTGAATGGTCTGTCTAGAGATGCCGCAACCGGATGGATTGTGTTACTTCATTCAGAGAACAAATAGTGTGATGATTTGAGGCAAGATCCATCGCATTAACACTTCAGGTAGTAAAGCATCATTTCCCAGACACATTTCTCATCTTCAGAGACACTTACAGGTGTTGGTATGTATACAAACAGTTGTGAGTATATGTGTTTGTAGTTTGTGTATAAATGTTCTGTATACTAGCTGACACCTTGTGGCACAGGCAGGGTCTCAGAGCACATGCTAGAGTACTAGGTGGCTTAAGCTGCTGACTAATTCTTGAGTGAAGCACTCTTAGAGCCCCCAATCCTCATGGGGTAGGACACCTCTTCAGCCAGGTCCTCTTGAATATCTGCAGCCCCACCTGCTGGACTGGGCACTTGGACACAAGTGCACATATACAGGGAAATATCTTCCTGGTCAGGCATTCCTAGAACCCTCAATGTTCATGGGGGCAGACCCCTCTCCTCTTGTGTTGCCTATAATGCCTGTAACCTTTTCCCATTACTTCAATTCCCTGACTTCTATCATGGTCTTAAAGATATTTAATCAAGTTTCCAATTCCATATGGTCACATCCATGGACCAACTGTGCTCAAGATTGGGCTTGGAGCTACTTCTGAATCTGGATGGAATAATTCTGAGAGCAGATCATTCTGCTTGTTCTGTCCTCCTCCTTTCTCTAATATTAAACAACAGATTTCACTCTTAGTCTGGAATTAATTTGGTCCAATCTAGAAAACAAACATTTCCATATCTAGTTCCATCCTATCTGTCGATTATAGGAATAGCAAGCTTTCTGTTATGGCCGCGGGTGGCCGCAACGGACCCAACTCACGTCATGTCATGTCCTGCTCTCCACTCCAGGTGAACTCGCAGCCTGGCTCCCAAGACTCCACGTGGTGGCTGGGACGCCGCCGACCTACACGCTGACTCCGGGCCTTCCTAGGCACGGGTGTGCGCCACCGGGCCTCCCTTTAAAGGCCCACTGGTGGGAACTTCAGGGGCATCCCCTGCTGATGACATATTTAACCTGAGATATTTAAGCACCTCCTTTGGCCTATGCTAACCAACTTGACAACGAGTTCCCTGAGCTCCGTTGGTGCTTGTTCCTGTTTTCCAGACATGCCATTCCTGCCTTGGATCCCTGCGCTGCAACTGGACTCTGGCTTGGGTACCCGCTCCTCGGGGCCTGCTCTGTGCTTCCTTTTCGGGAATTTGTCTTGCACTGCCCCGCTCCTCGGGGTAGCCTCAGCGCTACTCTGCCAGAGATCCTGTCTCTACAATTCCTCGCTCCTCGGGGTAGCCTCGGCGTTGCCACACCGGAGTTCCTGTCTCCAAGCTTCCTCGCCCCTCGGCGTAGCTTCAACTTTACTACACCGGACATTCAGTCTCTACGCTTCCCCACTCCTCAGGGTACGCTCAGCGTTACTACACCAGAGATCCAGTCTCCACGCTTCCCCGTTCCTCGGGCCTGCTCAGTCCATCTCTGTCTTGGAGATTCTTTCTCTGGTATGTGCTATCTCCTGACCTACCCTGCACTGCAATACCTTGGTACTGTCTCTCTCAAACCTGCTGCTCAGGGCACCCCGCAGTATTGCCACAGTGCAGGTGTCTGCTATCACTTGGCTGTGATGCAGAAGGCTCGGCATTGCCTCCTTTCTCCTGGGTCACAGGTGTGGTCCAGTTTCCTGTGTTTCCATTCCACCTCACCTCCCAACGGTGGGGCCCTGTGGGTTCAAACCCTCAGGGAGAGTCAACGCCCACCTCGGGCCAAGGGTCCACGAAACCTACAAAACCTAACACTTTCTACTAGCAACTTTAACTTAGGTACAGAATGCTACTTTTAAAACCCTTGCTCTGGTTTAATTCCCCAGAACAGCTGAGATTTCATGAGCAATAACTTTAATCCCCTTGTGGTAACTCGAGTGGCAGCAGCTTGGAAATAGCCAGAGGAAAAAAGAGGCAGACTCTGGCTGTTCCTTATGTGCAGTTTATTTACAGTGAAAACAAAGGGCATGCAAAGCAAAACAAACAAATTAGGAAGCTCACCTTGAAGTTCAGGTATCTCACAAATGATCTTGCCTGCTTCCCTGGGGCCTCTCTAATCTTTCCAGGTCCTAAATTCTTAAACTCTGGAGTGGGGCTCCTCCACCCAGGATTCCCTGTGTGTCTGAATTTTAAAGAGGACCGAGCGAGACAGCTGTGCCTAGTCCTTTAAGTCAGGCTGAGGAAGTTTTCTATAGACTCCCTCACACCCTTCATATTTCAAATCCAAGTTTTAATTGGTCTCTGCCAGCTTCTCTTTTTACATAGGAAAAAAAATATAGCTTTTAATAAATCTTCTAAACACACTCACTCCTTCAGTATTGGGGAGCAAGCAAAGACGATATTCTAATATTATTATTATTATTAGCTTTTATTCTTGAGAGTTGCATATGGGTAAGTTTCCATTGAAAGCACATTAATTTCTTAGACAGGCAGGCATACAGTTCTTAAACCAATTATGATCCATTTTGTTGTGCTCAAAACAAAATATCCCAATAACTATGATACTGCAGTTCTTCAGGATCAAAACAAGACAACTGATATTCAATTAGTGTGAAGTCTAACTCCTTTGGTACTCCCTGTAACAGACAGTTTATCACCTCCAAAACAGCTATAGTGAGTTATTTTCCAGCCCAGATGTTCTTCACTTAATATGAGCTTTACGTCTGTGGAATTCAAGTACTTGGCTTTAAAATTAGTTTATGTTTTCCACTTGTATTAGCTCCTGACTTCTTGTAAAACAAGAATACAGCCTCTGCACTAGCTTATAGTAAGATAGTTTCCAAACCATCCAATTTTCACTTAACATGAGCTTTACTTCTGGAGGATTCAAATATTTAGCTTACCACTTCACTTATATCAGCTTCTATCTTTTTGTGAGACAGCCTTTACATCAGCTAAAACTGACTGTTCCAAATGTGGGGAAAAACCCCCCGAATCCAAGGAAGTGCTCAGCATTGGTCTGCTAGATCTGTCTGGCTTCTCACAGGACCTCTATAATCTTGTATTTATTTCTCAAAAGAAAAGTTTCTCAAAAGAAAAGTTTCCCAAAGACTAGTCATAGAATCTCTCTCTTTAGAGCTGAAACAGGTTTACTTGGCTGTTGATAATCCTATTTCTAGGTCTTTCTTCATTTTAGTAAATTTCTGGACTGGGCTTTACTCTGGTCCTGGGCTCCTGATCCCTTCCAATTTGCCTCCCTCTAGATCTTTGTTCCCCTACTGCTGCCAGGGTTCTGCATTTATACAGCTGCTAGTTTATAGGTGATGTCATACTGATTATACCCTATCTTAGTTCCTTATGCTCAGATTCAATCAGGACTAAAGGGGTCATTTTCGTAGCGTATCGCACGTGAAAAGGGACTTTTCGCATGCGAAAAGTCCCTTGTCATGTGCGATAGCTAGATTGGGACAGAGTCGACCCCAGAAGAGGAGGAGAACCCTTTTCACTGCCAGTAGCGTGCCCAATAGCACCACCTTTTACGATGGCGCTATTGGGTGTGAAAGCCGGCAGTGATAGCACCGCGGTGGTGCGATCGCTGCCGGCTTTCACAGGCCCGCCCCCCACTATGCCCCTATGGTCCAGCATTGTATACAACAGGCACATAACTTTAAAGATATAAAGTGGTGGGTCATTGAAAAGGTTTGGTTGAACCCATGGGGGGTAACCCCAAAGTTTTATTAAATTACAGAGAACAATAGACTTTCTACCTTGATTCTGTTAGTCCTAAAGGACTTAACATTGAAATTGATTGGTATTCATTACTGTAAATGTATTTAAAAATAGAATGGGTTGACATCATTGGGGTGGGTAAGCAGATGTGATGAAAGATGATTGACAGTTAAATCAATTTATTATGAGTGATCTTGGGATACTCTTGTAAATGTGACATCACTTCCAGTTGAACACCAGTATTTTTCAAAAAACATTGACCAAGTGTGTAAGACATACGATTATAATATAACATGTATCTGTGGATAGATTGTATCTCTCTCTATATTTCTTTCATAGACACATACAGTATGGTTGTCCCTTGAAGAAGAACTATGGTAGTTCAATACGTGGACCCCCATTGGTCTTAAACTAATAGCAGTTTTTCCATATGGCATCTTGGTAGATTCCACGGCATCTTTGGAAGTTTTGAAAAACTTCAAAAACTTAAAATAAATCTCATTTTTTGTGGCTTTATCGTGTAATAAGAGATGTGATAATTGTGAAGAATGATATGGGTTTATGAATTTTAGGTGCAAAAAAAATGTAAAAAAAGAAGATATTTGAATAAAGAAATATGAATTATGCTTACTGTATGACCTATGATTATAAATAAGGCTGAGTACTAAATGCGATTGCATAAATTGATGATGCCTATTATGATGGTCATTAATTTAGCGTCTATTTAAAACACGAGCATTTCTAAATGTGAGGATAGGAGAACCACATTTTGTTTCATTGTTAACAAATACCATCTTAGAAGTACAGTCCAGATATATTCCATGCATTAAGAAGTCAGGAAGGAAGGTCAAAGGTTTGCCAGCATGGCTAAAAAGTGAGGTGAAGGAGGCTATTTTAGCCAAAAGATCTTCACTCAAAAATTGGAAGAAGGATCCATCTGAAAAAAATAGGATAAAGCATAAGCATTGACAAGTTAAATGTAAAACATTGATAAGCAGACTGAGAGAGTGTTGCGACCGTCGGTCTTCGATGGCTTCACCCTGCTTGTTGCACCCCTATCTCGGCTCCTCCCACTTACCTGGACAAGATGGCTACCACAGCGTCGTCAAGCCGACTTCTCTGGCGTCCCCGGAATGGCTATGATGCAGCCGTACGCCATTGCTCCTCCCAGGTACCTGCTAGGGTGCGCGCGCGCAACCCATGTCTAAGTATGCCCAGTGGTGTGAACCTCAAGGGCGTTCCCTCATCTGACGTCATGCCAATCCGGATATATCTACTTCTCAAGATTGCTAGCTCATTGAGTTGGCAAAGGCTCGAATAGACTTGTACTGTTCCTGTCTGTGCTACTCTGCCGCTTCCCTGCTGCCTGCAGGAAGCTCTCCTGCCCTTCGGAGTTTGCTACTAACTTGGGTACCCGCTCCTCGAGGGCCTGCTCTTCCTGCTTCAGTGCCTGTACCTATGACAACTATCTGGTGGAATCGCATCCATAACAGCTAACACCGAGTGAGTACTCTAATATCTCATCTGTCTCATCCACAGTAACTCCTTGCTGCGGAACCTCCTGACGTCACCTAGGAGAGAAGGGCTCCCTCTGCCGAGGTCCCTGAGACTACAACTCACCACTGCCACCTGGTGGATATCTTCAAGCTGTATAATAAAAGAGTTCAATTCCAGTGTTTTGTGTATAGAGTCTAGCCCAGTGCTGTGGCTCCTCATGGAGATCCTCCACGTGGGCGTGGTAATCTCCACAACACCAAAGGATCCAGTAAAACACAAGTAATAACAACAGAGAGAATTTGAAAAGAAGTTGGCCATAGAAGCTGTTGCAACTGAAGATGGAAGGTGGCCAATGTAACCCCAATATTTAAAAAGGGCTCCAGGGGTGACCCTGGAAACTATGGACCAATGAACTTGACTTCAGTGTGTTGCGTCCATTGGTCTCAGATGGCTTCGACCCTTGTGCCTCACCTTTTTCTCAGCTCTCCCCACTAGCCTTGGGAAGATGGCTACCACTGCGTCTGCAAGCCACCCTTTCCGGCATCCCCGGAATGGATAGTCTAGCTATCCACAAAGCATTTAAGGCTCAAGCTACCTTTAGCTTGTTTTGCTCCATGCTTCGTTGGACCCTTTCCCATTCTCCAAAAATTAGACAATCTTACCTACAGTCTGAAGCTTCCACCAGCATTGAAGATTCATAATGTGTTCTATGTCTCACTATTGAAACTACTAGTTCTTAGTGAGTTCTCACCCAAGACACCTGAACCTACACCAGTTGATGCAGAAGAAGATATCGAATACAAGGTAGACACAATCCTTGATGTAATAAAGAGAGGCAGAATATGGGAATACCTCCTGTCCTGGGAGGGTTATGGACCTGAAGAAAACTCTTGGGAACCTTTAGCAAATATCATGGATAGAGAGATGCTTCAACAATTCCACAGAACGCATACTTAGAATCCAAGACCTCTAGATCATCTCACTACTGCCACCTCTGGTGGCATACATCAAGCTGTACAATAAAAGAGCTAATTCTGTGTTTGTGCATCCTGCGTCAAGCCCAGTACTGTGGCTCCCCATGGGGCTCCTCCCCGTGGGCGTCTTCATCTGTCACAGTACCCCCAAGAATCCACCCAAACACCGCTAAACCGTAACACAGTGCTGGAAAAAATCATGGAAACTGTTATAAAGAATAAAATTACAAAACATTTAGATAGACATGGTTTAATGGGACACAGTAGCATGGATTTACCCAAGGGAAGTCTTGCCTCACAAATGTCCTACATGTTTTTGAAGGGGTGAATAAATATGTGGACATAGGTGAACCGGCAGAAGTGGTGTATCTAGATTTCCAAAGGCATTCGACAAAGTTCCTCATGAGAGGTTTCTAATAAACCTAAAAAGTCATGTGATAGAAGGAGATGACTTTTTGTGGATTGCAAACTGGTTAAAAGACAGAAAACAGAAAATAGGATTAAATGATCTGTTTTCAAAGTGGAAAAGGTAAACAGTGGCGTGCCTCAAGGATCTGACTTGGACCGATGCTTATTAATATATTTATAAATGATCTGGAGTGAGTGAGGTGATCATATTTGAAGATGACACAAAATTATGCAGAGTAGTTAAATCTCAAGCTGACTGTGATAAATTGCAGGAGGATCTTGGGAAACTGGAAGATTGGGCTTCCAAATAGCAGATGAAATTTAATGTGGACAAGCGCAAGGTGATGCATATAGGGAAAACTACCCTTGCTGAAGTTACACAATGTTAGGTTCTATCTTAGGAGTTACCACCCAGGAAAGAGATCTAGGTGTCATAGTCGATAATACATTGAAATTGTCGGCTCAGTGTGCAGTGGCGGCCAAAAAAGCAAACAGAATGTTAGGAATTATTAGGAAGGGAATGGCAAATATAACCATGGTTGTCATAATGCCTCTGTATCATTCCATGGTGAGACTGCACCTTCAATACTGTGTGCAATTCTGTCACCACATCTCAAAAACGATATAGTTGCACTGGAGAATATGCAGAGAAGGGTGACCAAAATGATAAAGGGCATGGAATGGTTCCCCTATGAGGAAAGGCCAAAGAAGTTAGGGCTGTTCAGTTTGGAAAAGAGACGCTGAGGGGGGAATATGATAGTTTCTAGCTTATTGGGTTTTTATATACCGTCGCATCAGTAGGACCTTCACAACGGTTAACAAGACAATGAAAGTAAAAGAAAATACAGTAACTCATTAACAAAGTCAACATACTAGTAAATAAATAACTATTAAAATAATAATACATACTAAAGAACTAGTACAAAAATTAAAACCATAAAATCCTAAAATTAAGCAGCTACAATATAAATTACGACCATTAAAAGAAAAGTGAGCAATGAAGTTAAAAGTTTCCTAAAACAGTGAGTATAAAATAATTTCTTAATTTTGGTCTCCATATGCACAGACGAAAAGCCATGTCTTAAGCTCATTCTTAAATTTCTTGGTGTCTGCTTGTAGTCTTATCTGGGCTGGGAGTGTGTTCCAAAGTTTAGGGCCGGCTATTGATATTGCTCGCTCTCGTACCTGACTAAGGTGTGCTGACCTTAATGATGGAATTGTTAATAAGCCCTTATTTGCCGACCTACGGTTTCTTTGAGGAATATGTAAGCCATTCTGTTTTTTCACCATAAATAATGTTATGTAAAATGCAGGCAGTTTTATATTGTGTGTGGTATTTGATTGGTAACCAGTGAAGTGAAATTAAAACAGGTGTGATATGGTCACATTTTTTACTCCCAGTCAACACTCTAGTAACGGCATTCTGTAAAACCTCAAGGGGATGGGTTGTGGATAGTGGGAGTCCTAGAAACAATGAATTGCAGTAGTCGATATTAGAAAAAAATCAAAGATTGAAGTACTGTCCTAAAATCATCCTTTTCGAGTAATGGTTTTAACTTTCACAACATGAGGAGTTTATAATAGCCGTCTCTCAGTTTTGTGGATATATATTGTTTAAGATTAAGTTCTGAGTCTATGATTATTCCAAGATCTTTTACAAACGCAGTCGGTTTTATTTTAATGTTATTCTCAAATACTAATGAGGGAGTTTCTTCATTTCTACATTTCCTTTCTAACAGTAAAATTTCAGTTTTGTCCATGTTTAGAACTAGTTTCATATATAAAATAAGTTGTTTTATAATTGTTAAATATACAATAATAGTCTTAAATGTTTTTTCAACAGTGTCTTCAATGGGGACAAGAAACTGAATATCTACTTGAACAGGTTAATGTTAATCAGTTATTTCCTCTCTCAAATAACAGAAGGACTAGGGGACACTCCATGAAGTTTGCAATTAGCTCATTTAAAACAAATCAAAGAAAATTCTTTTTTACTCAGCAAAGAGTTAAGCTCTGGAATTCATTGCCAGAGGATGTGGTTACAGCAGTTAGTGTAACTGGGTTTAAAAAAGGTTTGAATAAGTTCCTAGAGGAAAAATCCATAAACTGCCATTAATTAATAAGCAATAGCTTGAGATCTATTTAATATTTTGGTACTTGCCAGGTACTTGTGACTTGGATTGGCCACTTGGATTAAAGATACTGGGCTTGATGGACCCTTGGTCTGACCCAGTGTGGCGTATTTTATGTTCTAATCTTATGTTCCCACACCAAATGGTAGACAATCATGCATATGGTATCAGTGCAAAAGATTGGATAGCAATCCTCTCACTGTTGGACTACTGTCTGAATCTTAATTTTGTTCAATTGTTTGCGATTTAAAATCTCTAAGGGAGTAGGGAAGTTCAAACTAATCTAAGGTATTTTAATCTATTGGTTTATTTTATATTCATTAATCACTGATCCTCCAGAGACTACAATCAATCTACTTATAACTACCCAGTTACACACCTTATTGACCCTTGCTTTGAACGAATTCCTTGGTATAGTATCAAATAAATAAATCTGTTGTTGAGAATTTATAGAAAGTTGTGTTTTTAGCTCATGCTTTCTAATCCTCTACTGCTGGAAACAAGGTGGGATATGGAAGCTGAAGCCTGGATGACCTATGCATAGAGTCCTCTGCTGAGGCTGCGGGGAGAAGTATGCAGATGACACTTCTCTTTTTCTGCAACTAGAAAGTGTGTAGGGGCTGTAAAAGTTGAAACCTAGATGGTTCAAAGTGTCATTTGATGGGGGCTCCTGGAAGAATTATGCAGATGAGCTTTCCAGTCCTCTGCTGTAGACAGCCACCATTTCCTCCTAAGTGCATTATATATAATTTTACTGAATATATACACTGTATGTATATATTTTTTCTATATATACTGCAAAATAAGGAACGAACACTAAATTATACTGTGCAAATATTTATATAAATTAGTCTAAATAAGTACATGAACTAATGGCATTAAAGATGGAAAAAGCCAGTTCATAACTCATTGCTTACACAAATAAGCAAATATCTTACTGAATAAATGCCACCAGGCCTTATAAACAAATTAATCACCACCAGGCTTAGCAGGTAAATTTAATCATGATTGGCATTAAAAACCAACCCCAAACAATACCAATACCGATAATCCCTTGTCCAATAATAATTATTTTTCAAAAGAAACAAGAGAACATTACTGTACTGCTCACCAGTTTATCAATCCATACACATTATCATATTGATTAAATAATTTTATGTCAGAAATTCTATATTCACAATATTTTCACTTATTTAAATAAAACATTCACACTACCAACATCCCACTCAAAATATACTAGTATTTTTTTTAAAAACCCACACTTATTTCATAACCACAAATGTGCAGAGATCCACCCCAACAATTCAAAGTCCCATACAGGTCCAACTTTCTTTTTGTAAATGAGTGCTGACTTCTTATCAACTTTTGAATCTTTTTTCTTTTTTTCTTTTTTTCAAAATGGATCCTCAATGGTTCAAAATTTAGTTCCCAATGATAGAAATATCAAAATATTGTTTCGAAAACCCAGCTCAATTTATGAAAACTGTTATTTCAACAGCCCTTATTTCAAAAAGTCAGCTCACTTCCCAATGGTGGAAGAAGTAAAAATGTTGTTTCAAAAGTCCAACGCCATGGCGTTTCAGCAGCGTCCCGCCTGCATCAGGAGCACTTCACAAAGGGCCGGATTTTAAATGCCCTGCATGAGTAAATCCGGCCGGGGGGTTTAGATAGGGCCGGGGGGTGGGTTAGGTAGGGGAAGGGAGGGGAAGGTGCGTGGGGGTGGAAAGAAAGTTCCCTCCGAGGCCGCTCCAATTTCGGAGCGGCCTCGGAGGGAACAGGCAGCGCACGCTGGGCTTGGCGCGCGCAGGTTGCACAAATGTGCACCCCATTGCACGCGCCGACCCCAGATTTTATAAGATACGTGTGGCTACATGTGTATCTTATAAAATCCAGCGTACTTTTGTTCGCGCTTGCGCAAAATTATAAAATCTACCCCAAAGATGTTAGTACGGCGACCGAGTTATGGACGCTGAGATATGAGCAGTAGAAAGGTGCGGTTGGATAAGAGCGTATGATCCAGATGTAACTTGGAGGGGCTTCAAATATTGAAAGAAAGTGAATAAGTTGTTAACCATTTTCAGTGGATGGGGTTTTGAAGGAGAGTCTTGAGTGCAGCTGTGATAAAAGCAGTGGATACAAAGTTGCACACACAGCGGTGCGGCAGTGGAAGTAGAATATTGAACAAACAGCTCGGAATGAGAAAGAAAATGGTGGCTGTTAAACATGGGATGTAATGTTCGGATCTTCAATATCTAATGGTAGCCCTGATAAAAGTGATTTTTAATAGAAAGAGCTCAATACAGAGGCTAAAAAATCATCGTGGTGGATTTGAATGTGCTAACATGTTTGTGAAGTGCTCCTGATGCAGGTGGGACGCCACCGAAACGCCATGGCGCCGGGCTTTTGAAACAACAGTTTTACATCTTCCACCATTGGGAAGTGAGCTGACCTTTTGAAATAAGGGCTGTTGAAATAACAGTTTTCATAAATTGAGCTTGGTTTTCGAAACAATATTTTGATATTTCTATCATTGGGAACTAAATTTTGAA
This sequence comes from Rhinatrema bivittatum, assembly GCF_901001135.1. Classification (NCBI taxonomy): domain Eukaryota; kingdom Metazoa; phylum Chordata; class Amphibia; order Gymnophiona; family Rhinatrematidae; genus Rhinatrema; species Rhinatrema bivittatum. The sequence continues at coordinate 385,978,691 of NC_042616.1, forward strand.
CCATTGAGGATCCATTTTGAAAAAAAGAAAAAAGATTCAAACGTTGATAAGAAGTCAGCACTCATTTACAAAAAGAAGGTTGGACCTGTATGGGACTTTGATATTTTGGGGTGGATCTCTGCACATTTGTGGTTATTTATTTTATTTATTTATTTATTTAGAGTTTTTATATACCCACATTCAAACATATATCACATCGGTTTACATAAAACAGGGGTAAGAACTTAACATTTGGAAAGGAAAATAATAGTTACATCTAACAGGAGATTTGAGAGGAATGGGGTAGAGAGAAAATCGGTCAGAGGGACCTAGAGAGAGAGGAGAATTTAGGATAGATTAAGTGGAACTAGATTACATTACATTAACATTATGATGCATTACAATTGCAGTATATTGTATTACATTATCCATAGGTATATTACATTATACTACATTATTTTACAATCTCAGTTACAAGGCTAAGTGGTCCGCGGTTATGATAAATTAAGTGAATGCCTGTTTGAACAACCAGGTTTTTAACTTTTTTTTGAAGGTTGTTGTGCAATGCTCTAGGCGTAGGTCAGGTGGCATCGAGTTCCATAGGGATGGTCCTGCTATGGAAAGGGCTCTTTCTTGGGTGGAGGTGAGCTGAGTGAGTTTGTGTGAAGGGGTAGACATGGCTCCTAGGTAGGCGGATCTGGTTGGTCTGTTGGGGGTGTGATATTGGAGTGAACCATTAAGCCAATGCATCTATTTATTGTGTAGGGTTTTGTGGATAATTGTTAGGCATTTGTGAAGGATTCTGGCTGGGATAGGTAGCCAGTGGAGATCTCTGAGAATTGGGGTTATGTGGTCTGATCTGCGAGAGTTGGTAAGGATTCTAGCTGCTGCATTTTGCAGCATCTGCAGTGGTTTGATTGTGGGTGAGGGCAAACCCAGGAGTAAGGCATTGCAATAATCTAACTTTGTGAATATGGTGACTTGGAGGACTGTTTGGAAATTTCTGAGGTGAAGGAGGGGTCTAAGTTTCTTCAGAATATGAAGTTTAAAGAAGCAGTCCTTAACTATGTTAGATATGTGTTTTTGGAGATTAAGGTGGTTATCCAGGGTGACCCCTAGATCTCTGACCTGATGTGAGGAGGGGAGGGGGGGGGATGAGGGGACGGGGGATATGGCGGGCTGGGGTGGGCTGGGGCGATAAAAAGTAGTTCTGTTTTTGAAGTGTTTAGGGCGAGGTTGAGGTTGGTGAGAAGACTGTTGATTGAATTGAGGCATTTATCCCAGGTTTTGAGGGCATTAGTCATGGAGTCGGTGACAAGGATGAGAACCTGAACGTCATCAGCATAGATGTGTAAGTCCAAGGTCTGCAAGGAGTTGGCATAGAGGTAGAAGGTAAATGTTGAAAAGGGTTGGCGAGAGGGAAGAGCCTTGAGGGACCCCATGGGATAGCTTAACTGGGTTGGATTCGTGGTTGCCAATTTTAACTTTATAGTAGCGGTCGTCCAGGAAGGATGTAAACCAACTCAGGGCTGGGCCTGAAATACCAATGTCAGAAAGCTGGTTGATTAGAATATTGTGGATAACGGTATCGAATGCAGCAGAGATGTCTAGCATGGCCAGGATGCATGTTTGGCCTTTATCCAGACTTTTGAGAATGGTGTCAGTAAGGGAGATTAGCAGGGTTTCGGTGTTAAAGAACTTTCGAAAACCGAACTGTGAAGGGAATAACAGGCTGTGATTTTCAAGGTAATCTATGAGCTGAGCATTGACTACCCTTTTCATGAGTTTCGCTACAAATGATAAATTGGATATTGGTCTGAAATTGGAGGGAACTGAGGGGTCTAGGTTAGGTTTCTTTAAAATGGGTTTGAGTGTGGCTTGTTTCAATTTGGAGGGGACCTGACCAAGGGTGAGGGAGCGGTTAATGATTTTGGAAATGGGTTTGGCTATGATGTCAGGGATAGACAAAGAGATTTTGTAGGGATGAAGTCTTCAGGGTGCGTGGATGGCTTCATTTTCATTAAGAGTCTAGTTATCTCTGAGGTAGAGGTAGGTTCGAAGGAGTTAAGGGTGGTGTTGGGGTTCTTCTGGATGGCAAAAGGGAGAGGTGAGGGAGGGGGGATGTTTAAGATAATGTTGGTAATTTTGGTATGGAAGAAGTTGGCTAATTCATTACATTTGTTTTTTGCATCAGTATCTATGATGGGAAGAGGAGCCGAATTAGTGAGGGAAGATACATAAGCAAAGAGTGCTTTAGCATCGTATTGATAATTGTGAATTTTCTGAGCATAGTAATCTCTTTTTGTTTTCAAAATGGAGGTTCTGTAGGTGTGGAGGGTGTGTTTGTAGGATAATTGTAGGGCTGGGGAAGGATTCTTACGCCAATTCTTTTCTTTGGCTCGTAGTTGAAGTTTGATAGCCTTAAGTTCGGTGGTGTACCATGGCTTTTTGGGGTTGGAGGGCGTTATTTCTTTGGTGATACTGGGCCAGATTTCGTCAGCGATATGTTTTGTAATGTTCTTCCAAGAGCTATAGGCCGTAACTTCATCAGTGAGGTCTAGGTTCTGCACGTCCTTCGAGAGGGATAGGGTAAGTTCCTCTAATGAGCAGGATTTTCTGTAGTGTATTATGTTGTTTTGTTTATTGTTAGAGCAGTGTACTTTGTTTATAGTGAGGGTTGATTTTATGAGTGAGTGGTCTGACCATGGTATGGGGGTGCAGATGGGGGGTATAGTTGTGAGGAGATGGGAGATTGTAAAAATCAGGTCTAAGGTATGTCCTGCTTTGTATGTGGGGCTGGATATAGTTTGTGAGAAGCCCATGGCTGAGATAGAGGAAAGGAAGGCTTCACACAAGGGAGACAGTGGGATACAATCAACATGTAGGTTGAAATCACCGAGGATGATAGCAGGTATATCCATGTCTATTTTATCTGCAATGAATTTGATAAGAGGGGAAGCATTATTATTGAGGAGGCCTGGAGGGGTATAGACCAGGCAGATTTGGAGTTGAGGCGATTTAAAAAAGCCCACTTCGAATTTATTGTCTATGTTGACTACTTGGGGAATACGTTTGAATTCTTTCTTGGCCACTAATAGGAGGACACCTCCTCTTTTTTTTTAATGAAATAAGTGTGGGTTTTTAATAAAATACTAGTATATTTTGAGTGGGATGTTGGTAGTGTGAATGAGGTGTGAATGTTTTATTTAAATAAGTGAAAATATTGTGAATATAGAATTTCTGAAATAAAATTATTTAATCAATATGATAATGTGTATGGATTGATAAACTGGTGAGCAGAACAGTAATGTTCTCTTGTTTCTTTTGAAAAATAATTAAAAACCAACCCAACAAATTTTGACCAAGTAATCAATTCCTCTAAAAAAAACCAAACAAAATCACTTGTGTGATATGAAAAAGCAAGCTAGAACAATATCCAAAGTAAGAATATTATTCAATATTACCCTTCATCTTATTGTTTGTTTTGAAACACATTTTCTTGAATAACCCCAAATTTGCTTGAATAACCCCTTTAAGAGGCCTCTGTTTTGCTATGTTATAAAGATTCCTCAGGGGGAATATTGTCTCTTGAATAAAAAACACTGAGTTTGTTTGATAATCTGATCATACGTGCTCAACTCACAAATCTGATGTGTGCAAAAAACTTTATCTTTGTTTCAATCCATTTGTTTCAATCCATTTGGTATATAAACATATATTAGCAGCTTGAAATATGTGTTTGTCACTCTCAAGTCTTGCTCAAGTCCCCAAATCTTTTGCTCACTGCCATTAATCAGAAAAAATTCAAAAACTCAAAATTAATCAAAACATTCTCACAAAAACCTTAAAAAATGAAGTCAAAACACACTCATACCAATAAGTTTGATTCAATAGCATATATCCATTAAGAAGTAATGGCCACAATGTTGCATGGCTTATATTATGCTCCACCCATCAACGTCATTTCTTCTGAGGGACAATCTCCAAATAATACGTGTGCTAATTAAAAAAAATTAGGCCATTGACCTAGAAAAAAACAATATTCACTGGAACCAATCAATCACCTAATAAATTAACAATGATGATTACTACAAAAATGCTTCCCTTTCAGTTATATGATTTAAACCATGTGGATTGATGTATTCCCTTTGTGCAAAACAGAGGAGTTGTTACGTTCCCAATGTAGAAGTAATCACAGAAGTACAAATATTGCAATTGCTTGATGGAATGCTTACCTTCTGTCCAATGGCGCCTCAGTCTTGCTAGTTCTTGTACACCTTTTATGCTGATGATGCACATCTTTTCTGGGCCTTTAGTGTGTCCTCTATAGAGTTACCTACAAGAACACACTTGATTGGTGTTGCAATCATATCTGCTGTATAAATGATAACAAATAGGTAATGATGGATGTTGAAAAGAATGGATCGCCAAACAATTCAAACATATTGAACAATGTCCACATTTAAAATGGCCCCATTGAGATCAGTCACTTAGTTCTCCAACCTGTCTTGAGGGGGACATCAACTGATCTCTCTAGTTGTGACCACAACTGCAGGCAAACAGCGGAAATTCTTGAAACACTTCATAAACCATAAGAACATTTCAGTGACGAGCAATAATCCACTGAACTTCTTGCAAACATAGCCACTGTTTGCCCTGTACTCATGGTCAAAATTTGTCCTGAGGCCGGGGGGGGCAGAGTCAAGATGGCCACTTGCTAGCAGCACGTTTCGAAGCTCAAGCTTTCTTTTCCACTGAGATTGAGTTTTCCTCGCTAAACTATGCCCCCTAAGCAAAAGGGGAAAGTGAGGGTCTTCCCCTCAACACCCTCTGTCCCCGCGGGACAAAGAACTATCACCGAGTGCACACAACTCATTTCAAAACAGGAGAAGCTAGTCCCCACTGACAAGAGTGGAAAAGAGGCCGCCATCTCGCCTGGGGAAACTACACTGAGTCCTCCAATATTGAGACCTCCACAGGCGATATTGTTGATGCCGCCGCCAGGAACTGCCTTGGAACCTGTGAGGCCACAGAGCTTGTCGGGAATCTTGGAGGGAGCAGTGGTGTGTGGAGCACCGGGAGATGAAACACCAGTGCAAGGAGGTGAGGCATTCTCGTGTTTGGTTCCAAATTTGGATGGTAAGACTGTTTCAATTTCTATTTCAAAGTCTGGTTTGTCAATATCAGTGATATTGCCGCAGGGAAACCAACAGGAGTGGTGCCGTCTAAGCCACCTGTGGTAACTTTGGACTCGCTCTGGGAGCTTTTGGCCCAGCAAAGTCTGGATACTCATGGGACGATGGTTCAGATAACTCAAATTTCCCAACGCCTAGACATGGTGACTCAAGACCATAATTTACAACTGACTGAGCAAGGGAATAAAATACAACAAATGGAAAAACAACTTAAAGATATCCAGAAAGTACAAGTTACTACGGTACAAGATTGTACTCTTTAGATAGAAAAACAGAGTTTCTGGAAAACCGCCTCAGAAGATTAAATCTAAGACAGTTGAATTTCCCAAAAGTAATGGGAGAGTTACCCAGAGTGACTCTATGTAAATACCTGATCGAGGTAATACATATTGCTTCAGATGATATTCCTGTCTTTAACAAGGTGCATTTTTTGCCGCATTCTCGATCAAGGGAAGATGGAAATTATAACCAGCTGGATATGGGGAGCTTAACAGAATTTTTAGAAACATTGACAACAGAAATTTTGAAAAGAGCCACCCTGTTAATTTCCTTTTTTTACGAAAATGATATGGGACTAATAATGAGAAATTATTTCCAGAACATGGGAACCCAATTTATGGGCCAATTTGTGCAGATCTTTCCGGATCTGGCGAAAGCCACGCAGGAGAGAAGGAGGGGGTTTTTAGCCTTAAGGCAGGAGACAAGGTTGTTGGGAGCCAATTACCAGCTGAGGTACCCATGGTAGGTGCATTGTAAAATATAATAACACATATTTTTCTAACCCCTGAACACCACAAAGCATGGCTTAACTCCCAAAATAGGTTGATGAGGATACCATCACCTATAGTTAGTCCAATATTTCAACAAAGTTAAAATAGGATTGAGTAAAGCAAACTAATGGCATTTTCCTATTTTTATTTTTCTTTGTTTTAAAAATTGGCCTCCTTTGTATTTCTTATGTCTGCCCCTTTAATATATACTAGTGGACTGTAAAAAAAAAAAAAAAAAAGGTTTCTTTTTGTAAAAGATCAGTTTGATTGATTATTATACCCTTTTTTTCCTGTTATGTTTCTGTGTAAAGATATTAAATGCTTTGTAATTATTTTGAAAACTCAATAAAGAGAAAATTTAAAAAAAAAACAAATTTGTCAGGATAGTTTTTTATGCTGGTGGTGATTAAATCTCCTTGCTAAGCCTAGTGGCACTTCATTTGTTTGCAAAGCCTGGTGGCGTTTATACAGTAAGATATTGGCTTATTTGCTTAATGCAATGAGTTATGAACTGGATTTTTTCCATCCTTAATGCCATTAGTTCATGTACTTATTTAGTCTAATTTATATAAATATTTGCTCAGAATAATTTAGTGTTCTTTCCTTATTTTGGTATACATCTTTTAGAACACAAATTTTCATTATTTTTGCCGTATTTGTTTTATATATATATATATATATATACACACACACACATACATACAACACATAGAGCACATACATGAAGATGAGTCAATAAATAAGGTGAATTAAAGTACAGCATCAAAGCAGTAAATCTTCACCGTATTTATTGACATGCCCTTGTGTACATATAGAGTATGGGCCAGATTTTCATATCTACGCGCAGGCGTAGATTTCTGCACACAACCCAGCGCGCACAAATCTACGCCCGATTTTATAACATGCGTGCGCAGCTGCGTGCATGTTATAAAACCTGGGGTTGGCGCGCGCAAGGGGGTGCACACTTGTGCACCTTGCACGTGCCAAGCCCTAGGGGAGCCCCGATGGCTTTCCCCATTCCCTCTGAGGCCACTCCGAAATCACAGCGGCCTCGGAGGGAACTTTCTATCCGCCACCCCCCCCCACCTTCCCCTCCCTTCCCCTATCTAACCCACCCCCCAGCCCTACCTAAATCCCCCCCTACATTAATTTTTTTATTTACGCCTGCCTCTGGGCAGGCGCAGGTTGCGCGTGCCCCCGGGCACCGCCGCTGTGCCGAAGGCCTCGGTCTCGGGGCTTCCGTGCATCGCCGGGCCTATGCAAAATAGGCTCGGTGCGCGCAGGAGGGGTTTAAAAGGGTTACGTGCGTATATTACGTGCGTAACCCTTTTAAAATCCGCCCCTATATATTTTGTTTTGCAAATTCTTGGCTATTAAGGGTGATAGTAGGTCAGTTATATATATCACCTTTGATATCCAAGAACCTGCAAACCTGAATTCAGCTCCAAGCATTGCTGGGCAAAACAAAGTCAACTGCTCCAGTAGCAGGCTAACAGAAACATAATATCTTGATTTGTACTTAATGGACAATCTTTTAGAACACTATGTTCTAACAATAATGAAAATGGGATTGCTCTACGTGATGTTTCATTTCAGAACAGTTGAAGAGATTAATTGTGCTCCCCTGTGGCTCTTGCATTGCTGTCTCTATCTTTCCAAACTGTAATGCCTTGTACTGCAGCTTGTCCTTCATCACGTACAGGATACGTTTTATCCTGGTGTATTCAGTTACAAAAAAATAAGCAGAAATTATCTTTGAATTATGATGGGCCATTGCCTTTTCACATTTTGTTCTTTATATTCTGTCATAAGTTCCCTTTTTTCAACCTTCTCTGACCTTGCTTGGGCCATGATCACAACTGACGTATATGCATTCATCCCATGGTGCAATTATGCAAATTTTATTTGGTGAGGATTTATTCTTACTGGATAGAGCAACTTTTTCAGCAAACCTTTCAGCAACAGAAGGAAAACACTAAGAGGTTGACAAATATTTCATTTTAAGTTACAACTGGATTTCTTACCTTTTCTCTCTTTCCTCTTATTCATTAAACAAAATGTCACATCGGTTATACTTTGAGTCTGCAAATGCCTTGTGACCAAAACAAAGTGCACTCAAGTTAGGATACAGGTAATAAGCACAAATCTGTTCACATGTCATTTCTATGATCATCAAACAACTAATAAGAAAAAAGTGAGATATTTCTGTAACAAAACCACAAAGAATAAGTTGAGATGGTAATGGCGCCAAACAAAAGAGAGATTGACTAACTTTCTCACTCCTCATTTAATATATTGTTAGTACACATATCCCCAGTATTAGCAAATTTTAGAACCATGACAGAAAATCCTTGGCTTTATGGATTATGTATCCATAAGGCCTAAATATTCCTGTTATGTGGTAAATATTTTCCTAATTCTTTATATGGTTCTGAATGTGTTATGCCCGTCGGTCGCAAACGGCTGTGACCACTGTTGCTCACCTCCTTCTGCTCATCTTTGACTCCGATGGAAAGTTTTGCGGCCTCTGCCAGCTGCCGCTGGTGTGCCTACCGCTCCCAGGCCTCCCTGGACAGCACAGATGCCGCCGACCGCCATCTTGCCCTTGGAATCCCTTAGGCACGCGAATGAGCGCACAGGCCAGTCTTAAGCACGTCATGGCTGGAACCTCGGGAGCATCCCCTCCGGATGACATCATTCCTCAAGGATACTTAAGCTGACTGGCCCTGCCTACCTATGACTTGGCAACGAGTTCCCTCATTGCTAAATCTGCCTCGCTCTAAGAGGACCCTTCATTCCAGCTCCTGCTTCCTTGGTGTGAGACATCCCGGGTACCCACTCCTCAGGGGCCCTCTCCTCGTCTCTGGATATCTGCTCCTCGGAGGGCCTGACACTCAGGACTACTGCCTGCCCTGTTCCCTGGGGCTTCCCTGGAACCATCGCTACTCGTGCCGTGATTACCTCGCTCTGCAGACCATTACCATCTCTACCGAGGACCTCATTGGTGTACCCCGCTCTGCAGACCATTACTGACTCTACTGAGGACCCTCTTCAGTGTACCCTGCTCTGCGGACCATTACCATCTCTACTAAGGACCTCATCGGTGTACCCCACTCTGCGGACCATTACAATCTCTACTGAGGACCCTCTTTGGTGCATTCCGCTCTGTGGACCATTACCATCTCTACTGAGGACCTCATCAGTATACCCCGCTCTGCGGACCATTACTGTCTCTACTGAGGACCCTCTTCGGTGTACCCCGCTCCTTGGACCACCACCATCTCGTCTGTACTGAAGAACCTTCATTGGTGTACCCCGCTCTGTGGAACTTTGGAACACCATCTATACGGAGGTCTACTCCTTGGTATCCCCTATTCCTCAGACCAGTGGCACCTCTTTGTCTGTGTGACTTTACTCTTGCACCCCCTGCCCCATGGGTAGTGCTGCTCTACCTCTTTAATACTCTAGACTTGAGCTGTGTCTGACATTAGCTGAGACCTCGCCTCCTGACGGTGAGGGTCACGGGGCCTCCCCCAGTGGGCGGTACCATCTCTCACCTCAGCCCAGGGCCCATATACCCACAAATCCTAACAGATTGCCAAGTCCATGGACCCAGCACAGGTCTCAGCCATTCAGGCCATCCCTGACCTGGCCCAGCGAATTACAGAACAGCAAAAGATTCTAGAGACTTTGGCTAGCACCATAAATCAACTGAGCAATCGGCTGGACTCCATCCCGATGCCTGCCAAGTCTAACTCTGCTTCACATGTGCCACCATTCCGGCCTCCAGTGCCCCTACCGGCACCTCCTCATTTCACAGGTGACCCCTTGTATGTAGGGGTTTCTTGAACCAGTGCAATATGCACTTTTCCTTACAACCTGCATATTTCCCTGATGTAGTTTCCAGAACTACGTACGTTTTGTCCCTTCTGGATGGAAAAGCCTTGGCCTGGGCATCACCTCTTTGGGAACGAATGGATACGATCCTCAACGAACTGCTGGGCTTCCTCGCCCTATTTTGCTCTGTTTTCAGCAACCCAGGTTGAAAGGCCATCTCCGGGTCTATGCTCCTACACTTGCAATAAGAATCCAGATCTCTGACTGATTATGTCATCGAGTTTAGGACTCTCTCCTCTGAATTGCACTGGGACCTGGGCTGCCTGCGTGCTATATTCCTCGAAGGTCTGAGTCCGCGTATCGAGGAAGAATTAGCAACACGAGAACTTCCTGAGGCCTTGGATTCCCTTATAGACCTCGCCGGTCGCATTGATCGCCGTCTGCGTGAGCATTCGCACGAGGCCAGAGGATCCAAGAGGATGGCGTCAGGTGCTCCACGCATTCGCCCAACGTCTTCCACTCAGACCGCTACTACACTAAACACTGAGGATGAGGAACTGATGCAAATGGGCCGTAGTCACCTATCCTCAAAAGAAAAGCACCGTCACCAGAAATCTGGCCTCTGCATGTATTGTGGTGAACCGGGTCATGTGGTACCCTCCTGTCCACTCCATCCGGGAAACTCCCAGGCATAGGATCTGCCGGAGAACTTCTCCTAGGCCTGACCACACCCTCTCCTCCGTTAACTCTGCTGTCTCCATTAATTTGGACGCTCAGGAATTTCACACCTGGCCGGTGGAAATTTTATCCTCAGACAACTCGTGGAACACCTTCGGATTCCCACCGTCCATATGCCAACGCCATTATTACTCTCCTCTATTCCTGGCGAACCATTACCAGGCGAAGTTGCCTTTTCCTCGATCCCCATCCGACTTCGCACAGGATCTCTGCACAGGAGACCATTTCTTTCCTGATACTGGACAAGGCTATACATCTTGTGGTCCTTGGACTGCCATAGTTAAAACTCCACACTCCACAATTTGATTGGAACACCCTACAATTGTCCCAATGAGGTGACTACTGCCACAAAAAGTGTTTACAGGTCGTGTCCCCGATGCCCTTTCTAGCCACTACGGCATCCATTCTGGGACTTCCACCACAGTATTCCTCCTTCCAGGATGTGTTCTCAAAGAAAGCCGCAGACACGCTACCTCCTCACCGCTCCTTTGATTGTGCTATAAATTTATTGCTTAACACTGAGCCTCCCCGAGGAAGGGTCTACCCACTTTCACTGACAAAGGCCATGTCTGAATATATACAAGAAAATTTGGCAAAAGGCTTCATTCAAGCTTCCAAATCTTCTGCTGGAGCAGGTTTCTTTTTTGTGCAGAAAAAGGACGGCTCCCTCTGGCCGTGCATAGATTATCGCGGCTTAAATGAGATTACACAGAAGGACCACTACCCCCTGCCATTAATCTCTGAACTTTTTGACAGGCTCCAGGGGGCCAAGATATTTACCAAATTGGACCTCAAGGGAGCTTACAATTTGGTCAGGATACGCCAGGGTGATGAATGGAAAACCGCATTTAACACCCACGATGACCATTTTGAATATCTGGTCATGCCGTTTGGCCTCTGCAACACTCCAGCGGTGTTCCAGAATATGATGAACAAAATCTTCAGAGACATGCTCTACAGTTGTGTCGTGGCCTATGTAGACGACATCCTGGTATTTTCGCAAGACCTCCAGAGCCATCACCAGGACATCACCAATGTTCTGCAATGCTTAAGGGATAACCAGTTATACGCCAAGCTGGAGAAATGTTCTTTCCACAAGGAGCCCATCCCTTTTCTGGGCTATGTGGTCTCTAGCCAAGGGTTCCAGATGGATCCACAAAAGACTAAGAGCATTCAGGATTGGCCACAACGAATGGTCCTTAAAGCT